>NW_008338715.1:3929804-3975877 GCF_000622305.1 Nannospalax galili | reverse complement strand
TATAAGAGTGTTTTAAAAATATAGGCATCATTTATTTTGGTTTTTTTTTTTCTTTTTTGTACCTTTGCTTTTAGATTTTTAAAGGTATATTTGTGAGATGGTAAACAAGATGGACGACCTTGCTCCACATATTAAGAAAAGTATCAGGACGCCAGGCATGGTGGCGCATGCCTTTAATCACAGCACCCAGGAGGCCGAGGCAGGTGGACCTGTAAGATCCATATAGCAAGTTCCAGGCTAGACGGGGCTACAGGGAGACTTGGTCTCAAAACGACCTGTTACACGCGCACACACATCTTTTATCTACAGTGCACTTATTTCCTTCCACTCATTTTATTTTCGGTGCCACCATTTCCTTTAGGCATCACCATGCTTTGCCGAACCCCAGCAGCAGTTCTAATAACTTCTTTCTTCGTATCGTATTGGAGAGAGCTCTTGAAAGTGTAATTCACGTAACTTGGGTAAAGCTCTTCAAAAGGTCCCATTACTTTTTAATGGAAGTCCAAACTCCTAGTCCCAGCCAGTTAAGCCTTGCTCACGTCCTCTGTCTGCTTCCTTCTGTGCCTTGTGCCAGAAGGCAGGTGCCGTTTTAGGCTTGTGGACTTTTGCCTCAAGTCTTTTTTTTTTTCCTTTAAATAAATAATTTATTGAAAATTACATACGTGCATATAAGATGTTTTGATCAAATCCATGCCCACTCCCTCCCCTCCAACTCTTCCCATATCTCCCTATCACATTTTCTGATAACTTCATGTACTCTTTCTTCTTCTTTGATTAATTTTTTTTTGAGGGGGGGGCTTTTGGCTGCTGTAACATCCCCTAACTCTGAAGAGGTGACCCTAAAATCTTTTAAGGATTAGATAAAAGCTCCCAAATATTTTGGACATCTTTGGCCTTTGGATCAGTGTATGTTGCTAAGATCGCCTCAAGTCTTGTCTTTGCTGTATCTCTACTGACTTTCTCTTCCCCACGCCATGTCTTGCTGACTCTTATTTACTACAGTTAATTGAATATTATTTTCTTATTTTAAATATATAATGCATTGTTCCTTAATTTCAAACTAACTTCAGGGTCATCACAATACTGGATGTTAACAAAACACACTTATTTTTCTGGCTTATTACTACATTAATGATATGAGAATAAACAATGGGATGAAATTTGGTAGGTAACTGATTACAGAGGAAATGAGGAATACTAATTCTCAGGCCTAACTTAAAAAGTAACTAAATTAAATCTACTTGCTGATTGCTTCTCATTTTTCCCTTCAAAATAGATAATTATATGTAAAAGAAAGAAGTAATTCAATCATTTGAATTTTCTGGTTAAATTTCTCAGTAAAATTGGAGCTTACTGTAATTATAGGAACTAATATAATTTAAAATAATAGATATAGATATGAAAAGCTATGATTGAATTGTTACCAGTTCAAATTATCTTATGACTGATGAATTATGATATGTAAAGTTTTAATTTGTAAGGAGCCTTTAGAATACTCAGTATTTTCCTTCAAAATAAAAATGGATAGTTTCTGTAATTGCTCATTTCCATTATTAGAAACTAAAAGTCTTAATATAATGGGAGGCATTGATGGTCAGTAGTAACAACTCGAGTATCAGACCCATTTGAGTTTGAGAGTGTGCTCAGTACTGGGATGGGTATATGTCCTTGGCAACTTACATCAAGGGTTTGCAGTCAGTTTCTATTCTAAGTTGGAAATAGTTATATCTATTTTACAGAATTTGGCATAATTAACAGTAATCATATTTGCAAAGCATACATCATATATTTTGTTTCACACACAAGATTTTTTTTTTTTTTTGGAGGTGCGGTCTTACTGTGGCTATTCACAAACTGGTAGACTGAAGCAATCCTTGCTACTTGGTCTCTTGAGTGGCTACAAGTGCAGACTTACACTACCACACCTGGTTTGGTTTGATTACTTAATCCACTGTGTGTAGAAGTACTCTGCTGCCTCTGGGTCTTTGTATTTTCCACAGTGAAGCTGTGCTCCATCTCTATCAAAATCCCATTAGAATTTGAGTTGGTGTATTTACTATATGGTGTTATTAAAATTATGCATGATATGATCCTTTCTTTTAAAAAGACATAGTCTGTTATGAAAGAATTCGCTCCAGGGGTGAAATTCTCATTTGATTAAGAAATAGCAAATTCTGTAGTTCTGTAGTTAAAAAAAAAAAGTGTCCTCGGTGATCTTGGACACCTGCCATATGTAAAAGAACCTAAGAAAACTTGTGAATAGCTTCAGGGGAAAATAGAAAAATGTTAACAATATATATTATAATTCTGTTTTTTAAGAAGGTGATCTTTATTTGAGGACTATGTTTCAAAAATTTTGATAGATGCAATTAAGCCAGAATTATATCCAGCTTGATCAGTATTCTTTTAATACTTTATCGAGTCAAGAATGATTGGATTCTATAAAAGGAAAGGAAAATTGCCATAATAATGAAAAATACAACAATATCACAGGAAGATTTTAAATCTTATTTTGTTCATATTAATATTTCCATATATATATGTATATATAGCACATATATGAATATATAGTCTGCTTTTCAAAATTATCTCATTTTTATACTTTAGTTCAATCAATAATGTGAGTTTTAACTTTATGAGAACATAAATCTCCTTCAGAGGTATAGTTAGTAAGAATATTCATAGACTTCAAAGTTTTCTAGGTGAATTCCTAGGAAAATATTTTGGAACATTCTTCATCTTATCAAAATATTGTCCACTTGTAAAAAATATTATACTGATTGGGAGTTTTAAGATAGAAAAACTCAAAATCATCCATGCAAACAAAAATAGTTTATATTTCCTTACAATTGATTTTATTCATAGTTTATCATCATCAAAATGATCAAACTGAAATTTTTGAGGGCTTTATTTTGAATATTAATAATGCTGTTTCAAAAGGATCATGTCTTATAAAAGGATTATGTAAGTAAACACTGTACAATGAAGATATGGTTTTAATCTTTTTAAACAAATACTTTTCTGATACATACTATTAACCTGTTAATGCTTGGAATTTAGAATCAGCAATAGGTTTGTTTTCCTCATTATATAAAAATACCCTCTGAGAGGATTCTGAAAATGTGCATCATTTTTCCATTTTCTCATTTTTTCTAGTCTTCCTCCATTTTCTTGTTGTGTGGATTATGCCTTAACATCATAAATAATAGAAGCATATTTAAAGAGTAATAAGTCCAAGCAGTATTGGAATTCTAGGCATTGTTATGACAACTAGATTCAGTCCAAACAAGTTATGACTTCCCTAAAGCACTAGTTAGTTCTTTACTGACTACCTTAATTTCAGCATTTGAAAGCATTTAGTAATCATTTGCTTGAAAAAAATAAAGGCTTCTAGCCACAGATTCGCAAAACACTCAGCAAGTAATAGTGACAGTTTCTTTGTATTCTGCATATTTAGGCTATAATTTCAAGTGCTTTGAAGTATTTAAAGGATGGTCTCTTTTTGGAGGCTTTTTTTCTTTAAAATGCATTAAAATTCCCCTATCTTTCTCAGAACCAGCATTTTATGCATAAATGTATTCAGTGTACTTCATATGCTGGGAGCTGACATTTGAAAAAAATCAGTTCGAAGGATGACTGCTGTAGGCACACTCTCATGCACTATACCTTGAAAGTGAATTATTGCTTCATTCATCCCCCAATAATTAAGTTTGTATTAGATATGGGGGAGGCAATTGCTATCTGAGGATGTGTGAGAAAACCTGAAAGACTTTGTAAGGGGAAAATATCCTCCTGATAATGAAAATATAAAAATTAGCATGTCCTTTATTCTTTATATAGGGCTTGGATTCAGATTTGCTTTTATATTTCAAAAGAAGTTTGCCATCAGATTTGAAAGCTTCATAATCTGAATCTAAATTAGCTACTTATAGTGCTGTGGTTTTGCCCTCAAAAGAGTTAACTGTAAGTTTTCAACAGTGAAAGAAGTCTTAGAATAATTGCAATTAAATAATATTTGTGTTCCAGATTATTCACATATTTTATGTTTTAAGATCTGCTATATAGATTTTCTTTTTAAAAACTTACTGATTTTTTTTGTTCATTTTGTACAATGCAACTTGATCATATTTAGACCCTGCCTCATGTTTGTAATCTCCTGCCCATAGCCCCTCTGCTGGTTTTCATGCATTCTGTCATATATGTTAATACCTATCAAGTCAAGTTTGTGCACCTATGTCCCTCGGTGGAGTCGATCCACTGGGGTCTCATCACTCCCTTAAAGAGAATCAACTCTTCCTCTCCTGGCAGTGATCAATTAGGCAGGGGCTTCTTATCCATTTCTCCACTTCTGTGTTGGGTTTTTGTCTGATTTGCATGGGTCTTGTGCATGTTCTCACCATTGCTGGGAGGTTCAGTAGCTGAAGAGAGACAACAGGCCAGGAAGGCTTATTGTTCTGTTGATTAGTCTTTCAATCCCGGGGATTAGTACCAGTTATTCCTTACAATGTGATAAGAAGGGATATGAGTTCATGAAAAGGCAGCAGCATTGCATGGCACGACCATTTGAGTGGGCAAAGCAGGATTGACTCTATGTGTTGTCATAGATTCTGACACAAAAGTCCTCCCTAGTTTTTCCTTCAGAACCAGAGTCGCTGCAGTGAAGCATATTCCAATTAGAGATGGAAAGTTTTTATCTACTGGAATAGTGCATCAAATAATATAGAAAAGAATTTATCGGTTTTTATTATGTGCTATAGATTATTTTATTTTCAATTATTTGCATATTTAACTCATTTATTCTGTGCTGTAATCCTTTCAGGCTTTTGAGAGTCAAACTCACTTCAGGAAGTCATCAGTAGTGCCAAAGCCAGGATTCCATCTGGCAGTTTTATTTCAGAGTCTATTCCTTAGCCATCTCATTGCCCCTTGTCATATCACATGGCACATTTGTAAATACATCAAATTCTGTTTAACTCTGAAGGAAATTTTAAAATAAGCATCAGTTTAGATCAGTTTAGAGAACATGCTTAAGGAGATTTAAGTCCTGGGGCTGGGGCAATGGCTTAGTCAGTAAAGTACTTGCCACATAATCATGAAGAGCTGAGGTCAGATCCCTAGTGCTGTCATCCCAGCACTGAAAGGAGAGAGACACGTGATCTCACTGTTCATCAGTCTGACAGTCTAAGCAGTCGGTGAGTTCCAGACTCAGTGAGCAATCTTGTCTCAAAAATGATGTAAAGGTCGCTGGGCATGGTGGTGCACCCCTTTAATCTCAGCACTCGGGAGGCAGAGGCAGGCAGATCTCTGGGACCCTGTCTCAAAAAGACCAATAATAATAATAATAATAATAATAATAATGTAAAGGTCAACTGAGGAAGATACCCAGTTTGACCACTGGTATCCACATGCATGTGCATGCACATGCACCCATATGCCCACATGAACATGTACATACGTGAACAGAAGAAAATCCTAAAATTGAATGGATTATAAAGATCACTAAGAACTTAGTGTTTAAATCCTGTTTTAATATTTTAAGTTTTAAAAAGATTTTATTTATTATTTTTATTTTATGTGTATGACTATATTGCCTGTATGTAGGCAAGTGTACTTGTGTTGTACAATGAATGCCCATGGAAATCAGAAGAGGGTATCGGATGCATTGGAACTGGAGTTACGGACGGTTATTAGCTACTGTGTGGATGCTGGGAATCGAGCCTGGGTCCTCTGCGAAAGCAGCCAGTGAACTTAACCGCTGATTCATCTCTCCAGCTCCCTTAATACTCAAAGTTTTAAACTATAAAACTTGACCAGCAAAATGTAGTTCTCAAGAGTCGTAAACTCAATCCTATCTGGTCAGTATTAGAAATAAAGTTTTTAGAGTTAGGAGTATTTACAGTGAATTGTTGAATGAAGCCACCCAAGAAGAATATTGTTCAGGTTTATGAAATTCCAGAAGAGAAGTGAGGTAAAGAGACATTACATCATGGAAGCCAAGCATCAAAAGGAGGAGCAGGTAGGGAATGGGTGCGGGAACCACGTAAGGGACTAAGAGTTTGGACAGTGCAGCTATCAGGTGTTGCTGGATTGTTGCTGTTGTTCTTGGAATAAATAGGAGAAGATAATCAGCAGAAGTGGTTGGGATTCTAAACAGGTTTGGGTTATAGGAAGATGTGAAATGGAAGAGCCAATGTCCCGTGGAAAATAATTGAATTGTTAGCCATCGTTGCTGCTTAGAGATTTGTTGCCATGAGTTGAGCATGTCTCCATACCATTTGGTTTTGTGCTTTTCACCAACAATATTTAACAACTTGAATTAGATCGTTTTCTTTTTTAAATCATCAAGAGGAAAGATGTTGCAGGAAAATGAGTCATAAAAGCTAGGCTGGTCAATGAGGCAAGTGTGAACAAATAGCAGTGCTATACAGTAGAAAAGGAGAGAGAGAAGGGGAATCATGGAGGCTATTTGCTGATTCCAAACTGAAAAAGGATAGAGTGTATGTACTATTCGGTTTTCTGCTATAAAAAGAACATGAAGCTGAAAACTGTATGAAAGAAAGATTTATCTGGTTGAGTTTCAGAAGTAGGAAGTCCTGAGTTGTGCGAGGTCCTCCTGACTGTCATGGCAACAGGATCACGGCAGGAACACCTGCAAGACAGGAAGCCAGACCAAGGATACGGAGGGGGGGGGCAGGCTTTCCCTTATTTTTGTTATAAAACACCACTATCAAAAGCTAACTCATGAAAACTGCCTTAATTCCTTCCCATGAATCTTGGTCCCTGTAAGCTAATGGTGTCACCCTCAGCTGTGCATTTTACAGATCTAACCACCTCTTAACACTGGGGACAAACCTTCCAACACATGACCCATTTGGGGGCCATGGAAACAGCTTTCAAACCATAACAAATTGTTAGTGAGTATCTGATGGCAAGGAATCTCATTGGATTTGGGTTTTGTTTGTTTTGTTTTTTGTTTTTTGTTTTTGTTTCTAGAGTGCAGGAATCATTTGGCAACAGTAGTTTTATGACCTGCAGGATATCAGAGAACCAATAACTTGAGTTGATGTGGCTTAGACAACTTTCTGTTAGGAATTATTGTAAAACTAAATTGCTTGGGCAGGGATTCCTCAGACTCATGGATCATTGTGTTTTCTGTAACTAATGGAGAACACATATGTAAGACAAAATATACATGGTGCTCTGACCTCTCTCATGTTCTTTCTATTGCCTGAGATGGTAAATAACCACACCACAATGGCAAAAAAAAGGTAAAAATGTAATGCATATCATTTCTTCCATTTCTTCTGATATGATTATAGTCTGCTTAATAAGATATAACATTCTATGATTTCTCTGCTTCCTCCAAAGTTATATTCTATCTTTTGGACTTCACATTTGAATAAAAAATTTAATCAAGGGATATTTTGCATAACCTAATGCAACCTGCATTTTGGGGTATTTCTATAACCTAATGTTTTGCAAGAATTCCTAACAGAAAACTGTAAAGTATTCTGTGATGGAAGGTGATACAATTGACCACTGATGGGCAAAGTAATTATTGCAGTGGCCTCCTAAACTTAATCCTCATACCCTGGATACACATCAGCTTCTCAGCATTCCAAGTGAATAGCCCCCTCTAAGCCAAAATCGTAGTCAAGCTTTGAGATTTCAGCTGTTTTTGTTCTCTTTTTTCATGAGTAGTTTACAAAAGCAATGTTCCTTTGTTTTTAAGCACTATTTTTTCTATCCTCATTTAAAATGAGCTGAAAGTATATGTCAACAGTGGCCTAAAATAAAAGGTTATTTATTAAAACATTGGATTTGTAATTAAAATGTGTGGACAGTACAGTGGGGTGCTAGGTATCTTGAACTACTCAGTCCACACTTGAAAATTTCCCAGTCTCATTTTCCTCTTGATTGAATCTCAATTGTTGGTGAATTTTTCCACTACATGAAATGATGTTATTTCACAAGGTCTGTCATCAGAGTCCCTGGCACTTTAGCTGTGTTTTTAGAGTAGGTCATTGAGAATACTCTGGATATGTGCCTATGGACGCTAGTATTTTAAACCAGATATATTAAAATGATAATAAAAGATATTCTGTGTAGCAGAACTAAGATTGATCTAAGAAAAAATTAAACAATTTAATTATTATATGAGGAAAATAAACCAAAAACATAAGAGCAGCAATTTATTGACCAAAGCATAGGTATTATTGGGTATTAATCCATCATATATACCAGAATTCAAAAGTCTGGCACATTTTTGTGATCAAAGTAATTAGATCACATTTCCTTGTTTTCTTTTCTTTTCTTTCTTTTTTTTTTTTTAAAAAAACTATTTCTTTCACTGAATTGGCCACTTCTTGCTTGATTAGCTATGGAAAAGTTTCAAAAAGAGTCCTCATTCTTGATATGCTGCAAAAAATATCCCTAGTGTTCACCAGAGTCCTACATAGCAAAATTGTGATTTCCAACCATTTTAAACCTCTGGGCCTGGTGGCTCACACCTTTAATCCCAGCACTTGGGAGGCAGAGTCAGAGGCAGGTGGGTCTCTGTGAGTTAGTTCAAGGCCAGCCTGGTCTACATAGTGAGTTCCAGGATAGTTGGGGCTACAGGGAGACCCTGTCTCAAAAAGATCAAAACAAACAAACAAACAAACAAACAACAACCACAAAAAGCCTCTTCTTTTTCCTATTAGTAGCCCTACTTTTTTATTCCTTTATTACTGAGAATCACCTTGAATGTTTCTTACCTGACAAATATCCTTTTCTAGTAGTTTGCTTCATCAGAAACATTTTTTTTTTTTTTTTCTGAGTATCCTCTTATGTGTTTTTTTCGTGACATATATCTTTCTTTATTGTTGTTTCTTTACTAAGACACAGAGAGAGAGACACACACACACACACACACACACACACACACACACACACGCACACGCACACATGGACACGTGCTATTATATGGAAGTATTCATATAATGGCTTTTCCACTTTTTCCACTTTGGTGTACGTTTTTGAAGTCCTCAACTGAAATCATTTTAAATCCAGAATTAAAACTGTTTTCTTCATTTCCTTTTATTTTACATACTGTGTTGGATTTGCCTTAGAGCTTTATAATTCCCATTAAATGTTGATTCTCTTGGGAAGCCCTAATGTCTTCTTGAGTGAGCCAAGTTTCCAACTTTCCTTTAAATATCCCATCCTTTCCTGAAGACTGCTGCTGCCACTGTCTCCTCCATCTCTGTGATGTCTCTTCTGTGCCATCGATGCACTTAATGTTCCTTTACCCTTACCATTTTATTGCCAGAACGTGCTCAGTATCTGTGAAAATGACACTTCTTATTTTCATCATCTAGCAAAATGTCTTAGGACTTACATTATTTTTTTCACAAAAATTTCACATTTGTTAAAATTCTTCCTATGTATTCTTCTTTTAATTATAGTTTCATTATATGCACAGTTATTTAGTCAGAACTGGAGTATTTACAAGGGGAAGTCAGGTCATTTGAATCCTTATCTTTTGATTTGTTTGCTCTTCTGTTATAACCTATTAGAGATTTTTAACATTTCATACAACAGTTCTTAATAAACTTTAGGCCCCTCCCCTATCCATACCCCCAACCACCGGGCCTCAAGTATCCTGCCTTGTTAAGTCCCACCTGGTCAAGCATTTGTATCAGGTGTCCTTCAGTGCATGTTCACGCACTGAAGTCTATTCAGCCTATGTACAGATCTTAAGGAAGGCCAACTTTCCCTTACTCAGCAGTAATCAGTCTCCAACAATTCCCAGTCACCCACTTTCCTCATTGAACACTGGGTCCTTGTCTGATTGAGTTGGCATTGTTCTTGTTCTTGATGCCTCGTTCATTGCCACAAGTTCACATGATCAAGCTTCCAGTAACCTGAAAGCTTCTGGTTCCCTATGTTCATGGACCAACCCTGGCTCTTACAATCCTTCCGATCTCCTTCTACAATGGTCCCTGAGCTATGGGTGAGTGAGGTTTAATATAGGAGTCCTATCACAGGACACACACTCTGCAGTCTCTTATTCTCTAAAACTTATTCATTTGTGGTCTTCTGTGTGCATCACACTCTGTTGTATAAAGAAGCTTTGCTGTAAGAGTTGAGGGACGCACTAGTATGCTCTCTACCTCTGGTTCCACCATGTTCCATGAACCTTAGATGTAGAGGTTCCACTTTAGATAAATCACCTGGGTTGGGTGTCTCTCAGACATATATTCTTTGTGTGTGACCAGTTGTGGAACCTTACAGTAACCTCCATCTGTTGCAAAAAGAAGTTTCTTTGATGAGTGGTGTTGTATATTTATCTATAAATATAAGGATTCATATTTAGGATATGGTAAGAAATTTAATTTGTCCAGAGATAGGGTTTTCTCTAGAATATATGACTTCTCCAGCCATGTATATTTGGCTATAACTACAATGTCACCCATGAGTTCTCACCCACTGAGAGGGCTTTAAATCCAATTAGATAGCTGTTGATTACCGCCCCCCCCCTGCCCCAGATAATAGTGCCACTGGCACAGCAACTATCTTTATTAGAGATTTTTTTCAAGAATGTATCCATTAATGTCCGTTCTATCTCAACTGGCTTAATTCCTATTTAAATGCTTTTTGTTTTATTGCTAATATAATTATACCTAATTTCTTTTTGATTCTCTAGTTATGATTAAATAAGAGAATAATATTAATTATTGTATGTGGATCTTTTTAAAATTTATTTTTATTTTTTGTATATGAGTGTTTTGTGTGCATGTATGTAAGTGCACCCATGTCATACAGTGCCTGTGGAGGACAGAAGAAGGCATTGGATCTCCTGGAATTGGAGTTAGGGATGGTTCTTAGCCTCTGTGTGTGTGCTGGGATTTGAACCAGGGTCTTCTGCAAGAATAACGACTGCTTTTAACCTCTGAGCCATCTCTCCAGCCCTGAATGTGAATCTTATATCTAACAAACTTATTGACTGGTTAATAGTTTCAATAACTTTTTTTTATCTCAGTTCATTTGAATTTTTAGTTGAAATGATATTTCATATTCAAATGATAATTTGAAAATCACCTCTAAAATTGTAAGCCTTGCAAATACTTCTTTTTTTTTCTTTATCTTATTTGTCAAAACAGCAGTATTGTGCTGGGCACAAACCTATTCATAGGAGAACCTGAATCCTTACTGTACTATGGAGATTAAAATACCTGCACATTTATTTGTTAAAGTTTCTTCATTATGTATGATGTTCGCTATTAAGCAAGTTATCAAGGAAACTTCTGTATAGTCCTAGTTTTCTAAATTGTTTTGAATTTTCATGAAAAATACTAGACTTCACCAAAGACCATTTCTTCAATTTACTGGAAGTTTTTCCTTTTTTTCTGTTTGTTTTTTGCTTGTTTCTGTTTTTCAGACAAGATCTTATGTAGTTCAGGCTGTATCCTTGAATGTCTAATCCTCCTGCCTTCACCTCTTAAGACTGAGATTAAAGGTGTGCACCAATACACCCAGTCTGTGCCATACTGGGATTCAAACCCAAGGCCTTATGCGTGCTAGGAAAGCACTCTACCAACTACCAACTGATCTGTGTTCTCAGCCCTGGAAATCTTTCTTTAAACAAATGTGACAAATAATATAGTTGATTATGGTAAAAATCTTAATTAATAATATTGTTTATGGATATTACTTCTTGTTTGGTCATATATTTAGATTTTAATTATGTTCTTAAAAACATTCTTTAATTTGCTTTTTGGCTTCTTGAGCCATCCTTACTTGGTGAACTATCATGGGCTTCTAAAAGCTTTTCCTCATTTTTATTTAGTATGAGTAGGGATTACTTGTCACTTAAAAGTTAAGAACAATTTATTTGTCAGATGGTGCAGGACTTGCAATGTTTTTGAAACTACAACAGCAGCACACGGATGATTCTGAAAATGCATGCATAGTTTATTAGTTATTGGTAGTAACTCTGTTTGGTGTTCTTAGTATTTTATTGAGGCTTGACTGTATTTTAACTTGTGCTGAATTAAAGATTTGTTACTTTGTGATGTAGAACTTTTTATATACTTACAAACTTAAATATAGTCATCATTATATTATTAAATTTCCTATAATTTTTTAAAATTTATTTTATTTTTAATTACTTGTACTTGTGTGTGTCTGTATGTGGACATGTGCACGTACAAGTCATACTTCAGAGGCCAGAGGTACCCCTGAAGCTGGAGAAACATGTGATTGTGAGGCACCTGCGTGAGCACTGGAAAGAGAGGTACAATGTACCCTCCACTGCTGAGCCATCTCTCCAGTCCCTACCTACAATTTCTTAATATTTTTTCCTAAACATTTTATTTATCATTTTTATTTTGTGTATTTATTATGTGTATTGCCTGCATGTAGGTAAGTGCACCCGTGTCATGTAATTCCCATGGAGAACAGAAGAGGTTGTGTGATCCCCCTGGAACTGGAGTTACGGACAGTTGTTAGCTGCCATGTGGGTGCTGGGATTCGAACCCGGGTCTTCTGCTAGAACAATCACTGTTCTTAACCACTGAGCCATCTCTCCAGCCCCCAATTTCTTAATATTTTTTACCTTCATATTGACTTAAAAAGATTATCGTGGGCTGGTAAAATGGCTCAGTGGGTTTGATCCCTTGTCCCACATGGTGGAAAGAGAGAACTGACTCCTCCAAGTAGTCCTCTGACCTTCACAAGGAGTGTGGGCACAAGCATTCACAAATATTTTGTATTTTGTTTTGTTTTTTGAGACAAAGTCTCATCCTGTAAGACTGGGCTGGCCTCTTTTTCCTTAGTGCTGGGATTACTGCCATGCCCAGCCTGGGGCTTTTGTTTCAATAATGAAATTCAGTTCAAGATCTTGAGTCTTTGATTAGGCCTGCTCAGGATTCATTGCTCAAATGATCTCTGGCATTTACAATGAATGCTGAAACTATCAAGTATGTATTTTTTCTTTTTTCTGTTCTTTTTTTCTTTTAATCTCATTCATTCTCATTCTTTCTCATTCTTTCTTTTTCTTTTTTCGTGAGAAAAATCATGATGGCCTTTCCAATTTTCCGTATGAGTGATGAATTCGAGAACTCAGGGCAACCATAAAAGTTCTTATAATGCATAGCCTTGATGCCTTACACCCTAAAATATCTCAGTAAATTTATTCATGATGGAGCCATGAGTAAACTGAGGCTTATAAAAGTCTTCTGACCTTCCCGGGCATTTCATGACATGGGTGCACATACATACATGCAGGCAGTACGCTCATACACATATAGTAAAAATAAAGAATTTTTTTAAAAGTTCAAATACTTGTTTTTTATACCCATGTGATTTGTCCTTTCAACAAAGAAGATGGCACAATATTTTTACAAATCAAGTTTAATTTTCCCATATAGACCAGGGAAACCCTGGTTTCTATTTCAGCACTCATTGAGAATCTTCACATTCTCATGCGAATTTTAAATTTATAATATGAAGATTCATAGCACTTACAAACTGAGGCTTCTAAAGTGTAAGTTACTTGTCTAAATTAGATAAGCTTGTTGGCTTTCTGCTTATTGCCTGCTTTAGTAAATGGATGCTAATTTGAAATAATAGTTACACTTTTCTTGTTTCACTCATTCTTACAATTTAGAACAAGTTGTGTATTCACAGACGTATGATGAATGTCTCTGTTGCAAGTTGGTGAACAGGGAGGTGAAAATCCCATATGGAATAGGAGAAAGTATAATGGAAATTCAACCTATCGAAATACATTTGGGAAGATAATAAAGTTGTGTAATTTCCTAGCTTATTTCACTTGATTGAAAGTTTTGTATATCCTCAAAGTTGAAGACAGAAACCAAATAGTATGTAATATGGTACTTAAACTATTCCATCCTTTTATATTCCAATGACCTTATTTAATCATCTCTGGAGTTAGTGGTTTTATGATTTCATAAATTCTAAGACTTAGTCTAAAGCTAAAAATAAGTGGGCCTCTAACAGTGATGAAGGAAACACTATAAATTTTACTTAAAGATATCAGTGATACCAACTTATTTATATTTTATGGTTCTTGAAATGCTACTGACTAAAGGAACAATTTTCCTTGAGTATATGATGAAGTTATTAGAAAGAAATACAAACTTATCTTTATATAGATATCTTGCCATTTATTTGGGTTTCCATGCTTAAGGTTTCAATTTTTCAGAAGTCATAACAAAAAATTATGAATCCAAGCCTCTAGTATATCTGCTAATAAACTTTCTTGAATATTTCACAAGTGGCTGTGTGTCTGACCTTCCTGTGTGGAGATTACATTTAGTGAGCCATCCACGGTTACCTTGTTGACTTGTGACACTGAGGACAAGGTATATTTATAGACTAAGTTAAACTTTCTCATATAAAATGGAGAACGCTGGGTTTCTCTTTTAACATTCATTGGCAAGTTGGGTATAACTTTGTTTCAATTTAAAACATGAAAATTCACAGCATTTTCTAAACCTAAACTTAGCATCTAAAAGAAAATGATACTTTGTATAAAGTGTGGTCATTAAATATAAATGTTTTAAAAATCATCTCAGAAATACAGATCCTTTAATCCTCTTTGGATTTTTACATAATATATGGGTTTCCGAATTAAAATGGAAGATGACCTAATGCAGCAATGGTTTTATATTCTTTTTATCTCCAGCCCCCTTTTTTAGCATCGTAAGATCAATACATAATACTACTTGCAATAACAAATATTTAATAGTATGTTTATATTAAAATTGTGTAGTTTCATATTTTCAAATATTCATCTGCACAAATGGGCTAAGATCTTTTGTTTAATATACACAACGGACTCCTGAAGAGGGCTTTATATTTATGTATATTTCAGAGATAAGGGCTATGAGCTATGGAGAAGTTCAGTTTTAGCCCAAGGTTGCAGCTGGTACCACAGTCAGAGGGCACTCGAACTCAGTTGATTTAGAAGTCCATGCTCCCAGCCGTTGCTGTACAGCTTTCCAGACATTAATTAACACTGACAAGTAATCCAGCAGCAATGCTTTTATTAAGTGTCTGAAAAAGATTGGAAAATCACATTCTTTATTTTCTTGCAGCCAACCAATTCATTTGCTGTAATATCTGACAGATGGATCTACTAAATATTAATAATTACCTATGTGTAACTTCATTATTCATTATCCTTTACCTTATTGATACTCATAGGTTCTCTCATATGTAAATTGGTTTTTTGTTCAGGTTATATTGAGTTATAGAAATTTATGTTGCATTGAACCGTAGAGATAATATCATTACATTCTAACCTGTCATGGATTTTACATTTACTGATTTTGATTTATTGCATTATATTCTTCTTAATTATGGATTTATGTGATTCAACAGCAATATGAATCCACAATTAAGGATTTAATATTGGTGTTTTGCTTCTAAACCTCAGAATTGTCACAGGTACATAAAGACAGAAATAAAAGTGTTAATAATATATTCTAAATCATTTATTTAGTTCATTTTTTCTCTTGATAAATGCCATAAAAATGTAACTTTTATAGTAATAATTCAATGGCAATAAAATATGAAGTTGATTAACACAGAAACCCACAACTGGCCAATGTGCAGAGAATAAGAGGCCACAGAGTGTTTATCCCTGAATAGAACACCTATTTCAAACCTCTACCGCCCAAGGTTCAGGGATCATTGTGGAAGAGGGTTCAGAAAGATTGTGAAAACCAGAAAGGGTGGATGACAAGTTTCCTAGACAGCTGTTCAGTTGCTCATGTGAACTCACAGCAATGGTGACAACATGCACAAATCCTATGAAGCTGAAACAAGACAAAATCCCAGCATAGACATGGGAAAGTGGAGTATCAAATCCCAGCCTTCCGTAAGGAGCTGTTGGCAGTTAATGGCTTCTGGGAAAGGAAAAGACAGTGTCTTACAGAGATGGGTCTCTTGATGGGTCCAATGAATAGACCCACACTGAAGGACATTTGAGGACACAAATCAGACTCTCTCTATATATAGAGCATTATATATATGAGAGTACATCAAATGGGGTGGGGGAGCAGTGGGAGGAGGTACAGATAGGGGAGGGGATCTAAATATCATCAAACTGTATGGTATGAAAACCACACTCAATAAAAAGTATAAAATTTTAAAAATTGTTATTTGGAAATATAATCATCTTTATTGTTAATAGTTTATTAATATTTTCTCTCCTTCACATTTTCTAAGAATGTTTAAATGTCATAAATGCTTATTGATTTAACATGGGTATAATGCATTGTTCATATTTTACTCAGACGAATTAACCTCTAAGTATCTTTTCCTTTTAGTTGACTATAGTAGCATAAATCAAGGTGGAACTATCTTGCTAATATAAAATACATTTGAAAGAAATATAAAGCAACTAGAAATTCTATAATAGTTAACCAATTGATCAAGCATTTCGGCACTATAGTAGTGCAAAGGTTTTCATTTCTCTTTGATCATTTCTTTTCTAGAATGTTATCTTTAATATCCCTAATGGAGAGCAGGCAGCTTAATATTATCTTAGATACATATTGCAATGTTGGCGGTCTATTCTCATTTTTCTATGGCAGGGTTCTGGAGGGAATGGGGGTATGAAGACGATTAAGATTGTTTGAGATATTCAAACAATTTGTGTATTTTGAAATACACAAAATTCAATAAGAGCAAATTAATAATAATAATAAAAATAAAAACTTGAATAACAGCCCATTTAAAATATATTTTCCTTCATTGTCTACTAAGATTTGTGACCAGGGGATTAGTTGAGGAAGAGTTTCTTTTCTTTGTTAATGCTTCTTCATCTACCCTGTGACCATTGCAATCCTAAAATGGCTTCATGTGACCCTTGTAGCTTTACAGATTGAGAATGCCAGGGTTGGTAAAGCTGTGCTTCTGAGGTCACTAAAGTGAGCACTGTGTACATGATTGCTTGCACGCTTTTTTTTTTTTTTCCTTTCTTTTAAAAACTATTTTATTTACTGTTAGTGGGGGAGGGCACATCTCTGCAGGCATGTGGAGGTCAGAGGTCATCTTTGTGGAATTGGTTTTCTTCCATCTTTATGTGTGTTCTGGGGATTGAATTCAGGTCATTGAGCTTGTATGGCAAAGACTCATGATCCATCTCTCTGTCCAGGGAGTACTTTCTTTCACTCACTTTGCTGCTGGCTTCTTCTGGTGTAGGGGAGACTGAATCTCTTTAATGACCAGTTGGAGACCTCACTGGTGATTGAGAGGCAATGGCAAAAGCTTTCTCCACATGCAGATGCTTTAGAACTTGCTAGCTCTATTTTCCTCCTATGAAGCGTATGAAATACCTTCAATTTGAGAAACTGACTTACCTTACTTACTCTTATATAACAGTCACCTAATAGTCACTCAAAAAATTTTTTTTAATTATTTACTTAATAACCACATACTTAGAAGAAGAATTTCATTACATCAGCATTGACATATTCAATAACAATTTTCTGAGCTAGGATGCATCTCTTTCAAAATTGGCTGTACATTTTTAGGTTTACAGTTGAATTATTACAGTTATACAATATTCTGCTCAGTATAAACCCTATATGACATAAAATTAAATGAGGTTTTAACCTTTAAAAAAGATCTTCATTTCATCATTAAAATACAGAGTTTCATACAGAAAAATTCATTTTTAATGCAATTGGCATTAAGATGTTTGCACATGGGTTTCTAATCTCTATATATCAGTTTATTTACTAGTCACAGTCAGTTACTTTCTGAGCTCCTTGGCATCTGACCATGGATATAAAGTCATCAGGTAGATTTCAATGATAATGTTTTAAGAGATAAGAAGTTGGTGTTTTTTTGTTTGAGTTAATCATTTACAGGGAAAGAAAATCTATTGCATTGTGAATCTGGAACTGTTGGAAGACTAGCCAGGACCAAATAGCTCTCTCACTGTTAGACACACTTCATTCACCAATGCACAACAGCTAACCAGAGATTTAGTGCATTCCAAAATGTACTGACCTTGGAGCTGATTGGATTAAGAGTTTGGCTGACTTCATTCCTTCTGTGTTATTTACTATAACTTACCAGTGACCACATCTTTGGAGCTGAGAATTAATCTCTCAAGCACACATCTCATCATTCCACCTTTCTTCACATCTAACCTTACCCATCACACTTTTTAAAGATATTTGGTCCTATCCAAATATACATAGATATTTCCCCAAAGAAAACGTAACAGAAAGTTGTATTTTCAACTCTTTAAATAACTACCTTTATATCTTTCTTCTTAAATACAATTTATTTCCAAAATAACTATCCAAATAAGTCTCTTTAGCCCAATATCTCCTGAAGTCATAGAAAGACTTACAACTAGTCATTTAAAATTGTGTCTGTCCGTTCACCATCTGTCTATATTGATACTATGACTTATTATATCATCTTATTAGTTTATAAGTGAATGTTTTAGTTAAGAATCCTATCTTGTAAATGTACCTTTAGCTAAGTTGCCAAGAAGCTCTATTTTAATAGCTTTTCAGTGTGGCTTGGAATTTTTAAATTATATACATGATTATCAATCTATGCAGAGACATCTATATATTTTGATTTTGATTCTAATGTTGACTTTAAGACAAATTTTATGATAGTATTTATATTTTAGATATTAATAAGAACAAAATAATATACTTGACCAATGACAAGTAAGCTTTTGGAAAAAAAGGCTGTCCTTTTTTTCTGATTTTCCTTTAAATATATATGTATGTTTTATTTTACTTTAAAAAATGAACATATAAATCAAAAGATAATCTGTAAAGCCCTGTTAATCTCCACCGAGGTATTTGAAGCATGCATATCCACAATGCCATAGAAACTTAAAAAAATTGCAGTGAAGGGGTTGTTTAGTTGTACAACCTACAGTGGGACTTTGTTTAAACTGACTTTCATTTATCGATGTAAGAAAACCAGGGTGAAAATTACTCAGTTACAAACTTTTTCTATATATCTGCTTTTAAAATGTAAATAAATCAAAAGTATATTGCTTTGTCATGATAACCAATGACATCACTAAGTTTAGTTTGGGATTGATGGAGACAGATAATTCACTTAAATTCTCCATTTTAAGGCAATATCTGGTAAAAAAAAATGATGGCGTTTACTGACAAAGGTGGTCTACAGTGATCTTTAGGTTTTAAATCATTGTGTATTAATTATATCCCATTGACGGCAAAATTAATGAATAATTTTGTCTAGAAGTAGAATTCTAGTAGATAAAATTATATTTGTTCATTATTTTACAAAGTAAGCCACTATGAAAAAGATGCTCTAGAATACAGTGGTTTAAACTGTTTTGTAGGAGAGACTAGGGGTGGGTGACCTGACTCTAACACATCAGTTCAGCATTGCAAGACAGCTTCCCTTTTAGCCTCTGATGCTCTGTTGCCTCTCCCAGTCAAAAGGAAGGGCACATGGTGGAGGTATCTAGAAATGGTTCACAGTCACTTCCATTCACATCCCAGTGAACACCATTCAGCATATATCAGCAGTGACTCTTAAGTGAAGCCGGATTTAACAGACCTCTCCTGGCAGACTGGTCCACATATTGCAGTAGAAATTGCTGAGTTGTGCCTTGATTTCTCTCTTTTGACATTTCTTACTGAAGACAAATATATATATATATATATCACTTCAGAAATTATAGTGCAAGTTGTATGTATTAATTTGTTAAATATTTGTATTCCTTGATACAGTTTTGTAAGCCACTTTGGTCTGTATTTCTATGCGATAACCTCTGCAGCTCTCTGTCACTGTACTACACAAATTAGTGTAAGAAATTTTTCTTTCTAATAATCACTTGTCATCATAGATAGATACTGATGCAATGGAATTGAACATGACAATAAATATTACCATAATGTTCTATAACGTATAACAAGTACATAATTTTATGTGTGTATTTTTATGACAAAAGTAACCAATTCTTCTATCTTTCACAAACTAATGGAATCATTTGAATGTCTATTTTAATTATATTTATTGACCTAAAGTGTCTTCAAACTGTCCTAGTTCAGCATTATCCAATAGAATTTTTCAGTGATGATGGAAATAATCTAGAACTATAATCATCTAATCTCATACCACCTAAGTGAGGTATCTGAGGAAATATTTGCAATGTGACTGGCTGTCACTTAAAATAGAATTTAAACTTTATTCTGTTTTAATGAATTTTGAATTACTAGCTATGACTAGTAATCACCACACTGAATACACAATTGTATTCACTTCCTACTCCATCTACTGATTTATTTCAGCCACATCTCTTTTACTGAATCATGTTACTCTTGAAACAGACTCAAATGCATGTAACTACTCAATATTTATGTATTGAGTTTTTCCTTCTTTGGGTGAGAAAGTTTGTATTTTCAGCTTGACTTTAGTTTTAGACAGTCTAGAAACAATAAAAGCATAATTGCTATTTCTCAGACAATGAACTTACATTTTAAAAAGAGGCATTTAGACTGTACTGATAATTATTATCACTTTGTATATGCAGAAACCGACACAACCACAGGTTAATTAGTTCTTGTCTAACATTGATCATCTAGTAAGGGGTTGAGCTGGGATGTGAACCCCAGGCAAACTGGCTTCATATACCATGCTCTCACTCCATTCTGTCCCATCTCATCATTCTCAAGAGTGAGTTTTTATCAGTGGTTCTGTTTATTAAAAATGTATCACATATGGGTCTTTCTGAGAACATTATTTGTATATGCATAATACAGGAAAATATATTGCCTCTGACAAGAAGAGCTGTAATGTTCAGATTTAACTCAGGTCAATCATCTGTATGTTAAAATTACTTAGAAGCATATTGTCCATAATTAAGTAATTTTATCTACTAATATTACAGAATAAGGGTTACCTTCTAGTGACATGGCATCTATCATTTTAAGCATGCCCCCAAGGCTTTTCAAGATTGCTCATAAAATTTCTCATTCTCTAGAGAAATGTGATCTCTAAGAAATAAATGTCTCTGTCAAATCACAAGTAATAGGAGCACATGATGAAAAAATGGTATTTCTGAGTCTCATATGGGATATTGCAGTATTGTAAAATTGATTTTATTCCCTGGTATTTAAGTTCTCATGTTCATTTTAGGATTTACTTTCTGGACATAAAGAGAAGGTTATGATACCTTTTAGTGAGATGGGGAATAAAGGCCTTTAATAAGGAAACAGGATATTTTTTTCACATGAAATTCGTTGTCATAAAATGCTAATGTTGGTGTTCTTGTCTTTATGTCTATGCATTCTTTAGCTATGAGGATAACAGACCCTTCATCAAGTAAGAATGACCTGAATGGCTGATAAATTGCATTTATCAGTGTGGTCCCATGAACTAGCTGTCAGATCAGTGCTGAAAACTCATTAGAGCTTCTGTCATTCACATTGAGGCAGAAGAGCAAACTGTGCAGGAAAATATACTGGCATACAGCGTACGTGCAGAATGCTGCAGGTGTGCCGAAAAGGAAAAAAAAATTCTCTTCACCTCCGTAGTGGGGTATCACTTGAATTCAGTGCCTCCGTAACAGCACTCTCCTGTGGTACAGACTTGTCTCTCACTAACAGCCTCCTCGCATAGATTTCTGTTCCTCGGTGCTGCGAACGTCCGAATTTCTGTTGTGTATTTGAGCATCATCTAAAATTATTTTGTGATTTAGTCACGTATCGTCAAAGCGATTTTATTGGCGTGAAACTACTCAATTGAAACCAATATTAATGATATCCTGTATTAAATATATCCAAAAACCGAAAAATAACCCCTCCAAAAAATTACATGTGCAAAACGTTCCCTTTGAAGCTTGTCACCTATCTTGTAATAATCCAATTGTTTATGAATACATTTAAATTTCTGAAACAAAGTTACAAGTCTGTACCAGTATAATAAATGTAGAGATGATGGCACTATTTGGGTATTTGAGTATAATTTTTAAAATTACCTGTCCTGCAAAATATACTAAGACTGGCAACCTCTGGGCTGCCTTGCCATGGACTTTTAACCTCTGGGCTGCCTTGCTATGGCTTTCAGTTTGTTCTTCTGGTGAAGAGTCCTTTGTTTCCATCTCCCCGATCCCATCTCACTTACTTCTTCATGCTTTTGCTTTATTTTCTTCTTTGGAAATCAGAGCTCACTGCAGTTCTAGATCATTTAACCCTTGGATCCATCCTATGTTTTCTACTGGATAATGGCTGACTTCAGTATCTCGTGCCATCATTTTATTTCTAAATCAAAGTAGCAATTTTGTCTTTATTTAATGAGTATTCTTTTCATGTTCCCTTTTTCTAATATCTATAAAAACTGAGAGCTACTCTTCATATAAGCAAATGTGCCAAATACAATAGCAAGCCTCCCTTAGGGAATCTTTATTCAACAATGTCAATGTTTTACATTATACCTAAATTTAGTGGCTATTTAAATATGAAATATAATGCCTGATTGTGTGGAAGAAAAATAATATCTATAATACATTTTAATAAGATTTAATAAGATTTAATAAGATTAAAAAATTGAATTCATCTTCAGACTACGGTGAACATATGTAGATTTCCCTCTTCACTTTGCAAAGATTGAATCTCCCCCAAATATTTCCTCCTTGGACATCAGAAATGAAAGATAATAGTGTGCTGCAAAGAAATGTTTGTTCACTGTGTTCAAGGAAGGTATGCTGGGCTAGGAATGGCGGGCTTATGAGTGCTACAGATCTCGGACGCTTTGGGACCTGTTCTCCTTTCTATTTACAAGTTGAGAAGGATTTATCTCCAGTTACTAGAGTCCCATCTATTGGAATAATACATTTTATGTTGCTAGTAAATGCATAGCATGGCCACAAGTACATAAACTTCTGTTGCATTCCTACTACTAGTAAAAGTGGCAGATTGGAGGAAACTAAGCAAATGGAGTAACAGTGACAATGTATCTTTCTTGCTCTATACTCCATTCATACCACTCCATTCCCATTCTCAGCTTCATCTTTATCCCTGAGTTCAGAGACACTTCTAAGAGAGGCCATCCTAAGCCTCTTTCAGCAAAGATGCTAAATACCCAGGTTTGAAAACCTAGTCCAACATACCTAGAAGATAAAGGGAGCTGCTAGTAGAGCAGAGCTATTTCTTGTATCCACTGCATCCCACACTTGCTCTAAGTGTGCATACTATTAATAAAGGGATGCTCAACTTTTAACATCTACTCCAAATACTGGCTCCTTCCAGTAAGGGTTAGGCTTTTTTCTAACAGATTTGCAGAAAAAATTTGGAAAACTAGGGTACAAATGTACAAGATAAAGCACTGATGGAGTGAGTCCAATAGAACAAATGCAACAGAGCCTGGTGAAGACTAATGCAACTTTAAAGAATTTTCTTCCTGCCATTCACCATAATTACATCTCCATACCATTTGCATATGTATTACAAATACATGAACAATTTATGGCACAAATCTGCTTTTGCTTAAATGAATTTCTTTGTTCATAACATTTTCATTCATGTGTTTCCCCCTCCAGCTTGATAACTTGTAGTCCCCATTAAAATCTTGAAGTACTTATACCACTTGTCTTATATTTTCTGTCAATAAAACTTACCATAACTTTGTTTTTCAGTGTCAGTATCAATATATGATTGTGTTAATTCAAGTCCAATTATTTGATAACCCTAAATTTTCTCTTCTCTCCACAGGTCATGGGTTATAGGTGCAATAGCTCTTCTCTGCCTGTTAGGATTGACCTGGGCCTTTGGACTCATGTATATTAATGAAAGCACAGTCATCATGGCGTATCTCTTCACCATTTTCAATTCTCTGCAGGGAATGTTTATATTCATTTTCCATTGTGTCCTACAGAAGAAGGTAAGCTGGAATTCACTTTTCAAGATTAAATGGCATATATTTCATGGTAGTAAAGGAAGCCTAACATATTCTAATGTAGTATCCTTGATATGTTTTTCTCCAAAACTAAACATATTGCTATATTTATTTTTCATACTAATAATAAGAAAATATACATAAGATGACAGTACAATAGTTTATGAGAATGTTAAGTAAAAACATAAAACATTTTATGGTTAAACACTGCTCAAACAGTATTTTTATACAGACTTATTCTTAGATCCATTGGGGGGCAAGTGGAAATTGTGTATTAGAAAATAACTTGTAGGTAGAAAACAAATTATAGACTAATTTTCTGGTTTTTCATATTGATAAAAATATAAAACAATTCATTTTAAAAGCTAATTTCAGTAACTGAATATTTTGTCCTTTTTTTTTAAATCACATGATTGACTCTTCCATTCTAATACTTTTTAACTCTATTAAAAACATGCCTCTATGGCTCTGATCACATGGACCCTTAGCCAAATTGCTTGGGTTTGAATCTTAATACCTCCATTTAAAAGCTTATCTGATTTGGAGCAAGTAATTAACCTCCTCACAGCCCAGTTTCCTTATGTGTGACATGGAGGTGATGAAAACAATTATGAAATATTGAAAAAGATGGCTCTGAAAATGAAGTGACAAAATTTTTTTTGATTGCAGAAAGAAATAGGACTATAATTCTGTTTGAGAAAACAACAAAAATGAGGAATGAAGTTCTCTCTAAGACATTTGATTTAAGACTAAAATCAATGTGGGACCCCAAATAAGAGGTTAAGATTCATTTCCACCTAGCAAGATGGACAAGAATAAAACAATTATATTGTCTTTCAATTTTAGGTAGTGGCAGGTATCTAAAATGTTTTGCCATGGCCATAAATACAGGATAGAGCTATAGTGATCAATCAGTCCTCTGACTCTAAATTACAGTTATTAGAATGAATGGGTTTTAGTCTAATGGATGAAGTCTCTCCCAAGTGATGATACTCCAAAAACTTCACTAGTTCAACTAAATGTATGTTTAATGTTACTCACTGACTCATTTGAGATGGTACTGCATGAAGGCAGACAGCCCAATAAAGCCCTAGCCAACCCCAGTACATGATTTTGTAATCATCACGGGTGGTGACATCCAGCAGGTAGTGAGAGAGAGGAACTTGTAGAAACCATGTGGATGTGGCTTGTATCACTTCAACTCACTCTCCATCAGACAGGACTCTGAAATTGGTACCAACTAAACTTAGGGGACATTGGGAAACATAATGAGCTTTCGTACCTGAAGGCAGACAGAGGAATTGAGTGTGGCCACCAGCTAGTAGTCTGCCACACTGGATGAGTTTAAAGAGGAGGAGAAGGAAAATGGTAGATGTAAAGGTAGAAAGAAAGAGGAGTCAGAGGAAAAGAATGAGAATCGAGACAGCATACTAAAGACAGAAGACCGTGTGAAGACATGGCTGATAGTATAACAGACTACACACAAGTCTCAGAGACTAAGTACCTGGAATGATATGTAGATTTGGAAAGAAGAAAGTCACAACTGATTTTCAACAGATGTATACACAGAAGGATGGTAGTTAAATCAGGAGATTAAAGAAAAGATGGCAAGTGTCCATAAGAACAATAAAACATTGGACCATAGCAGTTAGTCATAATATCTTCACACACAGTAGATTGAAGATTGCACTTACCTGTCATCTTTATTTTATACATTAGTGGGAAATAAGAAGTGACTTAAATGTTAAAATTTTAAAGTTAACCTAGAAATTGTGTACAAAGCAGAAAAACTTACTTTTGATACTTTATATATAAATTTGACTATTTTTATTGACTAATAATACCTATTATAATTTTCTTATTTTTTTTATTTTTCTTTTCTTACATAAAGACATAGGATTAAGTAGGAATTGTTTTTAATATTCCAAAAAAGATTCTCACCTGAAGACCCATAACAAAGTCCAGAAGTTTGTTATTCATATTTAACATAAGTCAGATTTTTAAATATTTGTATCAAATTTAATGTAGTATTCATTAGAGTTCAGGAAGCCCCCTGATTCTGTCATTGGGTTTCAACCCCAGGCCCTCATCTAATCTTAATTGCTTATCAGAGGCCCTAGCTCCAGTGCCATTAGCATGTAAATTTCAGATTGAGATTTGCAGGAGACAAATACACACTATAGTATTGACTACAGAGCACTCTGGGAAAATCTTTGCTAGACTCTGATTGAGAAACTTCTCTTTATGCTTATAATAGGTAATAGACACATTATTCTTTCAATTAAAAAAAAGATTGGTGGTATTTTTATTTAGTGTCAAGGGAATATCTCAGAATCAGAAAATATATAGAAACTCTTTAAAAATCAAGTACTTGCCTTTGAAATATCTTTAAAAGATTTAAACAGCACCTGACTGAATGCCACTAATGCATCTGTGCTCTTGCACTTGCTCATATTCTGAGAGCTGCCAAGATTGCTTAATTCTGATTTTAGAGTATGGTCAAAAATTGTATTAAGTTTGTTTTCTTTCCTGTCTTCTGTGTTCTAGAACACCATCCACTGAAATAAGATAGCATTACCTGATTGAGGTAATTAAGATGGGATATCTTGCTAAGTAGATTAGAATATGCAGATCACTGAAGAATCAAAAAAAATTTTTCTTGTAATCTAAAGAAAAATGTTTCATGGACCTGGTCCATGTAATTTTGTTCTTCTTCTTGTTAATGTATATGCTAGATATTTCAATCACATCACAGCAAAAGAGCATCAGCATATGAAATCATTAGTATTGTAGCTGATGTGGGGCTTGGCTTCACCAGATCTCTTGATTTCTGCTGGTTTATAAACTCAGTTCAGAATATTCAGTCTTTGTTGCAAAATGCAAATAGTTCATGGATACATTCCTAGGACTTTCCAGTGTAACTCCTTCTATAACTCGAAGAGGAATGCTGCTCCAAATTTTTCTCTTCTGTTTTTCTTTTTGAACTAAAATATTTATTCATGTAAAAAAATCCACTTTGGCCTAGGGAAAAATTATCATTGGCTAGATACCCTATTCAAAGAAAGCAGGATAAGAGGCATTGCCATCAAAGTCTAGTTCTTAAAGATGGTTCACAAATTCAGTACACATTACCAAACTGTAGCCAGTTCAGGATACATTTGTTTAGATATTGTTATAAACCTTCTCCAGTCTAATTAAATCACCAACCCACATTCCTGTAGATACAAAGGAGATAATGTATTAGATTATTCAGTAGTCATACTGATCATATATAATATCTGCATTTGTTACATTAATGTTAGAAATGTGGATCAGAGCTTTCTGATCATAGTACAACCATGGGCCTTGGGTGTGTGTGTGTGTGTGTGTGTGTGTGTGTGTGTGTGTGTGTAATATATGTATGATATTTCTATAATATATGATACATTTATATGTAATTAAAATTTATTTATTTTTATTTTTGTGTATGAGTATTTTGCCTGTATGTATGTCAGTGCACCACACGCATACAATGCTCACAGAAGATGGCATTGGACCCCTGGACCTGGACTGTAAGATAGTTGTTAAACTTCATGTAGATGCTGGAACCTGAACCTAAGTCCTCTGCAAAAGCAGCAGTGCTCTTAAATGCTGAGCCATCCTTCCAGCCCCTATGTATGCAATTCTGATATTCCAGCGCAGATAGGCCTTAAAGGCTAGAGTATCATAACTTCGTTTTGCCCAAACTGTTCTCTCCAGATAGAATGCCTTCTTCTCTTTTACCCCTTATCTTGTCTCAGCTATATCACTTAAACAGAATAATTCCAAACTATCTTTGGAAGATTTTTTTGGGTCCTACCACCCCTCCCCAGCAGGAACTCTTTTTCCTTGTTTTGTGACACCCCACCATTTCTCTATTGTTTTTTATGTGGGAGTGGGCATGCTGAGAGTATGCTAAGCAATGGTTCTGCTCTAAAGCTTCATCCCTACTTTCTATCAATGCTTGTATTAGTTTCCTTTTTTTAATATTATGATAAAATGTCTAACAAAAGCAACTTAAAGAAGGAAGGGTTTATTTTGTCTCAGTTTGGAATGATCCAGTCATTCGTGGCAGGGAATGCTTGATATATGATGGTGGGAACATGAGGCACATGGTCACACAGTGCGCAGTTGGGAAGTAGAGAAGGATGAATGCAGATGCTATGTCCCTTCCTCTTTTTTATTCAGTTCCGGTCCTTAGCCTGTGGAATGGAACTGTCTACATCTGTGTACATGCAGGGTGGGTCTTCTCTCCTCAGTTAAACATTTCTTGAATTGTACTCACAGACACATCTAGAGATGTGGCTCCTACATGACTCTAAATATGATCCAGTTGACAATGAATATTAACATTATATTTTTTCTTGTCACATAAGCCTTAAAAAGTAGTGCTATAAAGAAATCAGAATATATTCCGAATCTAAATAAATTTTCTTTAAAAAGCACATATTTAAAATGAAATTACATTGGAATGCTACACTGTCATAAATTGTGGAAATAAAATATATAAAGAGCTAACAATGTTATAATCATATTGTCTTGTACAGTTTCAGTGCATAACCAGAGTTAAAAAGTGTCCCTTTGTTGTATTGTTTTAATAGTGAGTTGTGGTTTATTTTTGACTTGTTCAATGAAATTAGCAGTAATAGAATTTTTAAACATGACAAAATTATGCCCCTAAATGGTTTATATACTTTCACTTTGCAAGCACATATTAAAAAATGTTCTTTTTCCCCTAATAATTTTATACTATAATGGAGATTAAGAACTTATTCTCCAAGGCTGTAATAAAAAATATATATTTCTCTATAATTACTGATTGGAATACTTTTGTGGAAATATATTTAAAACATTTTGAATTTTGTACTCTAAATTTGCAAATTTGAACTTTCAGAGAAATAAAAAGAAATACTGATTTAAAAGAAATGCTTAGCCAAATGCAGTTATTTGTCTTTAAATAGTCTCCTACCTCTCTCCTTTGAACTCTCTCTGCTTCTCTACCTCTTTTTAACTTTCTCACAGATTTCTACCAATTTATGCAAAACTGATAAAGCTAAAAATGGGTCTTGAAAGTTTTAAGCATGTGTTCTTTGAGTTGCAAGCTACTGTGATGTTGCTGACATGTGGATATATATGTGTGTTTGAAATGACTCAAGTAGTACAGAATTTCAAGCACGATAGCTGGAATCAAAGTATTACCAAATAGATGCTCAACAGTTTTTCTTGCTTCTTTGGAGCAAGGAAATAATTGTATTACCAAAAATGAAGGTTCACATACAGTTTGTACCCTTAGTTCCTTAATGAACTGAATGAAGTGCTAACAGAAATTAATATTTAATTGGCTAGGTACGAAAAGAGTATGGAAAATGCTTGCGCACACATTGTTGTAGTGGCAAAAGTACAGAGAGTTCCATTGGCTCAGGGAAAACATCTGGTTCTCGAACTCCTGGACGATACTCGACAGGCTCACAGGTAAATAATATTTGCTTCCTGAATTTAAATACTCTTTCCTGTAGTCAATTTTAAGTTGATGCCCTTTTGATCACTCTTATCCCAGGTACTTATCACACCAAGGGTGCCGTTTTTGTTTGATTAGCATGGGAATGATTCTGAAAGAAATGGAAGGAACACAACTTATGGTAAAACCATGTGAACTGTACATTCTAGGGGGAGGGGTTCCCAAGACCCCACCCCTAGCTGAGCATTATTGGTAGATGGTGGCTGATGGGGGACATGAGGGAGGGAAAGGCATTTTTCTTCATGGGTGTGGATCTGGCTCCAGTGGATGGTCTTGTAGCCAGGAGTATAATATAGACAGCACTATTGGGACTCAGTGGATATCAAAAGAAGTGAAGAGGATATGAAGTTGGGAGGGGAAATGTGATGGAGTCTAAGAGAAGTTGGTATGGGGCGTGAGAATGGGAATGATTAAAATACAATGTCTATATTCATGAAATTCTCAAAGAACAGGTAAATAAAATAATTTTTTAATTATGAAGAGTAACTGGGTGTGGTAGAGCATGCCTTTAATCCTAGCACTGGGAGGCAGAGGCAGGTGAATCTTTGTAAGATCCAGGCCAGCCTGGTCTATATTACAAGTTCCAGGCCAGCTGTGGCTACAGGGAGGACTTGTTTAAAAAAATGATGAAGCATACAGTTTAACATTCACATAATTATTACTGACATCAGATTGCTTTGAGTTGCATGGATATGACAAGAGTGGGAAAGAACACCTTATCTGAAATTCAAAGAAAGTAATCTTTTATACATATGACTCTAAAATGTCTCATGTATTCAATGCATATAATAGTTCTCAATCATATACTGAAAAAAAAATCACATGTTTAGGAAAAAGTTTCAGTTCATACCATTTTATTTGTTCACAAGTTGAAGAATTAAGGGCAGTAAACAAAACTACCACAACCACTGGCATAAATGGTCTAAGTGCTGTTCCCTTCAGTCCAGCAGCAGACCCAATCACATGTTTTAGTAGCAGTTATGATCATGTTTAATTTATTCTGAGGAAGGTTTAAGTCAAGTTGATAAATAAACTTAATAAAGAGTTAAATTTTCTACCTTAAATTAAAAAAAAATATGTGTATGAGTGTTTTGCCTGCATGTGTATAACTGCATATGTGCCACACAATGCCCACACTGGCCAGAAGGGCAACAGATCCCCTAGGACTGAAGTTACAGATGGTTGTTAGCCACCAAATGGATGCTGGGAACCAAGCCCAGGATCTGTGCAAGAGCAGACGGCTGCTCTGAACTGCTGACCCATCTCTCCAGCTCCGTTTTACCTTTTAAAAATATATTATATGTCAAATCCAGGCCCTTCCACATGCTAGGTTTGTTTGCAAAGCTTAATAAATTTACGTAAACAACTCTATTTATATCTTAAAAAATTAATTTCATATACCTTTAAAAATTCATTAATTGGTGAAACGCATCTGATTATTTTAAGCATATCAACTATGTGATTCTACAGAACTACCCTATTTACCAATACCCATAAGCCAACAGTAAAGAACCATGTTTCCATTAACTATATCCTCAAGACTTTTCTTTTAAAACAAAGTCTCACTATATATTCCTGACTGGCCTGGAACTCACTATGTAGACCAGGCTGGCCTTAAATTCACAGAGATCTGCCTGCCTCTGCCTCCCAAGTACAGATATCAAAGTGTGTACCACCATGCCCAGTCTATCCTCAAACTTAATGCAATTTTCTTTTATCTTAAAAATAAAACTAGATGCCTAATACCAATCTAATATAATCCCTACTAAATCTTAACACATATCCTATAACTTTCAAATGTATCAGACTCTCTTAAATATCTTACTTACAACAAATTATGAAAATTATTTTAAATATATTTTCCAATTCTTAACAACCTAAATTTAATATATTAATTTTATACTTTTATGTGTTTACAGAGTTGCAAATTAGGAGAGACAGATGTGTCCACTCAGGTACACAGAGATTTGTGGGTTTGTAGTAGTCCATGAATTTGAACACAAAATAAAGGGCAAATAAGAGCGGTGCTTCCAGCAACATTCTGCTCTTATGAACAGTATTTTAAATATATCCAACCTGAAATGGGGAAGTAAAAGCAGACCCTTATTTCATCAGAGAAGGATTTTCCTTTTCTTCCTCCTAGCAACCTAGAATAGCAAATACAACAGCAAATAAATGTAATCAGGAGCTGAAGAGATGGCTTAGTGGTTAAGAGTGGCTGTTCTTGCAGAGGACCTGGATTTGGTTCCCAGCACCCATATGTCAGCTAAAAATCATACATAATTTCAGTTCCAGGGGATCCAGTACCCTCTTCTGACCTCTGCAGGCATTGCATGACATGGTGAACTTACATGCATGCAAGCAATACATTCATACACATGAAATAAAATAATAAATAAAAAATTTAAATATAATCACTCTAATCCCACGTATTGTTTACCACACAAATGGAGTAATTCTCATTGCTCCCAATGAATATTTTCTGCTTACAAAGTTTGCTTGATAAACACCACAGACACACACACACACACACACACACACACACACTCACGCACATGCACACACACGCGCACACACACACTATTCTGGGTCAAGGGCAAGGAATGGTCATGAGGGATTAGGTGATATGTTTAGCTTACAAGGCCTAGTAAGCTTGTTTACATTATAAAGAAGCTAAAACCATGTTAAATGATCTCAAATGTAAGAAATTCTTTATTGCAAGCTTAGGTAAAAGGCATTTGTGCAAAAGTTATTCCCACAATTCTCTTTTGTATGTTTTATGAAAGAAGACGTCTTCCCACACCAAGTCATTTACTATCTTCCTGTAGTTCTTTTATTGATAAATATCATCAATGAGATTATAATGCTTGGGAATTTCAGCTATTAAGTTACAACAGACTTATGTGATGTTAATCAGTACTTTTGAAAAATGAGATTAGGCAAAGCAGTTCAATAAAATAATGACAAACGTCACCAAAGATCATATTATGATTTGACTCCGGGCCTTTCCATAAACCAGCTGTGATACTGAACAAGGGTTTTTTGTTATTGTTCTTTTTTCTTTCATTTTATTTGTTTATTTTTAGATGGTCTCATTATGTAGCCTCGTCTGACCCCAAATTGAGATCTCATTTCCCAGTTTCCCAAAACCTTGGATTACAGGTGTTTGCCTCCTCTCATAGCCAGAACAGGATTTAAAACTGAGTGAATCAGCTTTTCCCTGTTTAATGGCAGTAGTGTTTCTTGCTTCTTGGGCTGTCCTGATGATTGAGCTAATGTATGCAAAACACACATTGTAGGTGCTCAGTAAGTTGGTAGCTGCTGCAAGTAACTAGTGCCAGTATTACAAAGGAGAATATCACATATATTTCAGATGTATGCTTTCCTTCCCGTTTACAGTTCACAATACTATAATTCTACATCATTTTCATGTACTTCATATAAAACTAATTGCTATTAACTATAACAATAAAACACTATGTAAGTGATAGGCACTTAAATCCTGTCTGTGTGGTTAAAAAGCTATCTTTCATAAGACTATGTTAAAATAGTCACCTGTTCTTAGTGAAAAAGTTGTGGTGTACGGATACAAATTCTACATGAGAGAACCCATAAATTAATCGTTTCTATGCATTTTACTTTTTATATCAAAATGGTGATTGATTCCTGAGCAATGCCACCAGTCCTCTGAGCTCTTTGGATAAAATGATTAAAAGCTAACTTCTCTTTTATTCTAGAACGTCCATTCTAGTATTGAGAGACAAATTATGAAAGCTGGTCGAGAAGCAAAATAGTTCTGTAAAGTCCCCAGTTGATTCCATGTACTGAGAAAGGTTGTTTTTTTGAGACTGATATTTCAGCCAAAATTTGACCAATTTTACAAATGAGAGAAAGAATTACAGGGGAAAAAATTCCAGGTGAAAGAAAAAACTGAGTATCAGACCCTTGAGGCCAAGAGAATTAGCATGTTACGGAAGTTCTTGAGAGGTTTCGAGAGTACAGTGTTTTGAGAAAGATTGGGAGTTGAATTAACAGGAAAAAAAAAGAGAGATCCCTAAGGTTGTATAGTACTATGTACCTTTAGAATTTATTTTGATTATTATGGAAAGCCAATGGGATGGCTTAGAAAAAGAAGTGACAAGAAGTCACAATATTATTTATGTGTAATAAGTATCATGTAGCAACTGGATAGATTTTGGATAGATTTTGGAGGGGCACAATTGGCATCCTTTTAAACTGCTGGTCCTCTTTACTTACTTCCTGATACTAACCACTGAAAAAATGATGATACTGGAGGCCTTACAAATGTAAAATAATGGGAATATGTACAGGAAAATTTAATACTACAGAGCTCGTTTTTTTCCCCACTTTGACCTACTTGTGATGGTTCTGTTATTTATCATTCATTATTTTTTTATTGACATTTACATGCATTTAATTTTTATAATATAGTACTTTAAAAATAAAAATAATGTGTGTAACATATATGAAATTGTAAAGCATATTAATGGAGCAAGTACCTGCCAACTTAGCATTCAAGTTGGGGAACAGAACACGCTCAACATGTCTTCATCCTTATATGACATCTCCCTCTACTTGTCTCTCACCAAAACCTCCTGTATTTTGTTTTATCATTTTCTTGACTTACTTTCATTGTCTTTTCTCAAAAAAAAAAAATTGTTCTTTGGTCGGCCTCTCTTACTGTTTCTGTAAAGTAGGATCTCTTTACTTATTTATTTATTTATTTTTTTATGGAGATCCTGTTATTTGCCTCTTTTGCCTCTATATTCTAAGACATAGCCTAATTTTTTACTCTTGTTGCTTATGAGTTTTGTTGTCTGAGCATGTGTATGTGTGTTTACACTCCAACCTAGATAAAGGGGTTATATACCAACATTTCTGAATGCTTCTAAACATATTTCAAGGCATAAAACAATTATTTAGTATTCTAAGACGATCTACTCTTACTATTCAAATATATTTGGAACAAAACCAACTTGTGAGTTTGGGTTCACTATCAACAGCAGTCACGTTTCTTGTTATTTCAGTTTTGAAAGAGCATCTGGAAATACATTGTTTCCCCCTCAGGAGATTAATATTTTTTATCTCTAACCCAATAAAATAACAAAGCCCAGTAAAAGAGAAAAAAAGTCCCCCCTCAGTGTTGCTTTGTTGGATGATCTGACACTTAGAAATTGGAATTTAGAAATAAAATAATAATGGAAGAAATTCCACATGTCTGTAACACTTTCTGTTTTGAAGCAGTGAATGCAGCTCAATTGTCTACTTTTAACGCCTTGAAAGAAAGAAAAGTCACGATAATAATTTTAGTAACATTTTAATATTCTATGTCATTTCTTACCATGTTCTCTTAAAAGATTCTGTTTTACTTTTGGAAAACTAAAACATTCCAGAGCATACGTTTCTAAATCTTTAACATATTTACATTGACAGAAGACTGTACCTGTATTCATTTTCATAGTTTTGCTTAAGATGTAGGCATTTATGCAAATGCCTAATGACAAATAGCATCGTTAATTTTATATCTGGTGTTGTCATGCCACTGTACTGCATGCATGAAGCATGTAGAAACGTTATTTGCCAAATGCTAGAAGCAAAGGTCTCATAGAGCTGGGAAAGGTAGTAAAAGAATAATTTGTGAAAACTCACTGTCTTGTAACTTTGTTTCTTTTTTCTGCCTCCCTGTTCAGAGCCGGATCCGGAGAATGTGGAATGACACCGTTAGAAAGCAGTCAGAGTCGTCGTTCATTACTGGAGATATAAACAGCTCAGCATCACTCAACAGAGGTAGTTAGGAACGATGTTTCATATTTATAACTTTTCTGAAGACTTTAAGAAGTTTCTTAAATGCATTGCTTCATATGCATGTTCTGACCCCTGTTCCACATGCTAGGAATATCATAAGAGTTTGAAACCTGGTTGAAAGCAGCACTGTGTTCCATTATTCATAGATTTTTTTTTAATCTTGCATTTTCAGGAAATCTTTTCTGAAAGAAATTAGAAAATGAAAAACTTATTTTCTTAATCATCTGCCACTGCTCTGAACTGGTGAGATATCAGGCCTCACTGGAAGCAGTGAAAATGGGCAATTATGTGGCTAGATACTGTGCTAAGCTTCATAGAGTTTCATATTTTCCCAGATAGCAAGGGATTTCATCAGTTTTGTGGACATAAAAATACACTGCCTAATACATAGTTAAGGCAAGTAAGGGAAAAATCAGATCTATCTATAATATCAAAGGGGTGTCCAGATAATCTTGGATATTTAAAGATCTAGGAGTGAAAATACTTTAATGTTAACACGTTTTGTTGATGGGGAGTAGTACATGTACACTTATGACTAAGATGCTCCCTTGATATAATTCAGAGTTTGAAATGAATCTGCTGTTTTGTGTGTGGTGTGTGTGTGTGTGTGTGTGTGTGTGTGTGTGTGTGTGTATGTGTATGTATGTGTGTGTATATGTAGGTATATATGTATGTGTATGCACTGTGTGTTGTGTGTTGGGAAACATTTACAATATAGTTTATCTGTGAAACAGTCATTTGCATGAATGTAAATATTTTTATGACCAGCATTGTTATTCTTGTCTTACCCTTAAACTCATTGATCAGTCTGTTTTCAGCCTGTGTCTGTCAGCTTTTTGTAGTGCTGTTTAGAAACAAATCATACAGTAATTCTGCTTGATGATTAAGAAAGATTCAAACACTAGAGCTCTTGATCTTTATTGTAAATGGCATCATATTTATATATTTATAAATAAGAAACTAGGATAAATATTATCCCAAAAATTGGATACAGTGACCCTGGTTCACCTTTTTGAGTTTTGCTTTATTTTGGGCAGTGATATAGTAACTTAAATTTAGTGATGTTTTTAAATTATCTGTATTACTTTGGTGAAGTAAAAATTGTGAGTGAAAGTACTCACCCAAATACAAGACAATGCATTAAAACAGAATATTCACATTCTTATTTCTTTCATTGTTACTTTTTATTTGCTAGATTGTACTCATTTAGACAGTCTTTCCCAAGTATTCTGCTCTTCAATTTCATTTTCATGAAAATTTATGTAAATGTCAGTATTTTTTTCTACTTTACTCTCCAAATCATCACTCACACCTCAGTGGCCTTGATACTACTTTGCTTCCCAAGTGACTAATGTTCTTTAGTATTTAAATAATTTCATTCATGGAGATTTTACAGTTCATCTCTAGAAAAAAAAAAGACTAGTCTTATCAATAAAATCCTGTTAGAAGCATCTTGCATCTAATGATCCCAGCAGCTATAGAATAGCTGGTGTTTAAAGAAAGAGGGAAATAATAGGACTTTAATGATGCACCAGTTTATTGCCCTATTATATGAGGATGGATACAATATATACATTTGTTTTTATCTAATACTCTGGTCATATTTTTGTAAAGACAGTGTGCTATAAAGTTTAGTAAAAACTGCTTGATGTGGGTTTTTTGGTGACTTTAACGTCCACACATTATATAATGTTTTATTTAGTTCTTTCCCATTAATTCCTTTCCCCAAATTTCATCAGCTTGGAATATAGTGCTAGGAGGATGATGGGCTAAATTGAAATAAATATAAAGGGAATGGTTATTATTTTTTTATACTGACTGATATTTGTCAGTTCATTCATTAAGAGTTTTACCTTTTGGAAGATACTTAATGAAATTGAAGGGTATGAAAGTTTATGACATGACATAATTATTTGAGTGATGAGTTGGAGGAAGAGGAGAAAGAATGTGTGATTTCACATGTGTTCAGGTAGTGACCTTTTTCTTTGGGCTATACAGTCCTTCTTTAATGTGGCAACACGGATGGTGGTAGAAGTCACAGAGCACGTCTTCATTTCCTCTGTTCATAGCCCTGCTCTCACTGCTGAGTCCCAAGTCAGAAACTCTAAGTTTTAATTTCATCTCATTTTCTCCTTTAATTTATTCTTGTAAAATTTCATATTTGTATGCAATTTATCTTGAGCATATCTACCCCTCATTCCACCCCTTCAGGCTACCCCCAGAACCCCTCCCCATCATATCTTCCCCCAAAATTTATATCTTCTTTTTATAATTATTTTTTTTAATCCACCGAGTTCAATTAGTGCTGCCCATATGGGCATGGACATCGGATCATCTACTTGGGGCATGAACCATCTTCCAGTGGTCACACTCCTAATGAAAAATGCCGTCCCCTCCCCCAGCAGCTATCAACTGCAAGTAGGTCCTCAACTAAGCTAGATGTGGGGCTTCTGGAGTCTCTTCCCAATTCATCTCATTTTTTTTTTTTTTAAATCTCAGATGATTGGAGTACTTTAAAATTTTATTTCTTCATATTCTGCCACTGAAGAGAGTCTTTAACCTCCTTCTTTAATCTGTCTTATTCCCCAGGATCCTATCTTCCCTGCATTCAGGCGTGTGTAACATATTTAGGTAGGTGACATCCAAGATTCATCTTTCAAGATAAACACTTCAGTCACCTCAGCAACATAATTACTCACATCTGTGTACTCAAATGATTGCATCCTCTATTATTAAAATAAATATCTTAGGCACTACATCTTTGCATCTTCATGCATTCTAACCATTCATTCATTCTTAGGTTCAGCTAGAAATTTTTGAAATTCTAATTCCATTTTCTTTCTAGGTGAGATATGTTAAATCTCTTTTTTTACTTTAAGAGTGCTGAACTTTGGGGGCTGGAGAGATGGCTCAGGAATTAAGAACACTGACTGTTCTTGCAGAAGACTCGGGTTTGAATCCCAGCACCCACATGGTAGCTAACAACTGTCTGTAACCCCAGTTCCAGGGGATCTGACAGCCTCTTCTATCTTCCACAGGCATTGCATGACATGGATGCACTTACCTACATGCAGGCAGTACACACATACACATACACATAAAATAAAATAAAATAAAATAAAACAAAATTAAATTGAATTAAATAAAAATTAAATAAAAATTCTTAAAAAAGAGTGCTGAACTTTGAAAACTACAAACTATCATTTAAGAAACTATTTTTTTAGATTTCCTTTTTCATATTGTTGCCCAATATATCAAAAAAGTATTATTTTAAATTTTTTCTTTTCATCTGTTCTTCCACACAGTCATTACTATCTTAGGATCCATTAAGACTGAAGATATGTCATGAAAGACAGAAATATTTCTAATTTTAAAATACTATCCCACATATTTCCCTAATTTGTTGCATCATAAATATCATATATATGTTAGATTATCATTATAGCTTTCCAAGTATAATAAATTTGATTGCTATTTTAACTTTATTCCTTGGTATTATGGCAGATTTATTGGCAATTTTCAACAATTGTACTGTCTTACTTATTCTCTTACAGTCTGTTGATTGTTCACTTTTTAAAATGTTACATTAAGTCTGTATTTAATTATGAAATTGTTTCCCCAAATATTTCCTAAACATTTTCAAAGATTTTTCCCCTTCCTGTATGTTTAGTACAGTGTTACACCCTCAGGAAAACTCAGAAGTTCTTGCAGGCAGCTCCACTACCAACCTAACATTTCTGCTGCCACTCTATATGCAGGGAGAGGGAGCTCTAGGTTAGCTGTACGGTGAACGTAGAGTTTCAGCAAGTTCAACTCTGAATCAAGCCAAAGTCTTCAGAAGCTTGTCTTCAGGAGAATTTATTCACTGGTTTAATTAAACATTTAGTATTTTGTTTGAAGGTTATGATGGCACTCAATTCCCAATTCCTCCCAGGTTAATAGAAAATCCAAATCAAATTTCTATTAGCTCCAATATCCTGGTACTTGTGGGTGGAGGTATAGTTCCCTTTTTCTCCCATACCTCTTACACATCATCTCTATGAGCAAAACTGACCTTAAACAAGTGAGATTAACAGTAACTGAAACTTGAGTTTAATCCAAAAATGAAGAATTTGCAAAGAAATTTCTCTAACAGTTCAATAATCATTAAACATTTCCATTTTTCATATCTAAAAAGAAATTAAGATATTTTCTAAAATAATACTTTACTAAGTAAAATTACATTTACAGTTATCCTTTTGTTTAATTAATTAGATGGAGGTCAGAATTTTTTTTTACAACCTAGGTTTGCAAGCTAGTTCCTCCAGCACATCTTTCAGCAAATTTCAAGAAGTTGGGTGCCTGAACCCTAATCCTAACTTTCAGTTATTTCAAAAGCATGCTTCTGAGTTCAGAAAAAGACATTCTTCTTCTGGACCATTGGTATGGCTAGCATCATAGGTTCTTATTTCTCTATTACTTTCTGTTCTCTGCTTTGCCAACTCATCACACAAGTTATTATGATCTAAATTTTATGTATGGAGCTCTAACCAGAAAGACAGTAGTTATTTAAGCCACATTAAATTGTTCTATGTCAGAAGATTGGATTTTACATATATTGACACTTATTAATGCTGATAGATTTTCTTTTCAGGGTTCAGAACTGTTTTAACCGGCACAAATATTCCCAGTACATTTCTGTAGTCAGTAAAATTAGGATGACCGATGATACTCTATAGATTTTCCTAGGTTTTGAAGGGTAAATTTTGGCTTTCAGCTACCAGCATAACTATTTGCTAATGGCTAGCCTGACCTGCTACTTAGCATTGCTAGTGCAATGGAGGAAAATGTGCCATCAAGTAAACATTTGCACACAGCAGACCTGATTTTATTGTATAGCTTCACATCGTAGTTTTAAGAATGGACCCAGTTTTATTTAGTGACTTCTAGTAAAGGCTTTAATCTTTCAGTGTCTATGGAATAAGGCTATAAATGGAACCGTCCATTTCTTTTTTATATTTATTTATTATTTTTATTTTATTTTATGTGTATGAATGTATTGCCTGCACGTAGGTAAGTGCACCCATGTTGTGCAATGCCTGCAGAGGACAGAAGAGGCCATCGGATCCCCTGGAACTGGAGTTATGGACAGCTGTTAGCTCCATGTGGGTGCTGGGATTCGAAACTGGGTCTTCCTCAAGAACAACCAGTGTTCTTAACTGCTGAACCATCTCTCCAGCCTGGAACCTTCCATTTTCTAACCAATGAAATTTATTCTTGCCAGTGCTCCCAAGAAACCAGACATAAAATTCACTGTTCCCTTCTGAAGATTTCCTTTCCTTTTGCTTTTCAAAACTGGTGGGAGGAATTAGTGTTTTCATAAATGCCATGTAAAACAAATAATGATCATTCATCTAAGATATCACTATCCTTGATGTTAACAAATAAGCTAAAAATGAATAAATAAATGAATAAAACGGAGTTTTCTCTTCTAAATATGAAGTGTATCTGCCTATTCTTACTTTCCACTATTGATTTGAATCTATATTCAACAAAAGAAAAATAACGTATTTCTTTCTTTCTTCCTTATGTCATGATATAAGCAAGTACTGCCTCCTGTTAACCTCCAAGTCCTATACTACCCTACAGAAGCTTACAGAATACTAATTCAATTCAGACAGCCATGCTGAATAACGTCGACAGCAGAGCAGGGATGTGACTAGACCTGTTTTTAACTCATGTCTTCTCAAAGCCTGTATTGTCTTTCCCATGAGGTTGGTCACTGAAGCAGAAGAAACTTCACAATAAATCACCTGCTACTTCATTAATATTCAGGCTTCTAAACATATTTTGTTTTTATGCTTTTAAAGTGAATGCAAATGAAGAAATATAAGGGGTGTTTGACTGCGATTAATGATTTATATAAATTAAAGCTACTAGGGTAAAACATGCATACGCATTCAGTGCGCTTTATTAATACCAGTAAATATGGTTTGATTTATATGCATAAAACTAGCCGTATTGCCCCAAAGCCTTGGTGTTCTGAAGAAATATAAAATCATTCATTGTAAATATGAACCAGCTCCTAATATAATATAATCTGACATTTACTTATAAAATTTGCAAAAACACTTAACGATCTGGTTATTCTATGTAAATCAGAGCAGCAGGTATCACAGACTCTACTTGTCATGAACAAGCACTATAATAGAGTAAAGGAAGTATTCCATTGTATGACTAAGCTTTCTTTTGAAATCCATCATTATATTTATTTACATTTAGTATTTTTGTCCTTTATACCCCTGCTTTATGGATGAGTACTTTCTCTGTTATTTTTTTTCTTCCTTGTATATACAATCAATAAAAACATAAAAAAGATGCAATAGGAAAGAATTCTGTGTTAGGAAACAAGTTTTATGACCAAATACAGTATAAGTACAGGTTTTAAAAATTAGGTACTAAGTCAAATAGATGATCGTGATATTGATGGTATTGTGATTCCCATCTCAAGAAACTACACAATGCTCAGAATGAATTCTCCATCTACTCCAATTTTACTGGCAGAAGGAAATATATCGGACATTGATTTTCAGTCAATTGGGATAAAGGTGCTAGCTTTAAATCACTGGTGGACCTGAAGGAGCACTTTTAAATTTTCAGTCAGCAGCTCATTCTTAGGCTTTCAACTTTGACTTGTCCTATAACTCCTTCAGATAATCTAGTCTCAGAAAATTGTACAGCAACAAACATAGTTTGTATTTGTTATAATTATTTCAATGTTTACTTAAAGCTTTCATAGATCTCCTCACAAAATTTCTTTATCAATGAAGAATACTCATTTTTATGGTATATTAGCTTACTGCATTATATTTTACTTTCCTGTACTAAAACCAAGCTACAGTTAGATTCTTTGATAAAATGAAGACATAAGTCCTGGGGACCATTTCCACTAGCTTTGAAATGTTGCTACATTAATTTGTTAAAGGCATTGTTTTTTTAAAATTATCTTTATAGAGTAACATAGGAAACACTGCATTCCTTTCTTAAAAACAAAAGAAAAAACAATAAGCCTCTTTGAAGTTCTGTGAGATTTTCATTGTTGTAACAAAATATCCAAGATAAACAACTGAGATTTATTTTGGTTCATGGGTTTCAGAGGTTATAATACATACATAGTGAACTGAGTCCATTGCTTTTAGGCTCATGACATCAGGAAAGGGAGTGTGATAAAGGAATGCTATTCACCTCATAACAGATAGGAAACAAAGAGGAGAGGAAAAAAACCAGAGCAAAGCAGGCCCTTAGTGACTGACTTCCTCTAACCAGCACAGTTCCACCACTGCTCAAGAGTCTATTCAAAGTTTGAATCCATCAGTGGATTAAACAGTTGATAAGCTCAGAGCCCTCTTGAACATCTCATCTTTGGAATTCTCCCCATAGACACATGCAGAGGTGTGCTGTGTCAGTGTTCTGGGCATTTCTTTATACAATCAAGCTGACACTCAAGATTGGCCATAACAAGTTCTAATGAATTTGAAATTTCTCCTTTGCCACAGGTAGCTTTTATTTATACATCAAACATGGCTCATTATTCCTTATACTTAGTCCAAACTTCCTTTCTTGATAATTAAAATAATTAGATTATACAAAATCATGTTGTTAATGAGGGCAAAATGTAGATTCCAAGCAAAGCTTCTCTGACCTCAGGTCATATTCATGATAACAAAATATTCAGTCTTTCTAGAGAATGACAGCTTTGCATGCTCTTGTTAAAGATTAAAATAAATAAGTATTTTTCAAGAATTTATTTGCAGTTATCTTTAGCTATCATTGCCTAATATTAAAGTACATGTAACTTTGAAGTAAATAGGAGTTAATTCTATTCCATTAAAATTAATATGTAAAAGTGACATATACTTAGAAAAATATCTAATCTGAAAAAAATGCACAAATTGCTATCACCAATAATTGTGTTGTATCCAGGCAAAATAAAATGAATTACATTGTAAACAAAGGTTTACACTTCATTAGCTCAGTCTTGTGTATACTGTATACCAACTATATAGGTGATCGGTGCTCAGGATTTTCATCTTGTTTTCTTCATAACTTATCACTCTAAGGAACATGGTTACTCTGTAACACGTTACTGAGTGTTACCACCATAGAGAATAATCGGTAACCCCAGGAAGTCATGTCTCGGACATAGTTTTAGGTTTCATTATGGCATTTCCAAAGAAAATTTGTTTTAGTTATTTCCCCTCCCTCCTCATCACCCCCTTTCCTGCCTCCTACTGTGCCCTCTCAAGCCCAGTAACCTCCTTTCTGTCTTCATGTCACATGTATTTGCCCCTCACCTTCTCCAATACCTGTGGTCTGCTTTCTAGTTTGATAGTCTGTACCTACACTACACATATTTACATAAATGCACTAAAAGCTGGGATCCACATATGAGAGAAAGCATGAGATTCTTTTCAGACATGGTTTTAAAAAATATTTATTATTTTTATTTTATATATATGAATGTGTTGCCTGCATGTACGTGTCATGCAATGTCTGTGGAAGTCAGAAGAGGGTGTTGGATTCTCTGGAACTGGAGTTACAGATGGTTGTTAGCCACCATGTGAGTGCTGAAAACTGAATCCAGGTCCTCTGTAAGAGCAGCTGGTGCTCTTAACCACTGAGCCATCTCTCCAGCCCCAGTCAGAATTTTAATACATTGGTATCAGTCTTATAGTTCATATTTTATTCAGAATGGACCTTTGGAAGGGATTTTACATCATCTGCATAATCTTAAAAATGCTAGAATTAGTCATATTTTGGGCTTCCATAAATTATTGGTAAATTATTATTTGGTAAATAATTCAGCAGTCATAGTCTCATTGGTTCTGAAGTTTTTCTGTGCAAAAAGCCCATGCAATGTGTAATTTAGAGGCAAATCTGTGAGATTAACTACATGCCATTTACAGAGTTTCAAGAATTTGATTAAGAGAAAAGAATTAAGTCCAAATGTGTGAATGATGGAGCTAAATATTTTCACTAAATGTCTTTGATTTATTGTAAAAGAACTCTGACTTGTTGATATTTTGTCCATGGTTAAGAAATATTGGCCTGTTATCATCAGATTCAGTACAGTTTTTTGTGAGTACTAGACCCTAATTCTAAGTTCCCAGGTTAATAGAACATATAATTATATGCTTTGACACAAAAATGAGGTTTAGAAATGAATGACTGACTGCTCATGGTAGCACACACTTATAATCTCAGCGCCAAAGTGGCTGAAGCAAGAGAATCATGAGTTTGAGGCCAGTCCGGAGTACACAGTAAGACCCCATCTCAATAGAAGTGAAATTAACTGAAACAAAACACAAGGAGAGAGAAGAAATTAATAATTAACTTAGGTTCCTCACTTCAACAGAGTAACTACTTCCTCTGTTGCAAAGCAAGTTTCATCAAGAAATCTCAACTTCAGTGCATCACTGTTAGCTTAAAGTCATCAGATTTTAAGCATCATTTTTTTCTACTAATTTGATTTTAAAAAGCACTGAATACTTAATGGCATCAGTACCTTTATCTGCAATGTCAAGACCATTGCATCTAATAGCATGGGGAAATATCAAATAAAAAATGTAATTAAAAATCTTAAGAAAGCTTAATTTAGATTGAGAGTTAGAAAGTAATTTTTGAAAAAAAAATAATGATCTTTAAGTATAAAAATCAGAAAATAAGGTTGTAGTGTAATTTAAAAGCCAACCATATTAGACATTGGGAAAAAAAAAAGATGTAAATAACATATAAAAAAGTAAGTGCACAGACTACATAACGGTTATCCACAAATCATTAAATAAAATTCAACAATCTAGGTATAGATGAGCAGAAAACAGCAGACACTTCATAAAACAAACTCTTACCTAGAGATAAAGATTGCAGAGTGCAGGAAGTGACAAAGCTCATGCCCGACAATACCAAGTCCCAGCAAGAACTCGATGGCACTATACTACCCAAGGGAATGTGAAATGATAAGCCCACATTTGACAGCAATGTAGCAGCACTATAATTTGAAGATGTGCACACCTTCTGACCCTGAAATTTGACTTCTAAGTATTAGTTACACAAAAACTCACTGGTCTGGACAGACACCAGTTCATACAAAATAAGGGGGCTGGAACGGGTGATTCCTTCTGTTCCAACCAAAAGCTCTGAATGGATACATTATAGGAGAGGCAACACCTCAGCATTCAGAGTACTTCATTTTATATCGAACTACAATAAACCAATCTGTATTTTGCAGAAAATGTGCTATTGAAATCCATATTAAAAAATTCCAAGTGAATGGATTAGCTATTAAAAGAAGCTGAAGTATCTCCAAACCATTTGAATGAAATTAAATAGGCAGGTTGATTAAAATTTAATAGCAAACTTGTTGGCTATTAAAAGTGAACAGTGTGATAAATCAGGATGTCACCTCTTCAGTTTATGATTTGAGGAAAAAAATGACAAAAGAGCTCTTGACTTTCCACAAAATATTGCTTCTTTGACACTTTGTAATTGAAGCAAAACATTAAACTATGAAATTATGTTTTGAAAGTTATTTTACATAATTTTAACGGAGTCAGGCAGATTGCATTAGTTTTTTTTTTTTTTCTCAAAAAATGACTTGGTCTTGAATATAAGGTCATCTCTATTGCCATGAAGTAGCCCCACAAAATTGACATGGCCATTGGTCAAACTTCTTTCTGTAGACAGGTTAGGATTAGGAAAGAGTTATAATTTTGTCATAGAGAAAAGGAAAAGTAGGGAGCAAAACATTTTA
>NW_008338715.1:3927878-3929774 GCF_000622305.1 Nannospalax galili | reverse complement strand
TTTTATATAATTTAATATATAAATATGAAAATAAAATAATTGAATACTACTGAAAAACACATGGAAAAATTAGTGAATTCCTAGATGGATGAACATAAAATTATGTTGAAATATTTTTTTTTGTGGGAAAGGATCCTAAATAATGTTTGCAAATCACTGATTTAAACATATGCAAGGGAGACTATCAGAATCATGTGTGACTTTGAATACATTAGGAATGTCTCTTGGTTGCTGGAGACATGGCTCAGCAGTTAAAAGGACTGATTGCTTTTGCAGAAGACTCAGGTTCTATTTCCACAGCCACATTGCAACTAACAACTCTCCATAATTCCAGTTCCAGGGGAATCTGACATCCTCTTCTGACCTTCATGTGCATTGCATGGGTACACTTACATGCAGGCAATATCCTCATACACAAAAAAATTAAAAAATAAAACAATATCCCTTGGTCTATAGCTCTTTATGTGTTAATGGATGATGATAGAAATAGGTAATGTTATTTTCTTAGTTCTAATTTCACAGAAATAACTTTTTAGCTTTTTTCATGAAAATTTTTATTGTGTTTTGTGCATTTCATACAATAAACCTTTCTTTTTTTGGAGTCAGGGTCTCCCTGTAGCCCCAGCTGGCCTGCCTGGGACTCACTATAGACCAGGCTTGCCTTGACCTCACAGAGATCCACCTGCCTCTGCCTCTGCCTCCGGGGTGCTGGGATTAAAGGCCTGTGCCCCCAATCCAGCCATATGATGAATCTTAATCATATTTAGACCTCCTCCCTGTTCGAGCCCCCATAGCCCCCCCACCAGATTTCATGGATTTTTGATTCTTTCATATATGTTAAAGTCTATCTGGTGAAGCTTTTGTACCCAGATGTCCCTCGAAGCAAGTTCATCCACTGGAGTCTGGTCAGCCTATCTAGAGTCTCTCCCTTAAAGAAGAACTACTCTTCTTCACCCAGCAGTAATCAATTACCAGTAATTTCTTGGAAAATGTTGGAACCTGCTGCCCATTTCCCCAAATCTATGCTGGGATTTTGTCTGATAGTCAGCATGGGTCTTGCTGTTACCATTGCTGCAAGTTCAAACGACCAAGTTTCCAGAGGCCTGAAAGCCTCTGGTTTCTTACATTCATGTACCTTCCCTGGCTCTTAAAATCTTTCTGCACCCCCTTCCATAATGATCCTTGAGCCATGAGTGGGTGAGGTTGAACATAGGAGTCCTATCCGGGGACATGTATTCTGCAGTCCCTTGTTCTCCAAAACTTAGTCAGTTGAGGCCTTCTGTTTGCATTGCTCTCTGTTGCATGAGGAAGCTTCACTGGTGAGAGTTGAGACATGCATTAGTATTCCCTCTACCACCTTAGGTGTATGTTCCACTATAGATGCGTCACTTAGGGCTGGAGATCTCTCTGACACATAGTCTCTGTATGTAACCAGTTGTGGTTTTCTATATCAGGCTGTGCTGCAGTTGTTTAACTGGCATTAGCTTATACACATAAAGTGCATTTGGGGTACTTTCAGTTAACTTTTTCCAGTCTTCTTTTAACATTATTTTTCATTTGCTAACAAAGTAAACTTAACACCTTTTGTCTTTATATTAATTATCTTAACACTTTGAAAGAAAATAAAGCCATGGAGACCCTCCACTGGAATGAAGTTCAGCCATGGCCAGCACACAGTATGCACCTATGGTATTTTGCATGCATTTGTAGGAAATATGCAACTCATTAGATTAGACATCATATATCTGGAAAAAAGGTTAAAGACTTATATGGGAGCTAGCACTCAAATCTATAGAACATCATCATTACAGAGGCTAATTTTACTTAAAAAATGAAGACTCCTTCAGGGGTCAGAATTAAGGCATAAGTATAAAAATGTAGAGATAACAATCTCAT
>NW_008338715.1:3916200-3927592 GCF_000622305.1 Nannospalax galili | reverse complement strand
AACTATTATTTATATATATCATAATAATATATACATATTGGAAATTTACTTCCTTACAAAGTAAGTATGCCAAAAGAGACAGTGAGACAGAATGGAGGATGAAGGAAAATAAAGAGAAATCATCATGGTAAAAGTGATTGAGATAAACAAACAGATTCATTGTCATCCTGTCTATTTGTAAATAATCAGAAGGTGAATAGTGAGAGGTGTTATTTTATAATTCCTAAAGAAAAGTAATATTCTGTTATTGGATCCTTAAGACTTTAAATCACAAAATTTTTGGCCATCTAGTATGATCAAGTAAGAATAAAAGCACATTTAAAAAGTGAAGTTTGAGACAGTACAGAATAACAAGTTATTTTAAGAGCTTCACAGTATACATTTGTTAACCTGCTGTCAACAAGAAACATTTGAAATGTTCCTCTGAATGGTAGAATGGAAGTTCATGTGAAATCCAGGCTTTAATCCTTTCTGATCTGTCTCTTGCTTCACAAATTGAAAGCATACTGATCTGTTTTTGATTTGCAGTCTCAGTACTAAGCATCACATTGAAACAGCACAGACTACAGTGTCATTTGATGTACCAATGCCAAAACCACCATTCCATTGTCAGGGTAGAAGAATCTCATATTTGTGGTAAAATTACCTATTTGAAATGAAGGTGCTTATAATTCTTCCATTCAAAATTAATTCATTCAAAAGCCATGTATCAGTCTCCATCTTCAGGTATACACAGAGGAAAAAGAACTCTTTTTGAAATGACTAATCTTTTTCAAGGGCTTGACTGACTTTCTAAGACCTGACTTTCTAAATAATTGTCAGAAAGCTTCTCTGGATTGTTCAATATAGAATATAAAACTCTTGCCTGGTATGGTGGCATATACCTTTAATTCCAACACTCAGGAGGTGGAGTCAGGCAGATCTTTGTGAGATAGAGGCCAGCCTGGTCTATATAGCAAGTTCTAGGTCAACTGGGGCTACAGAGAGGCCTTGTCTCAAAAAGAGTTCCCCCTTTTTTTCTCTAAAGAAAGAATATAACATTCTATTTGATGTGTATCTTCTTCCTTACACCAAAAATAAAAGATTTGGGACTGGCCTTTCCTAGATAGCTATGTTGATGAGTCGCATGTTGAAATTAAATTGCAAGTCTTTGTTCATATTTGATTAGGCATCTAACACTCATTTCTAAAAGCAAATATACAGAGATGAGGAGGCAACGATCAGGATTCAGTGAGCTAGATGATTAAGAAATGGGCACTTTTACATAACCACTTTATTTTTTAACCCAGTTTGAGCTTTTGTCCTTTGATCTGTGACAGATCCTTGTTTGTATTTGGGGGTATTGTTGTTACTATCTGAAGTTAGTATTCAAGGGACATTTTCTTGCTACAAATAATTTTGTGTTTATTTCTGCCCGAAAGATTTTAATAGTATGAGATCCAGTATCATATTAGACGCAAAAAAGGAAATATCATCAGGAATTGGCCAGTGAACACACTTCAAAAAGTATTCAAAATTGGGATTGCAGAGATGGCCAGCAGTTAAAAGCACTGACTGCTCTGGCAGATGACCTGTGTTTAGTTTCCAGCACCCACATGGTAGCCCACAACTGCCAGGAACTGCAGTGCCAGGGTATCCAGTGCGTTGTACTGGACTCTGAGGGTGCATACAAATATGCAGGCAAACATGCATGCATATAAAATAAAAATAAATAAATGTTTAAAAAATTAGTTTACATTTTAAAGGAAACATCAATATCATGTAACAATTTTCATTTGTTAGGTTTTTGTTGTTTGTTTTTTCTGGGGTCTCTACACATATGGTATACAACAGTGTAAAACACTGTTCATTTGGGTTTCTTGGAGTTTACATTACAGTGTATTTTAAAAGTTCATAACTTTTTTCTGCATATGCAGCTTTTTCTTTCTCCTATAAAAACCAATTTATTTGTGTCTTCAAACTGAGTAACCAATAAGCTTTAATGTTTCAGCTAAAAAACAGTGACAGATGGTCTATAAACACTGAACTTCTTGGAAGTCTTCAGCAATTTCACAGCTGCTAGAAGGGAAGTTTACAAACCAGAAGTTAGTTGGAGGGAAAGGAAGTGACAAGGTAGACAGAACCCTGGAAACCAGTGTCAGAATTCAATGTGACCTCCATCAATTGGGGAAACAGCCAGAAGCAAACAGAATTTACTACATCAGAGACAGGTGCCGCTCCAGAGAACAGACACAAGTTCCTTTGCACACAAAAGATGGAAGGCGACAGGTTCTGTGCAGGTTTTCAGTTAAAACATCTAGGCATTGGCAACAAGCTGAATTTTGTTTTTGTTTGTTTCTTTCTGTGTAGTCTATGCCATCACTCAAAAGTATAATTGCCATGCCTTATTGTGAGTGTAGGCTGAAGGAACAATGTACTAACATCTTAAGATTGCTTCCTGTTAGGGATGCTGATAAGGAGGACCCAATGAGGTCTCTCTAAATATCCAATATTACGTGGCTTTGAAAAAATATTTCTTACATTAGGTGAATCCAGTGAAGTATGAGGATTTAATTACTTGGTTATTCTTCCTTAGCAACACACACTTAGGGCTTGTCTCTCTTTCTGCTGTTTGTGAAGCATCAACCATCTTGCTCCATTTCCTACGTACATAAGGTATAAAAACACAAATGACAGTAAAAAAGAAAACTGAACTGTAGGTAGTGATTCTTTTTGTGGTATCAGCAAAAAAGGTTCATAATGACCAGAATAAGAAAACTATGAATTTTTGTTTGTGTCTAAAATTATTTTTACATATATTTGTGATTACAGTATAAGTGGTAGATGAATCTCCTATCATGACTATGTATCACTCCTGTAATTACAGATTAGTCACTGACCGTGACATGTACCAGTGTCTGAGGAAGCAGTCTTCCCTAAAAGCCAAGTGGCTGACACAGAATGTTGCTTCATGCAGCCAACATTTTATCCTAATACCTACTTCTATGGACAGCCATTGTGGTCAGCCCTTCAGCTTTAGTAGGACTTTAACAAAAAGAAACATAAATCAATAAAATGAAAAAAGGATCAACTTTAAAACTCAGTCTCTCTTTCTAGATTCATAGTTTCACTATCAAAAGTGTTGGAAAAGTAAATTCCAAAGTAAGAAAAATACTTGAATGAACCAGAAAGGAGTGATACACTGGGGAAGAGATAACCAGAGGATTATCCATGAAAGCGTTAATAGCTGTGCTAGAATTCATTTCTGCAACTCTTCCCTTCTATCATTTATCAGTTTCCCTTTACAGTCTATGCTTTCTTATAAGCTAAATGATAAACTAAAATATTGAGCCACCAGCTTCCTGCTTATACAGAATTTTTCCAAGTTTAATTGCTTCTTTATTGCATGGTCTAATTTTTCAATATAGGAAAATATTTTAGGTCATAAAGCAAAAGAATGAATATTTGTCATTTAGTATTCTTTCGTGCCTATGTTTAGTATATGTGCATATTTGTGTACATGAATGTGCTTGTGTGTGTGTGTGTGTGTGTGTGTGTGTGTGTGTGTGTGGTGTGCATGTGAAGACAGGCCAGAGGTGGACATCAGGTGTCTTCCTCTAACACTCTCCATCTTATTTTTGAGATGGTTTCACAGTGAACCTGGAGCTCACTGATTCAGCAAGACGCACTGACCAGTGAGCTCCAGGGACCCTCCTATATCCACTCCAACATTAGCAATACATGTGCACAGGCCCACACCTACCTTTTGATCTGTGTGCTAGGAATCCAAACTCAGGTCCTCAGATTTGCATGATTAGCACTTTACAAACCAAGTCATCTCCCAGGCCAATATTTTACACTTTAAGTTGTATAAAGCAAAATCAGAATGCTGCATACAAACATCTCTCCTCATTTTTCTCCTAATTAATCAATTTAGACAGTGTGTAATAATTAAGGAAAGTATTGAGTGATGCAGGCATATCTTACCTCCTTTTTATCTTTGAAGGAACAGAAATTCTTGAATGTTTTTCTGTTTTTGAGGTTTTTACACTAGCTTACTTAAAGTTACACCTTTCGTTTTCTATTTAAATACTTAGAATTGATTCAGAAAATTACCTTTTCTGTTGACTAGAAAATTTGTTTAACTAATAAATATTCTACAGCAGATATGATTTTTATTTAATTTGTTTTAAAAATGTTTTATAGAATAAATCCTTTGTAAAATAATCTTAAATTTTGTATAAAAACAAAATCATCAATGCTTAAGCTTTATGATCTTCCATTTTTGTCTGAAAGGCACTATAAAACTTTTTAACTTTAAAATATTATATCTATTATGTCTAATTCCTCAATGGAAAGTAATGTCCTGACATACCTGTTACCTGGTTGATAACAGCCCCCCCCCCCCATTGCACAGTGGAAGAACATTTAAACATATGTGTGGTGGAAATTCAGCAAGTGGGTGCTGAATACTTGGTGAAGCCTTTGTTGAGTTCTATGCTAATTCCTTGCAGAGCATACAGAAGGCAAAGACATGGCTTATTTAGCAAAAGAACTGATATTTTTCAAATCTAATGCAATGTCAGACTATAAGAGCCTTTAAATTAAGAGGTTTTCACTCTCTCAATTTTGTGGTTGAAAAATTTGTTAGTTGATTTAGAAAACATTAACATTACTAGTGCCAAGTATTCCCTTATTGCTTTTAAAACATTTCCTGTGAGTAGATAAATGTCTTGTTTTATTAACTCAATCTAGATTACTTTTATTTCCAGGTAATTGTATCTGTATGCCAATGTACAAAATAATACAGAGAGACCATGTATTCTTTATCTGATTTCTGTCAGTGTCTTGTGAAACTGTACTACAGTATGACAACAAGGATAATGATCTTAGAACACTCCACCAATCTTAGGTTTCTTCAGTTTTATTTGTACTTAACTACGTTTGTAAATATATTTAATTGCATGCAATTTCATTTTAAATTAGATTCATGTCCCCACCATCACAGCCAATATGCAGAAAATTTCATATTTCTATCACTGCAGGATGCTTCATGCTGCATCCACATCCACTTACCTCCCTTTTCTTTCCATCTTTTATCCCTGACAACCACTCATCTCTATCCATTTACATAATTATCCATTTAATAAACATTTATACATATATTAAATGGAATTACATAGTATGTAGCATTTGGAGATTGGCTTTTCTCTCTCAGTATAATCTTTAGAGATTTGGCTAGTTTTTAAAGTGTACAATGGTTTGATTTCTTTGGATTGCTGAGTACTCATCCATGGTACAAATATACTGAAGACTGTTTGACTATCAATCAGTTGAAAGACATTTAGGCTCTTTCCAGTGTGGGGCTCTTACAAACAGAGCTGCCATAAATTTTCATTTCCAAATCGTTTGTGTGAAAATGAATTTCAGTTTCTGGAAATGAATTTCTGGAATCAGTGTCCAAGAATTCAGTTGCTGGGTGGAATATCTTTCTAGTTTAATGAGAAACTTCAAAACTGGGTTCTAAGGTGATTGTTATTTCGCATTCCCACCAGTAAATCGTGAGAGATCCAGTTTGCTTATTCACTGACATTCAGTATTTTGATCACTTTTACTTTGTACATGTAGTGTTATCTCATTGTGGTTTCAAGCCATATTTCTTCAATGGCTAATAACCTTTCTTTTCATCAGTTAACTTGACATCACCTGTGCATATCCTTTTCCATGAAAGGTCTGTTTACAATGTTCCATCAGTTTCTAACTGGATCTTGTTTGGTTTTAGTGTTGACTTTTGTTGTTTAGTGATGACTTACAAAAGTCCTTTCTGTACTTTACATCCTAGACCTGTGTTGATTGACAACTATTCATAGTCTTGTTGATTATATTCTACCAGTCTATAGCTTATATATTCATTTTTCATATTTGAATTAATATACCTGGGTATTCAACCTGCTTCTTGCTACAATTTGTGCTTCTGTTTCTTCAGTCACATTTCCCTTCTCCATTTATCATAAATATATGCTTTCATGTATCATTTCCATGCATGGCCCATGTGTATTTAGTAGAATGATTCCTCTGATTTTCCATCTTGCTCAAATGATTTTGCAAGGTGGGAGGTTGTTACAAGTTATGCTAATAGTATGTTAGGAACTCAGATTATCTGACCACAAAAAATGAAACTTTGTTACTTCAATATGCCAAAGGTTGAACAACCAGTTGGAAAATGGAAAATGGAAATATATATATGCATATTGCTTGATAAAGTTGTACTTTATTTAAAATCTTTAAAAATAACTGATTTTTATGATATTTGTAAGGTCACCAAATTAGTATGCTTACTACGGTGTACTAATGAGTGATTATGCTTTACTTCAATTTAAATATTTTTCATAGAATTTTAAGAAATGTCAAAATCTTCTGTTGTGTCAACAACTGCTCTCCAAATGAGTGTTCTGTCATAAATGTTGCCTTTTTTATTTACTTTCATTGAAAAAAGCACAATGGTTTATGTGAATGAGGGACTGTTTTGTTTAATTTTGGCTTTCTTTTTCCATTCTGCCCCCTCCCCTTTTTTCTGGCTTTAGCTTTGTGTTTTATTTGTATGGATGGCAGTTATTTTATTTCTTTTCTTTTATTTGAATTTCAGTTTCTAGCAAGCACGGGAATATATTCTTGCATACACCTTGGGAAAGATAGCATCCTAAATGTGGCTTATCAACACTGTAAATTCTTTCTTTCCCACTGACTCGAATATGTGCATTGTTGGAAATGTATGTGCCAGTGGCATATTTTTTAGTCTAATTAGCTGCCTGCCTGTACTCAGGACTATGTCAACTGTTGTCATTCTAAATGTTTCCTTTCGTTTTTTCAAGCACATTTGCCTGATTGACCTTTCTTTTCTCTGTCTTTCTATGGGGCTGCTCCAGGAGCCATGGCTAATCATCTTATAAGCAATGCTCTGCTTCGTCCGCATGGTACTAACAATCCCTATAATACATTGCTTGGGGAACCGGCGGTCTGTAACAACCCTTCTGTCAGCATGTACAACGCACAAGGTGTGCTGGAGTTTATCTTAAATTTTTTCAACTGAGAGTCCCACTTTATGTAGCTTTTCTGGGCACATTCTATTTTCTTTTCTCCTCCCTTTTCTTTCTTTTGGAAGCAGACACACAGACTCCTTTCACATTCTTCCTCTCTGGGTGCTTTTATTTTCCATTTTCCTCAGGTTTTCCTTAGAAATAGATTCTTTCTGATAAACAAATGCCCGATTCATCATTGTGTGTTTGTTTTTCTGTACTGTTATGAAATGTATTGTGGTTTGTCAGTACTTCCCTGTTTTTATTTCTATATTAAATACCTGTGTACTGATTGTGAGAAATGAGATATTTGTCTAAGGTAAGTAAGATAAAGCAAGATTTGATTCAGTAGTCTTAATGCCATAAGATTGAGACCATAAATCTTTCCTTGTTAAATCATGAAGTTCATTCTGGCCATAAAGCATTAGTATTGATGAAAGCATTAGATTAACTCCAGGGGAGAGTCCACTGAACTAAGAAGTGGAGGAAAGAGCAGCAAGCTGGGCTGCAGCAGCCTCACTTCTCCTTGAACTTCCCCATCACCTATAGAAGCTGGTCCAGGCAAGCCACAAAGTTGCTTTTTCTACTGTGGCTTTGTGTGAAGATGGTTTCTCTGTACATCATCTTGCTTGAAAACTATGTAAAAAAAATGCCTCTCTCTCAAAATAATTCTTATAGCACAAATGTTTAGACTTGCTCTTTACCTTTTATTAGTATAAAAATTGTGTGTTGGGGGGGGCTGGAGAGATGGCTCAGTGGATAAGAGCACTGGCTGTTCTTGCAGAAAACCTGTGTCTGAATCCCAACACCCACATGGAAGCTAACAATCATCTATAGCTCCAATTCCAGGGGATCAGATGCTCTCTTCTGTTCTCTGTGGGCATTGCATGACACAGGTGCACTTACATACATGCAGGCATACCACTCATACACATAAAATAAAAATTAAAAAAAATTTAAGTATAAATATTTATTAGGGGCACAAAACATTTTTAAGTATCCTATATCTGTGTCTATAAGGATACCACAAAAATTATTCAAATAAAGGTTTCATAAAATAAAAATCCTAGCTAGTGATTCATTTATTTAAAATGATGTTTCTCAGAAAATTCAGCAGGAGTACAGACTTCTATGTTTCCTTAACACTGAATGTAATAGGTTAGCAAATTTGAATAAGATTTCTGTTATCCAGGGTGGGCATCTTTGGGAGTTTTTTGTTGTTGTTGTTTGGGTTTGTTTGGTTGATTGGTTTGGTCTTATTTTCTTTTCATCTGAGGTGAAGGATTAGTGGTATGACTATGTAAATTATTTCAAAACTACCAAAGTCATCCATTGAAAGATAACTTCAAGATGTTTGCCAATGCAACAAATAATTCCACAAACTTTAATTCCACAAAATTTCTTAAAATTTACATGTCTAAGAAGCACAGAATTTAAGAAACAAAGGAAGGCTGGAGATGACGAATACTCCATTGCTTTCTGTGAGCCTCCTCTTAATTATTCCAGTAGCGAGGCCCTTCCCACTTCAGGATCTCTGTATTTACTGTCAAAGTGCCCATTTGTTTTTGATATGCATACCTTTTTTTTTTTCTGGCTGTTGATACTTAGATTTGTCTATAGAGGGAAGAAAAGCAAAGCTTTCTTCTGCTTTCTCTTGATCATGCTTTAAATACTTGAAGCAACAAACTTGGATCACTTTGTTCTACCATTTCTGCAATGAAACAGAACTATTAATGTGAGACAGTTTGGTGGGCCCTTTTTCTTGGTCACCCACTCTACACTGTCTCTTCTCCATCAGGGTTCTATTCTATGATAGCACTCTGTGAACTGTACACTACACAGTATCCAAGGTGTGCTTTGGCAGAAGAGTTAGATAGACCTTGTTTTGGTTTGTTTTTTCTTTTTTTTCATAGGCTAAATGACAATTAAATGTGTCATTATAAACAATTTAAAGTATGAAGCCACATTAGTACATTTTGAATGACTTTAATTGAATACTTGCAGCATATCGGCAAATTAAACGTATTCAACATTATCCCTCTTACACAAGATGTTGGTAATTGTTTTTAAATAGCTAATTTGGAACATATTTTGTTTTCCTTTTTTTGATTTTATATACAATTTGTAATTTCTTATATGAAGAAAAACAATTATTAATTGAAATATTTTCCCTAATTCAATATCTGCCTTCCTATCTTAATCCCCAAATAGAGGACTTTTTAAAGGATGGAACACTTATGTAAAAAATTTTAAATCAGCCAGTTTTGGAGGTAAACCCCTGTAGTCCCAGCATCCAAGAGGCTAAGGCAGGATGATTGCACATCTGAAGCTATCCTGGGCTATATCAGTAGACAAAATATGTATGTGTGTGTATATATATATATATATATGTGTGTGTATATATGTATATATATAAATTTTCACAATGTGAAATTTAAATTAATACCATATGCTTATAGTGTTATTCTTATGGAATCTATTACTGGTTGTTATTAAAATTCTCAATAAATATGCAAAGACTTCATCTGGATGAATTTGTCTGTTATTTCAGTAAATTCAATAAATTCTGCTGACTTAAAAAAAAAAAAAACCCTAACTGAGGTAATTTCATTAATGTGAGTCAAAGGTAGAATTGTTCAGTTATTTTATGTTATAGTTCTTTTTAAGGTATTAAGGAGCTATAGTGATGCTTAAATAATTCTTTAAAACTAACCAAAAAAATCATGGTGATTGTCATATTGCTACTAATCTTATGCTTTCAGATGAATGCACTTATATACTTACTGGCAAGGTGAAATCTTACATGAGATATAGGTGGCTCGGTATGTACTGGAGTGGTTTATGTTGAATTGCCACTGAGTTTGCTCTGTGGATCCTCTTTTCAGTTTTCCCAATGTTATCCAGGCATTGAAACATTCAGATTTAAAGTTTCTATGCACATTTACAGTGCATTTATTGAAAATATGTAAAGATGTGTTCATAGTGTCACTGAAATATGTAGAGTTAGAAATAAAAATGAATAATACACTTTTGTTATACTGAATTTAGTGTCTATGTGTGAAAATACTTAAAACTTCAGGCATGGCATTTCTGCACCATTATCATCTTGTCAGTATTAGAAATTCAATTTTTATGGAGCTAAGTCTCATTGAAAAACCTGTCAACACAACATTATATAAAGAGGAAGTCATAATTTTATTAAAATAATTTTACATTTCAAAGTAATTTAGTTCAATTTTAAAACTTTAAAAGAGACATATACTCACAGGATGGGATGTGCAAAAGAATGCATTATATTTGATAAGAATGCAAAGTTATAAAGTATATATATCTCAATATTACATTATGCCTTCTAAGGCCTCTGGCAGAGAGAAACAGGAGACTGCAACAAAGCAGGGAGAAATCCAGGGCACCCTTTCGGCTTCTTGCTCTTCTAGATTAGCTGGGTGCTCTTAGATATTGCCCAGGCTCTGTTTCCTCATCCAAGCAGCCTACAAGCATTTATATCTGTTGGTAAGGAGCTTGGCTCTTTATTTTAAAATCTCATTCTAAATCAAAGTCAAAACCTTAAATGAGAGATCATCTATATTTTTAAATATTCTTTTGTAGGAAGCAAATCAATATTTAAATTATAAAAAGCATCCCTTTGGTCAGTGAATATGACCAGAGTGTGCATCTATTGAAAATGTCACAATGAAACTCATTAGTTTGTGCAGTTAGAATACACCAACAAAAATCTTAATGACAAAAGAAAAGACTGGTTGAATTATAAGTTAGAGTCCCTTGAAGTCATCTAGTCCAGTGATTTTACTGTCTTTTATTTGAGGATATTTTAACATTCCTCTAAACAAATCAGGAAGACATTTTCTTCTGATTAGTTAGCTTTTCTTTAAAAAATAATTTCTGCTGGTATTGTATTTTAAAATATCCACTCTTAAAATACTTTATTGAGTATGATGGTACCACAATCCAAAGGAAAACATCCTACTGTTGATAAATTTTTTTCTCCTACACATTTTGATGCAGAATAATAAATAAGTTTGATCTTTTGTCTCTGTAGTTAAACAGCTTCTGCACGAGCTCCAGAATTGACAGCCTTGATCCTTTTCATGCTTAAACAACACACCATTTGTATAGGTACAGTGGAGAAAAAGAATGATTGTATAGGGAAAGAGAACCTCCATAAGTTACACCAGAACACAGTTATGAAAACCTTCAACTCTGGTTTTCCTTTGGATTGTGACTTTAATTTCACTCACAAATTTAATTTATATGACATTCCTTATAAGTATCTTTACTTTAGCTTATAAGTAGATGCATACTAATATCACACACCT
>NW_008338715.1:3903304-3916152 GCF_000622305.1 Nannospalax galili | reverse complement strand
CCAGAACACAGTTATGAAAACCTTCAACTCTGGTTTTCTCTTTGTATTTTACTTTAATTTCACTCACAAATTTAATTTATATGACATTCCTTATAAGTATCTTTACTTTAGCTTATAAGTAGATGCATACTAATATCACACACCTGTAATACTGAAATACAGTGGTGGAAATAGTCATGGCTCACCCTCTTGCTACTCTCTTTGGTTTGTATGATAATAGTAAGTGTAATATAAGCCTGTATCTGTTTGAAATTTGCAAACTGTAGAAATGCTTATTAAAGTTTCTATATTAGCATGTGTTAAGTGGGAGGGTTCTTACTTTCTAACTAACATCTCAGTATTTTTAACTATGATAAACCATGTAACACAAACTCATGAATTTTGGGGCAGTGGAAATTATTTCCTTTGACTCTTTTTTCTGCATATCATCAATTTGCTTTTTACTCATGTTTCTCCTACTGTCGCTGTAAGCTTACTTGTTGTTTTTTCTTTCCTTTTCTTCATGCTGTCGTTTAGAGCCCTACAGAGAGACAAGTACGGGAGTAAAGCTAAACATTGCATATCAAATGTAATTTTTTTTAGTTCACTTTTATTGCATCACATATAGATGATGTAGTTATTAAAAACAGTTCATCTCACAATTTTAAAACTGAAGAGCCTGTAAATCGACTTATATAAATATATGCTAATAGAGATTAGACGCTTTTGTTGTCTGATTCTTTTATTCTGTCACATAATCAACATAGTTGTTAAGTCTCATGTAATGTTTGTGTGAGTTAAATTGTTTTTAAATTCAGCATTTATTTTTTGCTAAGTAATTCATAAACTTTTAATTTTTATTAGTACATTCCATCATAAAAATGTGTCCCATTGCAACATATCCACTTTATTTTCTATGGCTGTTTTTAGTTTGATATACAATGCATTGACAACAGAAATTTAAGAAAACATGTTTCAATGCATCAGCAATGCAACCATAACCATTAAGCATACCATACCAGCCTCTGCAACAGTAATCACCTATTACATACAGCCCTTTAAAAGGCATTTACTTTTTTTTCTTAACATTGTGGATTTGTGTACCAGATATTTTATGACATGAAAATAAATAGTTTCAACCTATGTCTGTGATAGCTTATTAATGGATTTTGTAAACTGCTAGTTTTGAAAACTGTTCTACTTGGATGTAGAGTATGCACAAGTCCATATAAAATTAACATATATGTGACATATCATTTAAACTCTCATTGAATTGAGTTTTCATAAACATAATTGCATCACAGATATAGAATGAATGCTATATTTTCACAGATTGACACTGTATTGAGAAGTTTAACAGAACTGTTTAATTTTGCTGCAAAGAAATGATCCTTCCTTATTTACCAGTACTGGTTAAATGTTTATGAATATTTTTTCTTTTGTTGATGTGCTTGAAATGATTTATGAAACTGTTACAGATTCCTGAACTTCGGTTCATTCAAGGGAATGCAAAAACCTTGAAGAAGTTATATGGTTACATTTATTTCTCTGTAGCTGTGTCTTACCAGAATAAAATGTTTATACTCCTTTAACCCCAAATTTAATATACCAAAATCATGTCATTTTAAATGGTAACTGTCATAATGACACTGCTCTTAGGAACTAAATCCCTGTGTTTTTACAAATTCTCATGTAGGATTCTCTAATGGCCCTAAACAATAATGATGAGTTAATATGTAATAATAACAGAAGTGATTGTAGCAGAAAAAATTACAAAGCAAATCCAAACACTTTTGAAAGCTCCTATGTGTAAATTATTTTGACATGCCATATGTTTGAGCATTATTTCATGACTTGAATCATTCTGACAAATTTAACATAATCCTATTGTGGTTTTGTTTTTAAAGATTATTTTCTCTTATAAAACTATAGAAATTACTAAATGTTTTCCTTATTTTTGAACAGCATATTCAAAATATCACACATGAATTATGTTAATACTTAGCCATATCAGAGATAAGATATATAAAGTTAGAGATAATGATTCAACAGAAATGATGGGTATAAATTGAAAGCGATGACTATACCAAAGTCTTGTTTTATTTTGCTCGTTACAGCTTAACATGCTTTGGATATCAGAATCTGTTTATGTGAAATTGTAAATTAATAACATAGGTATTTTTCAAAATTCTAGGATTTATTTTGAGTACTTTTCTACTTTGAATATTTTTGTTAGTTTTTCAATTATATACTTATGTGTTGATGTGTATAAAGCTAATAGATGTTTGTTTATTTCTGAACATTTTATTATTAAGGTGCTAGCAATTTATACAAATTTCACAGTTGGTGTGTCTGTGTGTGTGTGCGTGCGCGCGCGTGTGTGTGTGTGTGTGTGTGTGTGTGTGTCCGATGGCTCATTGGATATACATGTCATAGTGTCTTGTAATCTTTTTCAGAGGGGCTTCTGAACAATGCCAGGGATACAAGTGTCATGGATACTCTACCACTGAATGGTAACCATGGCAACAGTTACAGCATTGCTGGCGGCGAATACCTGAGCAACTGTGTGCAAATAATAGACCGTGGCTATAACCACGAGACCGCCCTAGAGAAAAAGATTCTAAAGGAACTCACTTCCAACTACATCCCTTCATACCTGAACAACCACGAGCGCTCCAGCGAACAGAACAGGAATCTGATGAACAAGCTGGTCAACAACCTGGGCAGTGGGAGTGAAGATGACGCCATCGTCTTGGATGATGCTGCGTCCTTTAACCACGAGGAGAGTTTGGGCCTGGAACTCATTCACGAGGAATCTGATGCTCCCTTGCTGCCCCCGAGGGTTTACTCCACAGACAACCACCAGCCACATCATTATAGCAGAAGGCGGATCCCCCAGGACCACAGCGAGAGCTTCTTCCCTTTGCTAACCGACGAGCACACAGAAGACCTGCAGTCTCTGCACAGGGACTCTCTGTACACCAGCATGCCGGCCCTGGCCGGTGTGCCAGCTGCAGACAGCGTGACCACCAGCACCCAGACCGAACCCGCAGCGGCCAAGGGTGCTGACGCAGAAGACGTTTACTACAAAAGCATGCCAAACCTGGGCTCCAGAAACCACGTGCATCCACTGCACGCCTACTACCAGCTGGGGCGCGGCAGCAGCGACGGGTTCATAGTTCCTCCCAACAAAGAGGGGACATCTCCGGAGGGGACTTCGAAAGGACCTGCGCATTTGGTTACTAGTCTATAGAAGATGACACGGAAATGGCAACCAACGAGACTGCTAACACCTTGTGGACCGTTCTGAGCTGATATAAGCAGTGGTAATCGTGTGTACTCCTAAATCTTTATGCTGTTCTCAAAAGACAACACAGACTCTTTTTTTTTTTTTTTAACTTGGATTTTTAGGTCAGCCCAGGGGAGAGAGATAACTGCTGATATTCCCCAGTGCCCTGTCCTTTCCCATCCTTTCCCCTCAGATGGAGACTTCATTATGTTAATGAACGAGATATGAAGAAAATGGCGCTCATTGTGGCCTTGTTGAATTATGTTGTGTTTGTTTTAACATCTCTGATGCTCTGTTACTAGAATCACAAGGACCTGATTTTTTTTAAAGGCCAGAACAGTTGTTTGAAATTAGTAACAATGCTGCATCTAGATTTGGAGGGCTGCACAAACAGAAGCAGCTAAACGAAGTGGTTTATGGTCACTCACAACCTGAATTTTCCACAGCGGGAATAGCTGTGCAAGACAAAACAAGAAAATTAATAATCAAACGGAGGGGGATTCTAGAATTATATGCTAAATGCATATTTTATGATTTACTGTATTAACTGATGATAAAACTAATGGCAGAAAAAAAAATTGAACAATTTCTATGTCATGTACAGATACTAGCATCGCGCATATAGTCCGCTTTCTGTTCCTCCAGAATTTGAGTCCTGTTAATGTAGTGGGAAAAAAAAAAAAAAAGAAATTTTCTTTTTCTTTGTGCTAGTCTTGCAAGTTTGTCTACCAGTAAAAGCAAAGTTTCCTTCTTTTTTTCTTCATTTCTTTTTTCTTTTGCCCCCCCTCCCCACTTTTTTTCCTTTAAGATTTCACCTGGCAAAAAATAAATAAATGAAACTATCACTTTATAAGAATCATTTTCTAGTAATGCAAATTATTTTTTACAAAAAATAAAATAAAATAAATAAAATTAGACTTCCTTCCCTCACTATATATCTTTATCCAGCCCAAATATTTCCAACAGCATTTTTGCAAATTAGAGCAGAACGTACTTTTATGTTTACAGGGCACCTCTGTTGTAAGGCAAAGCATATTTGGCAAGCGGTTCATCACCACAGCAGTAGCTACGAGTCTAGGAGTCAGGAGGTGTCTATAGCGCTAGAGGGGCTTCTGCATGTGAAAAACTGTATTCCATAGGTGTTAAATTGCTGAATGCTCAGTCTGACCCACCCCAAGCGGACAGACACCTGCACTAATTGTTAGAGGAAATTCACAACCTCAGTAGTGAGAATTGAAAGGTCAAATTATTTTGAAGTGATTTTTTTTTAAGTCTTCTGTTAACAGGAAAATTTATTTATTTGACAGAATTTTAAGTAATGTAGGAATACAAAAGGTAAATTAGCAGCACATATAATTTTTTTTTAAATTTATGATCCATTTTGTATGGTCTCAAAGTTGGATGACCTCATTACTAATATTTGTTGTAAAAGTGAAACTTGTTTGCCAACCAATAAACAACTGATTGAGATTTAGAAGAGACTGTATGATGTATGTACTATATTATTAACTATTCTTTTCATTTTTTCTCGTCTTTCCTTCCTGTTTTCAGTATATAAACTTTGCTTATCCTCTGTGACCCAAGTCACACAAAAGAAATAGATCTGAGTCAAATAATCTAAGCATGTACAGTTTTTGTAAAGTCAACCAGGAAAATGAGACGGGCAAGATGGGTAACTTAGACCCAAGCAGGTTAAAACAGGTTATTGTGTGCTTATTTATAAGCCAGCTTTAATCACTAAGGTTATTTCCAAAGTCAGATTCACCCAGTGGTTTAAGTACTAATTTTGAGGGGGGTTGTTTTTTTCTTCCTCCTTTTCTTTTTTTGGTCTTTTTGACATGGGTCTCTCTGTAGCCCCAGCTGTCCTGGAACTCACTACATAGACCAGGCTGGCCTTGAACTCACAGAGATCCACCTGCCTCTGCCTTCCAAGTGCTAGGATTAAAAGCATGCACCACCATGCCTGGCTTCTTCCTCTTTTCAAAGCTCCATTTTGATGGAGAAAATTAGAAATTTAAATTCACTTAATTGGCTAACATATACAAGAATAATATCACTTGTATAAGGGCTGTAAAAGACTTTAAGTTAGCATATGGAGAATTTGGTTTCATTCTGGAATTCTCAGAAACAGAATTCATGTTGATTCTTCGCTCCCATGTTCTCCCACAACTTTGTGTCTCCCGTTTGTCCCCTTCCAACACTCTCCATGTAGCCTCCTTGTTGCTTCCAAGTCATATATGTGAGATGACTCATATTGTTTCTTTTCTTGTTCTATTTAAAGAAGAACATAAGGAGAAATAATTTGCTTGAAAAGAATTTTCTAGATCTTTCAGTCTCCTGCTGCAGTGTCTGATCAAGGAATCCCACTTATGACAAAGCTAAAATGAACTTGCCAATTTACAGTTTTCTCTTGTATATCGGGGCTTTATTTTTCAAAGTCTGTACACACCTATGAATTAGTATCTTAAGATGAGAAGAGTAGTTTAGAGAGAGAATAGCCAGTTTCCCACATACACTTTTAAATATGTGACAGAAAAAACTCCCGCTGGGCCAGAACACACTTTAATCATTATGTAACCTCAAAATATTTCATATATCATTGTTTTTGGTTAATTGATATGAATATTTTCATTAAGCCCGTAGACTCTTTAATTTGGAGGACAGCAAGCATTAGCAGTAGTTAGTTTTCCTCATACCACAGTGACAATATTAACACGTGAAAGGTGTTTAACCCACCCAACATATCTATTTGGCAATTTCTTTTTAAAGATCCCATTTTCAAACTAAGGTATCTTCAGAAACATGCATTTTTTTTGTGGACTGTGAGCACTTGTACTTGATTTGAGAAATAGTAATCTGCCTGAAAACAACTTCATCAGTAAGAAGTTGGTTTCACAGAACCTTGAGGAAACTACCTCAGCTCAGCTGGATAACGCTCTGGTGTTCCTGCCTCCCTGTGTGTGGTGTCCTGTGTTTCATTTTATGGCTATTGGAAGCAAGTAGCCTCCCCAGCTCCACACAGAACAATCTGAAGAAAGAGCTATTGAATGTCTAAGCTGGTGCAGAAGATCTTTGCACGTGCTCAGTTAACTATGCTCTTGCATCACGATGAAGGGGTAATTTTTGACCTCTTGTTCATCACAATTGGTACGCTTTCAGAAAAAATTAAGATCCCAAAGATTTTCAAAAGGAGAGAGTATTCCTTCAAATTTTATGTGACTAATGGGACAAATTTGTGTATATCTAATAAATGCACTTAGTCCTGTTTATACTAGCAAGAGTTGAATTCTTGAACTTGGATCACTTTTTCCCATATTTCATGTAATCCTACTGATGGATTAATTGTATTAATTTTTTCTTCACTCTAGAACCATTTGTTGACACCATGTTTTAATATCCTCTGATGTTCATGATATGCTTATCTGCACATTTTGATATATTTACCTACTCTTCCACAAAGAAGTAAATTCTATCCAATAGACATAATGTACATACATAGCACATTATTTAGTCACCTGAAAGTAAGTTATATAAATGAACCAAACCAATTATTACTTCCTACTAAAATAATATTTTTGTAATACTTTACACTTGAATTTATTTCCTCTTTGAAGTCTTAGGTCATTTGACAATTTTTCAGGACACTAGCTAATGACCTCAGGTTTAATTGATTTGATACTGATGGATTGATGCATAGCAGTGTTGCTAATTAATAATATTCATGAAGAAATACAAAATCAGGGAAGAAAAACAAGGTTGAAATTTTAATTAAGTTTTGTAAACATCCCTCTTTGTTTTTACTTCATTAAAGATGAACAAACAGTAAGTACACAAGTAGTATGCTAGACTAATCATAATGAGTGAAAACAATTGGCATGAGAATAATTATGCTGAAGTGAAAATAATCAGGAAAATGTAGTCAACAAAGGAAGGTAATATAATTGCCCTTAACCTCCTGCAAAAGAAAGTCACAACGGCTCTAAATTAAAATAGAGTTTATGGGGCTGGAGAAATGGTTCAGTGGGTAAGAGCACTTGTTGCTTTTGCAGAGGACCCAAGTTCAGCTCTTAGCACCTATATGACATCTCATAACCATCTTTAACTCCTGTTCCAGGGGATCTGATGTGATTTTCTGGCCTCCACAGGCACCAGGCATGCACATGGTCCACATGCATACATTTAGGAAAACACTTAAAAATAAATTAATCTAAAATGTTTAAAAACATAGTTTATTACTTACATTTTTAAGGCCATCATATTTTTTAATTGACATAATGAAATAATTTTTTAATTATGAGGTTTTAATTTTCAATATTAACAGGGAGATAAAGCTTTCCATGATATAAAAGAATCAGTAACTTAAGAATCTATATTTAATTTTATGCAATGTCTTAAGTTACCACAACACATATTCAAATCCACTAATTAGTTTAGTACTTTAAAGATCAACATTAAACTCATTTTTGTAGGAAGAGAAAAACAGTCTAACGTATCTAAAAATCAACTCTCAACCAAACTATATTCATGTAATTCTGGGTTGTGGCAGTTTGTTTTTGAAAATGTTCAATGCTACTGCCCCAAAGTGCTACAACCTAGAATTATTTTTAAAAAAGAAATGACAAATAAAAATCACTTTAAGTGTAACACATGTTAATTCAAATTTAAAAAGTGAAAAACAAACAGAAAAATCTGAAATTCTGAACTGGTTTTGAACAAAGCTGAAGATGTCATCATTGATTTCCTTTCTCTAATAAAAGCACCAAGATAAAATACTATGTACAAACTTCCAAGTGTATTATAGACCAAGATATTCAGATTTTATTGGTTTTAGAAATTCATGAATGGTCACATAAATAATTGCTATGCATTTCTAAATAAGGCTTTATATATTGAAGTTTTACAGCTAAACTTTTAGGAAGATGGAAGTGGAAGGGGGTGTGGAAATATGGAGAAATAGGTTATGGAACCATTTTTTCACAAATGAATTCTACCTAAGAATCTTCTTTGGACTCATAAGATAGACAAAGCCAATGAGTGAATCCAGTTTTGTAGTCAGCAAAGTTGTCTATCTTAAGCCATCTGAAAAACATTAGACATGTCAATTTCTTTGCAGTCTGGTAGAAAGGAGCTGCTGATAGCTGCTGCTTTGCTGGTTAAGCCATAGGAAGGACCTTTCTTGTTTACTATAACCATTTACCCAGACAATATCCTTTTTCCTTTAAAAAGGAAGTGAGTCTTTAACTTTCACCTATACATATATTTTTATGCAATCTGATTCCTTTTATAAACTTTCTGAGGAAATACGTTTTTTACCATTATTATTAACTTTGTGTTTTATTCAACAAACTATGTAGCTAATATAATTTTGCATATTCTCATTTGAAATAATTATTCTATACCTTATTTTTCAAAAAGATTAAAATGTCATCACTTTCTAACTAATACTTTTAAGTCACTATTCTGATGTCTTGATTTCAAATATGTTTTGATGTTACTTTTTGTCTTACTAGTATGTCAACTGTGTTTTCACTCATTTGATAATTTGTATATTAAAACTGTGGTTTATGTGAAGTGAAGGAAGACTAAACAAAAGAAACCTCTTTCGGTAAGCTAGTCTTTTCGGTCGTAATATGAACAGAAGGAAACAGAATTAGGTTGGCAAATGTATGCCAAGGAGACAAGATTTAAGTTGGAATTATACAGAAAAGCTTTGGGGGGGTGAAAAAAAACAACAAACAAAATCACATTTAGGGATAAAATTTTATTGTAACTGATTTAAGAATATAAACTTGGATTTCCCATAATTTCATGCTACTAACCAGAGGAAATACTACACACTTTCAGGACTGTTTAGACATTTCTCATCAACTAGATCTTGTTGTAAGGAAATGTCAATATTTTATAAATGTTTTTCAAATATAAATATTTTGCCTCAGTTCACCTTCACTGCCTAATCTGCTGATTATTGTACACCCACACATTTAATCTACTAGCAGCTTTGCTACTTTAGACCTTTATTATGAATCTTTCTGTGAACATCAAATGAATATTATATTAGAATTATGCACATTGTACAAAATAATAACCAAGCACTATTCTTGTTACAGAATAATTCATTACTCATATGAATATTATGTTAAGACTGAACAAATTAGTACAGTGTTAAAAATATTACTCTCAAGTCCTATCTTCAATTACTGTAGTCAGTTCACAAAATTCTGCAGAGACTTTTACGTGTGTTGGATTGTCAAAAGACTCCATTATATGATGCATCCTGAAGAACTCCCAGTGTGGTTTCTCACTCTAGAACTCTGAAAGGAACAGATTGAAAGGAGGTAGTAAAGTAGGCTTCCAAGGATCTAAGTTAAACACTGCTTTTGAGACTCAATAGATTTAAGATGGAAAGCCACAACCTTTGATCCAGGAGGCAGTTCCTAAGAATCTACTTGATTCAGATTCAGAGTACTTTATATTGAATGGAACTACTTTTTCCTTAATGGCCCAACACTGCAAAAATTCCCATGCTATTGAAGAAGAAATATCTTCAAAATTCAGCTATAAAGTATCTTTTACAGGTTAAAAGCTGTTATGTTTCCTTTGAAGGTTGAAGCAGGCAAACTACACCTAATGCCTGTGTTGACTGACTTGAAAAGATATTTCACAAAATTACTGTACAATTGTCCCTTCAGGAGTAGTGGGAGTCTTCAGGGTTGTAACTGGAGACACAGTAAGTAGAATCTGGTGTCCTCTCATTTTAAAACTGACTACTCTTGTGCAGTATTGTTTGCAATGCCTTTACTTTAAACTTGTCCCAATGACCTGAGGGCTTGAATGACATTTTGCATCAAGAAAGGTGAGGAAAAATCTTTTAAAGATAATTTTCATGCTTCATTGAGGAGTACAGATTTCATTTACCAACTTGAATAAAAAGACAGTATGTCTTGAAGAGCTGTAGATAATCAGAACATGCTCTTTATAGATATGTCTCCATTGTGTATTCTGACACTGATCTTTGCAAACTATAACGTCAAAAACTTTGTAGAGTCAGGTTGATTCCCCCTTATACAACTTCTTTGAACACATTGAAAGTGGACAGATGGTTTGGAAAGCTTTCTATATCATAATCCCCCTTGACAACAGTTAAATTTAATTTAAGATTCATGTTTCAAAAACAATTATTTCCAGAATTAACAACCAGTTGAACTATTGCTCACTGACAAGAGAAATTACTTTTAGAAACAAAAATATACCAATTGGGGCTTTGGTCTTGTAGAATTCTATTATGTTTACATATGGCATTATTCTGACCACGTACACCAACCAGATTTCAAGTTATTGGATTCGCCTGCCCCCTTGTACAATCTTTTCATCTTAAAAAATGCTCTGTACAATCACATGTAAAACCATGAGCTACAAAACTCAATAAAAATATCAGTAAAAAGTAAATGATGTAGTTACTGTTGTTATATGGGAATTCCAAAACTTTAGTTTTGGGATAGTGTTTCAAACTACAGGATAATAACTGAGTAGTGTATTTCAAATGATCTTCAAGCCCTGTCAAACTCCCTCATACAATGGACAAACATATGGAAGTCCTTGTTTTCCCTTTATTTTTACAGAACTGTTACCAGCTCACCTATCCATAAAGCCATTTGTTCTTGGCAGGAACATAAGCAGTTTAAATAATTTCCTTTTTGATCTTGAACTTTCCCCTTCATAAAACACAATCAAATTTAATCTTATATCTGTGGTGTTATCTGAATTCCTCTTATCCAAATGGAAACAGGAGGGCCATCCATGGCCCCTGGGCCAAAGGAGATTTTGAGCCCTGTGCTGTTATATGTTGTTTATCTTTGGGATAAAGGTACAAATGTGTTGTATCATGTAATAGATATTATATAATTACTATTCTGAGGATCAGGGATTTTGATTATTTTTTAAAATTTTGATACACTGCATCATATAAATGAACAACTTAAAAGAACCCATCCCTTTACATTTGAAGGAAATATTGAATAGTATGAAACTCAAGGTTTGTACAAAACTTATTTCACTCGGAAGTAAAACAAATAGATGGGAGACTGGTCAAAACAATCTATACTGAGGGAAAATGTGAAAAGAGAGAGAAATGAATGAAGGAAGGTGGAAGAGAGGAGAGAGAGTGAGAGCCTTCTTTAACTTTAATTTCTGATTCTATTAGTAACCAATTATATACATTTTCACAAATTTCTAAAGATAGTGTTTCTCAGCAGGACATGGTGGTGCAATCTCTGCATTCAGGAGCAGAGCAGAGGCAGGAGGATCTTTGTGAGTTCAAGGCCAGCTTGACTACTCAGCAAATTGTAGGCCACCAAAAGATCCATAATTTTAAAGCACTGTCTTAAAAAAAAAAAGAATAAGATTTCATATCTACATATTGGAATGCAGTTTTTATGTGACACATGCCTTTCTAGGCAGAATAATCCAGAAAATTAAATGAATTCTTACTTAATTCTAAGAAGACTGTGTCTTATTGATTCTATTAGATTTTTGCCCCAATAATGGTTAGATATAGCAATAAGAGTCTAAATCAATTGAAAGCTCCACTCTGATACATGTGACTGGCTTGTTCTATCATCAGCATGTATCATACCACATCTTTCTTAATATTCATACACAATTTTTCAGAATCAATTTTTACTCAGCAATTCTGCAAACTGTTATTTCCAATGCTCTACTGCAGCATTTTAGAGCTTTGCTCAGCAGGATTTATCTAATGGGAAACTATAGTTCTCAGCCTAAATATATCAGTGGGATGTGCAACTGAACAGATTTTCTTTACTGAAATATTTTAAAGAATGTACTGCCTATATATTATGCTGTTTACTAATATTATTTGACTATGAAATCCTTATGATCACTAAATTACCATGTGTGGATAACCTAATGATTCACAAAACTCAATTGTGAACTACCAAACACTCTTTCATCTGAGCCATTTATGTCAGTGAAATGTTGGAGATACAATTCCTCTAATAATAATTGACTTTTTAACCTATGATAAAGAAGTTATAAAAATGTCGCCATTGACTGTCTGCTTCCAGTCTCTAAGTAGAGACAGAAAAATTGAAATGAATGCTTAGAACTATAAAATTCATTTTACTGTAACTTCCTAACTTCTAAAATCAAATATCCATTTGACAGCAACAGCTGAAGATAAAAACAGTCTATACTCAACACCCATGTTTGTCTGTGGTAGTGAGATGCCACATTACAGCAATGCCTGAACAACAGCATCCTGACACTTGGCATCCGCTAAAACCAAGAGTGGGAACCTCCCTGTTCTGAGAACTTAATCTTTCATATTTCTCCAAAAACTGTGCTCCTATTTAAACCATACATTCAGCATGAAATGGGGAAGGAAAAAAGAAACTGTCTTATAGGGGGATATTTCCCTTTCTGATCCCTACTGACCTAGAACATCACACACAACAACAAACAGATGTTATCAGTCTAATCACACCTGTTGTTTAGAATATGAAAGGAATAATTCCTTGCTTCCAGTGAAGATTCACTGCTTACAGTGCTTAATAATTTCACA
>NW_008338715.1:3889207-3903148 GCF_000622305.1 Nannospalax galili | reverse complement strand
ATCCATGGGACTTGCTGGCCAGCTGGTCTAGCTGAACCAGCAGGCTCCAGGCCAGTGACCCAAAAATTAAAAAAAGGATAGTGTCTGAGAAATGTCACCCTAGGTCTTCTAGTTCTCTAGTCTTTACATGCACAGACAGACACACACACACACACACACACACACACACACACACACACATTAGTCTAGGTAAAGGGGAAGGAAAGTCTGAGGGAGTAAATCTATATGATTGGTTACAAGAGGAGCCCAAGGCCTAGTAAGCCTGTTCACATTTTAAACAAGCTGAGGTAATGTTAACTTTGATTACAAGGTTAGGTAAAAGTCATTCCCACATTTCTCCTTTATAGAATGTATAGAAATTGGATTACAATCTTGTTAAAATGCGAATTTTGATGTTTTTGTCTGTGATTGAGTCTGAGGCTCTACACTGCAAGCAAGTGCTGTGGGTCTTCTTTAACTAGTAGTAAGATTCTTGGGCTTTTTCTCTTTGCCCTCTGCATGCTTTGCTACTAAATCCACCCCCCCAAAGGAGCCATTTTTAGCTACTAGGAAACACTTTACATAAAATGTGGAACATAGTTTCTGGATATTGCTCAATTTTACCTAAAGGAAAAATCTATTAATATAACTGGAAATAAATACAGGATGTATGGTGAAGTAGCACTGAAGGTAAAACCATGGCTCTTACACTCCAACACTTCAATTTAAAAATGACAGGAAAAATGCTGAGACTATGTAAATATATGCACATATATACACACATGCATGTATACACGTGATATCTGTGTGTATACACGACATATACATGAGTGTATGTGTCACTGCAATTGCACATACAGTTGGCCACCTGTCTTTAGGCTCCATAATCTGTGAATTCAACCAACTACAGATAGAAAATATCCGAAAAATAATGTGCCTGCACTGAATATGTGGAGATACTTTCCTTGCCTTTTTTTCCCTAAACAAGACAGCATTATTTCTACAGCATCTACATATACAAGGTACTATAGACTATCCATAAACTAAAGAATATTGAAGGATGTGCTTAAGTTATATGCATGTATTTCACCATTTTAAGTTAAGGATTTTCAGTTTTAGATCTTTGAATACACTGTGGCATCCTGGAAATAGTCCCACACACATAATGAGGTGAGGACACAGCATATGTTATTGAATATGCATATGTAAAGTTGACACACAGATACATGTAGTAATTGCCTATTATGAAAAAGAGACTAAATGGTATTTATCTCATAAATATTTATCTAAACACACTAACAATAACTAATAAATGTAAACAAACTAATTTGGATGTATGTAAAAGATTTATCTGGCATGTTATCAACAAAATTTTCTGGTCTTTCACTTGAGTATAAAAGGAAGAATAATAATGTGGGTGTATAGAGCAGAAAGTGACACATAAAAAATGTGTGGAAAGCAAAATAATTCTGAATTTTGTATTATTAAAATCTCAATTATAATTATTTGTTCCAACGTAATATTATAATACTAAAACATTCTGAAAAATAATCTCAGTAAAATATCTAATATGATTAGCTGCTTTCTCTACTTAACTTTGGGAGACTTTAACCAGGATTTACCTCCAAACACAGCAGCAGGAAATTTAAATGTTTTAACAAAAAGTTCTGAAGACATGAAATGCTTTTAAATTCTTAGACAAAAATAAAATAAAAGAGCTTGTGTACAAATTGGTGAGGATGCCTTCAGTATATCAAAACCAAAGCACAACATGGTATCAAGCAAAAGCCCAACTATCAAAGAATTGAACTTGTTTAATGAAATTCTCTTTCAGATAATCATACTCTTTAAATGTAAGACTCATATATGAATCTCCAAAATACTGGTAATCTTCATATTCTGAATGGAAAAGTTGCTTAAAAAACTTCTATTTTCATATTCTTGCTTATAAGAGGTGGAAAGAGATATGAATATATGATATTGTACATGGCATTAATTCTACCAATTAAGCTAGATTCCAAAATCTAATATATACTTTTAGCTGCTGAAGAAAAAGATACTGTGTATTAAAGTATACAGTCTTTGTGGTCTTCTTCCTTTTTACAGATGATGGATTTTTTTATTCTTATAGAGTATTTAGCCTGATGTTAATTTCTATCATTCCATTGTGATGGATGAAAACCTAATTCTTTTACTTTCTAGTGGTGTAAAATAATGATGAGAAGAAAAAGCTCAAATTAAAAATTCTATAGTTTTTAAAGCTAATCTTTTACTTACTTTTTTATAAAACTTTTTTGTATAACTTATTATGCTGTGTCTCTATGATCTAAAAAACTTAAGTATGTTTTATAGCAGTGGTCTATGTATACGTAAACTGCTTAAAGGTGGAAAAAAATAATAATGAGGGGCTGGAGAGATGGCTCAGCGGTTAAGAACACTGGCTGTTCTTGCAGAAGACCCGGGTTTGAACCCCAGCACCGACATAGCAGCTACAAGTGTCCATAACTCCAGTTCCAGGGGATCTGACAGCCTTTTCTATTCTCCGCTGGCATTGCACAACATGGGTACACTTAACCTATATGCAGGCAATATGTGCATACACATCAAATAAAAATAATAAATAAAATATTTAAAAAACAATAATGAACATGCAGTGGAGAGATAACTAAGTTAAAAGCATTGACTTCTTGCACTGGATCTGAGCTTGGTTCCCATCACCCATATGGTGATTAACAACCTATCACACCACATATCTTGATATTTGTGCAGAGTGTCACAATGACCCAAACACTGACTAAACATAACCCATCTATAACCCCAAATAATGAGGCTATCAGCTCATTAAATTTCATTTTTCATTATTCAAAATCTATAATGAATAATCATTCCAGTTTCTTTAAGACAACTCTTGGTATTTAATGGATCACCCAATTTACCGTAATTCCTTTTAGGTCTGAATAAACTTAACTTTTTTAAAAGTCTTCTTAAAGTTGATTTAAATACAGAGTTGCTTTTAAATAAGAAGAATCCATGGAAAGTAAGACAATGAATAGAGAGAAGAGACGGGAAAACCCACTTCTTACTGGGGTCTCACATCTACTTCAGTAGTTCTTCAATTAATTTTTTACTAAGAATACATCTAAAATTTCTAATCTACGTAACACATTTTACACAGAATTAATATGTGCAACTCTTTTTAACTCCTTATCATGTAACTGTTATGGATAATGTTGGTGGGAAATAGCTTTTCACTGCAGTGACAACTTAAGATCAATTGGCACTGTCTATCTGGAGCAGTGTCTACAGAAGTTTCGTCCAAGATTGGTGAAAAAGAATATCTTGATCTGCTCAGTTGGAGGAAAGAATTTCATTGGTAAATAGCCATTCTCAAATTTAAACATTATCCTTGGTATACAAGTTGTTAATACAAATATCTGAGAGTCATAGTTTAAAGAGTAAAATGCTAATTCCTGTTCACACAGTGAAAGAAAATAATTTTTTTTTGTAATTTTTATTGGATTGCCCTGTATTTCATATAGAACATCTTAATCATCTTTATGCCCCCTTCCCCACTGGCACCCTCCCATATCCCTCTACCCCACTGGAATTCATACATTCTGTCATTTGTGTTAAGGCCAATCCTGTCAACTTAGTGTCCCCAGACGTCCTTCAGTGCAAGTTCATCCACTGGGGTCTAGGCAGCCTATCTAGAGTCCATTCCCTTTAAGAAGATCAGCTCTTCCTCACCCAGCAGTAATCAGTTGTCAATAATTCTTCAAATAAGATTGGGACTTGTTGCCCTTTTTCATAGTTCTGCACTGGGTCTTCTTGCATTTACATAGGTCTTGTGCATGCTAACACCACTGCTGTATGAGCAAGGTCCCAGGAGCTTGTAAAACTCTATTTCCATATAGTGATATACCTCCTCCCTGGCAATTGCAATCTTTCTGCCCCCTCTTCAGCAATGGTCACTGAGCCCTTGAGTGGGTGGATTTTAATATATGAGTCCTGGACAAGGACCCACACTACACAGACTGTTACTCTCCACACTTTGGCTATTTGTGACCTTTTGTGTTCCTGTCCTTCTGTTGCATGAGGAAGCTTCATTAATAAGAATTGAGAGATGTATTAGTGTCCTCTTTACCTCTTGATCTATGTTTCATGAACCGTAGGTGTAGAGGTTGCATTGTAGGTGTGCCACTTAGGCTTGGGCAATTCACAGTCAATGTCTGTATGTGGCCAGTTGTAGAACTCTGAAGTAGTCTGTTGCAAAAGAAGTTGCTTTGGTGAGTGGTGATTGGGATGCTTGTCTGTGAATATAAGAATATATATTTGCACATAGTAAGAAATTACATTGTCTAGGGATGTGACAGCCTTGCTGTTTTCTCTAAAATCTGAAGAACTTGCCAGTCATGTATATTTGGCTATGTTTATAATACTACATGAGTTTCCTCCCACTGAGTGAGCTTTAAGTCCAATTAGGTAGTTGTTGATTACTCCCAAGATAAAAGTGCCAATACTGCACCAATGTTGTTTGCTATGCCAGTCACTGATGTGGTTATTAGGTCGTGAAGCTGGGGTTGGACCTTCAATTGGTGTTCTCACTTAGAAGCTTGCATAGTGCCCTCCAAAGGTATGAGAGCAAGCCTTCAGGAGAGGTGGTTACCAGGTCAGTGCTAGCTCTAGTCCTTTAAATCTTGTGTCTGAAATATGTCCTGTCTTCAGCAGCAGGGTCTTACCTTCAAGCTCTGGGAAGCAATCAAGGGCTGTGGCATTAGTCTGTATAATTTTGGGAGTCTTTTGGACTACCCTGATGAACAATTCAAAGGAAGATTTCTCCTGTCTGGCAGGAAAGGTTATGAGGAATTAAAACTATATATTTAGGTTATAAGAGAAGCCCAATGACTGTAAAGCATGTTTTACATTATAAACAAGTAGAGATAGTGTTAAATGATCTCAAACCATAAATTTAACCTTTTAGTTACTAGGACAGGTATAAAGCATTTTTCCAGAAGTCATTCCCACACTAATCAGCATGTTTTTTTAAACTGTGTTATTTTTCTAATTTTTCTTGTGTTATGTTTAGATATGAAATCTCTACCCCTAGAAGGCTTGCATGCTCTTTTTAGGCTTCATCTCCAGCCAGAGGTCTGAGTCATTGAGAACTGATTGTATCATGAGAACTTTGGCCTACTTGATCGGTTAACCCACTCACTAAGAAATTCCTAATTTTTATTATGACAGAGTTAAGAGGTGCTGAAATTTGGGGGCCTTGGCCTGCTTGGAGGAAGCAAATCATTTATGTACTTTGGCCTGTAGTGTGCCCTAGTCTTACCATGAGGTAAGCAGTCGCTGCCACACACTCCTGCCGCCATGCTATTCTGCTTCACATCACACACAGAGAAATGGAACCAGATGTTTGAAGCTGTGAAGCAAAATAAATCCTTCCTCCTTTAAGTGGTATCTCTCAGATATTTGTCATAGCAACACCAAAAAACTGACCTACTGCACTGTGTATGCCTCATGTGTGGTCTGGGTTCTCCTCTCTCAATGGAATATTTTAAGGACGTTTTGCTTTAAAATACCTGAGAAGTAACTAGCCAAGGACAAATATTTTTTAAAAATACTTAATAAAATTAAAAATATTTTAAAGGAATTAGAGGAATTTATTGGAGGAAATGAGTAAGACTAGAGCTAACCTGAGACCAGGACAATCAACATAGTAACGATTGTCTCTACTTATGTCTTTTTTTTTTTTTTTCTTGTGTGACAGCTTGAGTTTTTCCAATTAAGAGGTAACATTTTGTGGCTGGGCTGCGTAACTGAAGTCTGCTTCTCCCATTTCCCAGTTGCATGAGTTTGATGAGGTTTCTTCTTGTACTTTGCTTCCCTTCTGCATAAAGTGGGAATGGCAGTAAAATGTACTGAACAGAGTTGCTAGAATACGAAAGTTAAAACCACTTGTGAAAAGGGTGTTTAGTCAGTGCCTGGCACGTAACATTTTCCTAAGAATTGTAGCCTTTCACTGTTGCTGCCGTGAGAAATTCTCTTGTAGACAGACCCATACTTTGAAGCAGATTTGGGCTCGCAATGCAATCAAATCCCTCTGTGAGAATATGGAAGGACTCTTTCCTCTAACCTTCGATTGAATAAGTTTCAAGGAAAGGCTATAATTCATTACTTTATCCTCGCAACGTTCTCTGGACCAGTTTTCCAAGGGGATTGTATATCATGATTAACTCATCCTAGGTTGCCGATCCTTTCTCTTAGTGGAACAGCAGTCTTATATGGAATTGCATGACAGGGAGCCTGGACAAACAGCATCAGCTCTTGTAACTTGATGGCTTGCTGAGCCTGTCTGAACCCTGAGGACATTTCACTTCCACACCTAAGCCACACTTTACCTCTGGCAAGGTTTCACTCTTTGCTCATGTTTACTCAGTTCCATGTCTGTCTCGGCGCTGTAATGTTCAAAAGCAGCAACTGAACTCACAACGCAAGCAATACTACAAAGCTGCACACTTCCTTTGTCTGTAATTAATTTTTATTTTGTCTTAATGAGTCTTAATGGGAAGCGGCTGAAAATGAGAACTGAATGTTTAATTCTACTGCTTTCACTTCTCTTATTCCAAACGACTGAATTTTATTACATGACTTTAAATTTTTCAAATGCAGAGATGCTGTCCTTACATGTCCTTGAAAAGATAGCTAAATTGCTTTTGATGGAAATCCTTTTTTCCTCAAGAATGAGTAACAATAAAATGCTGTAAGAATTAATCTAGGATTAGGAAGTGATAATAGAAAAATTCTCATTCTTATCAAGCCTTGAGGTATATAACTGAGGGATGCTGACCACCACGATACATACATCTAAATCAAACAGCAGTGGCATGGAGAGGGATGCCACTTTCTGGCAGAAACTATCTTTCAAATAAAATTGGCGAAACTTTCTCAAGGAATATGTATTGTGCACCCAGGAATTTTATTCATATGAACTACTGATTTTATCTTCCAGAATGCACACACACACACACACACACACACACACACACACACACACACACAAAAAAAACCAATGAAAATAATTGGAAAAGAAAAGAAATGAAATATATCTAGATATTAGCAAAAGAAGAGGAGGAGGAAGAGGAGGAGGAAGATGAGGAGGAGGATAAGGATGAGGAGGAGGAGGAAGAAGGAGAACCACCCTAGGGGGCTCAAGAGATTGCTCAGTGCCTGTTCTGTAAGCATGAGGAGATGAGCGTGAACCCCAGCACCCACATAAAAAGCTAGGAGTAGTGCTGCACGTTTGCAATCCTAGCACTGGGAGAAGCAGAATAATTCCTAGGTCCCTATAGGTGACTTTGTCCTAAAAAATGGTTAGATAGCTTCTAAGGAACAATACCAAAGGTTGGCCTCTGTCATTCACATGAACGTATACATACTGCACATTTACACATTTGCACACATGTCCAGATCCTCAATACGTTCACCTACACTTACACAAACATGTGTCCCCTCCCCCCCAAGAATTATGGTATTTTCCCAAATGCCAAGAAACCTCAAGAGAACTGCATAGACACTCTGCAGCAGGATCCTCCAGGCATCTGAGTCAGAAAAATGATCCAATTCCTTTGACAATGCAAAATGATTTCTAACTCCCAAAAGACTTGCAAAAAGGAAGGGCAGTCAAGGTCTGCCCCTCTGCACAAAGTTCACTTACAGGTAGACACGTGTTTTATACATTAGCCCTCTCAGTTTTTGTCCAAAGTGGAAATAGTGAGTGAAATTCTACGAATAAACAAGAGGATCTACTAGCGCATTTTGACTTTTCTGGTGAAGCATTTCTAGCAGTACTATAAGCTATTCAAAACTAAAACTCTAATGAATGATTTTATTAAAAAATATTTGAAGTGTCCAAAATTTGAGGCTCAGAGCCTTGGACATATATCAGGATAAATCACTTATTATTTCCTGCATGTTTAATTTAAAACAATCTACAGGGGAGATCATCATAAGAAAATCATATTGATCTTCAGTTAGAATAATTAAAGGCTAATTGTGGTTTAATTACAGATTAGATTAAAATTTTCCAAGTTAAAAATTTAGTTGAATAGTAGTGTTTGAGTGAAGTCATGATAGATTTAGATGTCTAATTTTGGATATGTGGAGCTTGAAAATAAAATGACACTATAAAAGTGTACAAGCTTTACATTAAAAAAGGTCCATGATTCTCACACTCTGAAGTTTTCAAGGTAATGGAATAAACAACCCTTCCCATTGTCCTCTCATGAATGCTAACACAGTACAGAATAAACATATACTTTAACCTTTCTCAGAAGAATATCAGCTTCAGGAACAATCCCAAACACTGAAGATTAGATCACATTTGGGGCTTATGTAGCTGCATGTCCAAAGTGTTTGAAATGCTTGCAAAAGAAGGGGAGTGCTTAAAAGGATTATAACTCTCAAGACTATTATAACAAAGCACATTGTGCTACACATAAATTCTGATGTGGCTGTTCCAGAAAATAGGTGTAAAGACCATCCTTTAGTGGGAGAATGCAAACTGTGTATACATAAAATAAGACTCCTTTAATTAAATGTGCTGCAGCTTAGACGTCTCTAGAGTTTTTGAATGCTACTCAGCAATTATGTCCCTGTTGAGATTTAATTATCCCATTAGATACTTATTTACTACTACATATTAACTTACAGTGCACTATTAGAGTAGATGTACTAATAAATGCATAACTACTTCTAGATAGAATAACCTAACCAGATAATTATTCACAATGATTTCACAAGCATTATTAAATGCTTGGTATTAACCACCAGAATAATGCTTTGTCCATTGTAGGCATTCAACATATATGTTTTACAATGAGAAGATGGATGACTTGATTTTGTTTGGCTATTATTATCTGATATCCTTTGTAATAAGCCTTACGGGGTCTGCTTCGAACTTGACCCTAAAACTACATGAAGAGATCTTGAAAGAAAGTAACAGAGATGTGGAGAATGCAGAAAGTCACTTATAAGAAAAAGGGACTTTAAAAGTAACTGCTATTAAATTTGTTTTTTGAAAATTTCATACATGTATATATTAATTCTGGTCACTCTCGCTTTCTGACCCTATATTACACATCCTGCCAGGGTGATTTTCTCCCAAAAAACTAACATAGGGAAGGCTTATTATGTTGAACATTGAAATACAAATGACTTCAGACAAAGCCATTTTAGTTTCTCAAAAAAAAAGAGGAAAACTTTATTGATCTCAAAATATGATTAATGTCTTCCCCAGCAAATTGATATGTATTTTTATATTGTACTTACAGAATTTAGGAAAGGTTGTGCTTTCAAGATTATCATGGTCAGCTGGGTGTGTTGGAGCACAACTTTAATGCCAGAACTCTGGAGGCAGATGCAAGCAGGTCTCTGAGAGTTCCAGGCCAGCTTGGTCTACATAGTGAGTTCCAGACCAATCAGGACTACACAGTAAGACTGTCCCAAAACTTTAAAAGAAAATGTTATTTGTGGTAGCACATGCTTTTAATTTCAGTACTCAGGAGGGAGAGGCAGGTAGGTCTCTGTGTGATCAAGCCAACCTGGTCTACATAGAGTTCAGGCCAACTAGGGCTGAAAGGAAACCTTGTCTCAAAAATACCAAAAAAAAAAAAAAAAAAAAAAAATTTAAAGAAAAAAATCACTATCATAATGTCATTTCTGCAGCAATATAACATGAATGAGTCCTATTAAGAATGAAGTCAATATTTCCAAATGTATTCTGAATTTTTTTGAATTTTTGAAATTCAGTTAACTTTATCTAAAATGAAGAACATTTCCTAAAATTGTACTTAGCATCAAAACCCTTTGCTATAAAAATTACCAGAAGCATTTGTAAGGCAGAAATGAGGCTTGGTGTACTTAGGGATTCCAGGTTGAGAAGAGAAAGGAGTAGTGAGGACACCAGACAAGACAGCTCTGTTCTGATAAACTACTGCCCTTTGAAGCAGTTAACTTTATCTAAAATGAAGAACATTTCCTAAAATTGTACTTAGCATCAAAACCCTTTGCTATAAAAATTACCAGAAGCATTTGTAAGGCAGAAATGAGGCTTGGTGTACTTAGGGATTCCAGGTTGAGAAGAGAAAGGAGTAGTGAGGACACCAGACAAGACAGCTCTGTTCTGATAAACTACTGCCCTTTGAAGATTTTTGTTTGGTGTGTGTGTGTGTGTGTGTGTGTGTGTGTGTGTGTGTGTGTGTGTGTGTGTGTACATTGAGCAGGAGGAGTTTCTGTGGATGAAGTAAATCATGGCATCTAAATTGATTAAATAAATTTTAATATATTTCTTAATAGGATTAGTAAAAGCTTTAATATACTGACCTTGATTATGGGTCTCAATGAAGAAAACATAAACGTAGTGTTTATAAGGAGGATAAGTTGTGGGATGTAAAGGAAGAAAATCAGATTCCAAAGAGCATTATAGTTGAATTATTGAGCCAGGACCACTATTTCTAAGTGTCATCCTAAACGTCTTCTCCAGCACATGCTCTTCTCAGTTGAGATGCTGGAGAGGATTGACTGCATAGGCTTACTCTTTAGAAAATGATCACCAGTGTGTTACTTACCCATTCATTATTTTCCCTATGTCAGGGGTGCTTGGATTTGCAGAGATCAGCCAAGTATAAATTTCAGACTGGAACTAGAAAACAGCATAGCCCATTCATTTAGTGGCCTCTGTGGTAACTTCTAAGGCAAAAGGTACAGCTCAGTAGTTGCAGAGACCTTAGAGGGACTCCCCACCACCACAATCACACATAATATGTTTGACAACCTCTGATTTTATTATTAGGAATATACATTTGAAACCAGAAGGTTAAGCTTCAAATCTCTGCTTCATTTTTAACCACTCAATCTTGGTTCATTTTTATTTAATATAGGCAAGTTTTTTTACCCTTATGTGACTAATTTCCTAATGAAGAATAATAATTGTACCTGCTACGTAGCTTGTTATGAGAACCGAATGAACAATCTGCCACCCACACAGCCAACATTTTCTCTCTCTATGAGAACATATGTGATATTAAACTGAAGTTGCTATTTGCCTTTGAGAGTCTATATTACCTATTCTTTCTTGTAGCAAGAGGTGGCAAATGAGGATATAGGTGGAACACTGCTAGATGGCCATATGCAGTGCCCATGTGTGTGGTGTTAACTAGGCCATATTACATACAGTTATACCTGAATAAAGAATAATCGTGACCCTTAGTATTAAGGAAAAGAGTGGACCCAAACTCTCAGAATCACCTCTTCCTTCTGCTCTCACACAGAACTGTTCTCCCAAGCCAGGCCACACCTATGCTTTTTATTTTTCATGTTTAAATTGAATTTTTTTGATTTTCATATAATATGATTTGATGGCATTTAGATCCTCTCCCTTCTCCCCACCTCCCCCCACTGCCCCCTACCAAATTTAATGAACCATTTCTACCCATGTGCATGTAATCTAAGCACACAAGATGCGGAGGCAGTAGAATTATGAGTTTGAGGCCAGTCTGGGCAACACAGTAAATATGAGGTCAATTTGGGTTCTGTAACAAGACTCCATGAACAAAAAAAGGGAAAATTATTGCTATACTAGTTTCCTTTTATCTGCCAATATATAATCTGAAACCATGGCAGCACTAAACCCTATGAATCATAATAATGGAGTGTATTGAAAGCTAGGTGACTGTAGTGTCTTTCTCTCAGTATCTTACTGTGCTCTTCTCACTCTTCTTGCAGTGATGTGGGATGATACAAAGCTTTTGTAAAGACACGATGTAATGTGAACGGTGGAGGCGTCGTGACAGCACTAGGCTCCTACTAACCTTCGGTATCATCTCATGTAGGTGATCCTGAATAAAGGAACTGAGGCTATGTCAAAGGTTATTTGTCAGGAACAAACAGTATCAATGTTTGGTGAGCTCTGGTAGTTGAATGTGTTTTGTAGAAGCCATTTGGAAGAATGCTGTGCTTGGAAGTTGCCTCTGTGTTTTATTTTCAGGTGCCTCCTTGCACATTGCATTGGCCTTCTTCTATGTGAGTTGGTATTCATTGCAGCTGAGTGTTTGCCTGTCATCCTTACTCTTGAATCAACTTCAACTCTGTCGGACGTTTCATTGGTATATGCATCCTCTCTAGTAAGACTTATATTTCTAAGTCCAGTTCTGTTCCACAGTGTGTAAACAATGCTTTCTTTGCAGTGAGTGCCCTGTTAACACTCATTTCATGAGTCCCTTGATGATGTTTTCATGTAGACTCAGAACTTTCTGATGCAACAAGTTGCCATTAATCAAAACATGCTCATATTTTTCCACATAAAATTATGTTTCTCATCTTGTTTACTTGTACACTGTGATCCCAACTTTTGAAATTTGAGGTAAGTCAGTCAAACTGCGTAGATTTCTTTTCCTTCTTCACAATTTCATGGATAGAAGATTTCTTCTTATCATAGGTCCTACCTCAGCATAGGATTTTTTTTTTCTTTCATTGTTAAGTCAAGTTTTCACATTAAAGGAAGTATTTTAGGGCTTCTCTTTGGCATAGATGAATTTCTAGCCTTACTACTCTTGTGCTATGGGGACCATTAGTAAGTAAAATAAGGATTACTTGAACACAGTCACTGCAACGCTGTGACAGCCAATCTGATGGCAGACATTGATACTAAAGTGACTAATGGAAGGGAGAAAATTCAGTGAGGGAAAAAGTGATGGCTCACCTCAGGGCTGGATGACATTGAGCTCTCACCTTACTCACAACTATGCAAAATTTAATATTTATGAATTGCTTACTTCTATAATTTTCCTATAATAATTTTTATCTGTATTTGACTGCATAAAACTGAAGTTTCAGAGTTAAACAGCAGATTAGGTATGATTTCTGTGCTGCTTAGAGAAAGTTTCCTTAGAAGTAGTTGCATCAGCAGCTAGTTGGCCCTTTACTGTCTTGCTCTCCCTCCTTCATCTTGTTGGAACATGCTTACAATTACTGTAACTTTAGCAAGAAACTTTATTAAAAACAACAACAAACCAATAAGCAGACAGAAAGCCGTGTACTTGGATATGAAAGCAGCGTAGAGGAACAGTTGTCCCTGCTGACTGCACAGCTTTCGCACCACCCTGCATTGTACACCCCGACTTCTGCAGTCTGAGAAAAAAATGAGTCTTGGGCAGGTGTGTGGGTACACACCTGGAATCCAGCATTTGGGAGGTGGGGGCAGGCAGGTGATGAGTTCAGGATGACCTGAACCACTTACGGAGACCTGGTATCTCATAACAAAATAATAAAAAGCAAAGCAAAACAAAACCAAAAGCACACCGAAGCGAAACAAAATCACTACCTTGTTTTAGTCACTGTTATCCAAGCTTTTCTGTCATATGCAACTAACCATTATTCTTAATGGAAGGAACAGTAAACCAGTTAAATTATTATTTTTTGTTCTGGTGGATGAAATAATAATAATGTTTCATCTGCAGATTCATTTCAAGGTCTTTTAAACTGCTTAAAATGGGACAATTGTATTTAAATCTAAGCTTCTCATGGATTACATTTCAGTGTGGGGGAACTCTCAGCATCCTTTCGCACTAGCCCAGCATGCTTTCTCATTACTACCCTGCAGTCATCAGAGCAGCTTCCTCTCAAGTTTGTAATCATTGTGACGATGGCAGCCAAGTACTTAGTCAAAAGATAGTTAAGTGTGCTTCAATTAAAGCCTGATAACAACACAAATCTTCCCTTTTCCCCCCTCAATTCAAGTATAAAAACTGTCCAGTCTGACATTTCACTACACAATTAGAAACTAGTACTACAACATATTCAAGTACCTTTCAATTAAAAATGATACCAGAACTAGTCATCAAAAAAGATGAGGCAAAAGCACAAGAAGAAGAAAAAGAAGGAGGAGGGGGGAGGAGGAGG
>NW_008338715.1:3856885-3889095 GCF_000622305.1 Nannospalax galili | reverse complement strand
GGGGAGCAAGGGGAGTTATTACCAATATAACATTTAGCTGCATCTTTCTAAAATAACTTTGTATTATTTGAAAGAAGATACTGTAAGACTTTCTTTTCCTTTAAATTTGCACATATTTCATTGATATTGTTTGAAGAAAGAGAAGAGGAGGAAGAGGAGGAGGAGAGGGCAGAAGAAGAGGAGGAGGAAGGAGAGGAGGAGAGGAGGGGGAGGAGGAGGAGGGGGGAAGAGGAGGAGGAGGGGGAGGAGGAAGGGACACAGGGAAGGTACAAAGGAGAAATGGAGGGGAGGAGGGAAGGAGGGGGAAAAACAGTACTAGATAAACAGCATCAAGGGCCATAATACTCTAAGCACGTCATTAGAAAATCATTTGTAAGTGGTGTACCATCATCCTTTGAAGGGGGAGACAGTCAAATAAATTAATTTTTAATATATTTTATTGAAAATTTGTGATTTTCATATAATACGTCCTAATCATATTTAGTCCTGCCTTCCCTTTCTATACTGCCCCCCATATCCAGCCCACAGGACTATTGAGTCGAGTCTATGTACCCAGATGTCCCTTGGTGGGTGTTCATCCACTGGAGTCTGTCAGTCTGTCTAGTATCACTTCCTTAAAGAAAATCAACTCTCTTTTACACAGCAGTGATCGGCTGCCAAAAGTTCCTTGCCAAAGCTGCGGCCTTCTGCCCATTTCCCCAGTTCACTGGACAAACACAATGTCTTACTATATGCTAGAAATGAATCCTTATACTTATAGACAAGTATGCCAGTCACCACTCAGCAAAGAAGTTTCTTTTACAACAGATGGAGAGAGGAGGTACATGGTCATAAGGAAATAGAATCTTACAGGCTCCTGGGACCTTTCTCATATGAACTCACAGAAATGATTTTCCACCATGCTACCTTAATGATACACTTCAGGAAAGGTATACGATATAAATTTCAGTCCAGGTATCACATCAGACATATGACTAGCATGGTATATCAGTTGTGGACTGTGAGAAAACTGCAGATGTCTATTTGGTTCCGTTTTGGACACGGAGGTCTCATATCGTAACCCAAGCTGACCTCCAACTTTGAGACCTGTGTCGCTAGCATTAAGATTATAGATGTGGACCACCCACCCGGCTTGCAGAGGTCTTTTAATAAGAAAACTGCTTGCAAATTACAAAACAGCTGGAAAAATAGCCTTAAAAACCAGTATTGTGAAAAAAAAAAAAAAAAAGCGTTTCTGACAGTCTTTCCCACCATACTTGGTACAAAATATTCAGTTCTCGAAGGCCTTCCACAATTGAGCGCCCAGCTTCCTGTCCCAATTTATCCCTGCTTCTCATCTCATTCTCATCCCTGTCCACACCATTCTCAAAAGTATTCTTCCAGTTTAGCGTAGTCTGTGTAGGAACCTTGCAGTAGCTGTCCCTGTGCTTCAGAACATCTTCCTGACCATTTTCTGTCTTCCTTCAGATTCATTAAAAAGACACCATCTCCCGGATCCTCCTGGACAGCCTACCTGAAAATTTAGTAACCCCTACCCTACTCCTTCTCCTTGTTTTCCTCCTGGCATACTGTAAATATTTATTAGGCTTATTATCTGCCTCTGAAGATTGTATTTCCACAAAGACAGTACAGTGCCAATATCTATTATAACACATGGTACATTGTAGACATAGAGTAAATGCCACATGGAGAGTGAATGAATGCATCAGGAAATAAAAACAGAAAATGCAAAGGCCCAGCGTAAAAGTTGCTGTTGTTACCAATTTGGTGCATACTTTCAGAAACTCTCTGAGATTATCAGTGTATATGGGTGACTGTTTGAATATGTACACCTGTATGTAGACATTTACTTACTTTTCATAATTACACCTTTTTTCATTGAACTAAATTTCTATATGTGTGTTTAATACATTACTGAGGAAAAATAACTTACTGCACTTTTCTTTTTTTCCATTTTAAGTAGGCTACAGAGCTCTTACTATGCAAAGCACTTAAATATTTGTATTATTCTTTATAACTTGTATATTTTCCAGAAGATTCAATGTCCTTAAGTCAGTTCTACTTTTTTCCTGTTCTTTTAACACATATCATTTGTGATTACATTTGTTTATCTGGAGAACCACTTGTAGAAGTTGCATCACCAGATCAAAGGTGTGTGTCTTTTTAATTTATTATACAAAAATTTAACTGAATGTCAAAAATGACCAGCTTAAAATTACCACGTACTAAATATACACTTTCAAATATCACCAGCAAATGGCAAGGGACATTACTTCTGTATTCCCATCCACTTCTCTCTTCTCATTTTATTTTGAAAGATGTCATTTTTATATAGTACTGCTTTTAAAAATAGTTTTATTGTTACTGTGATAATTTAATACACTGTATTTTGATTCTATGCAGACCCCCTGACATCTCCATCCCCACCTTGCTACCCCCACCCACTCCATGTCCTGAATCATTTTATTTTTCAAAGGCCTATAAATTTTAATTAGTGTTCTCTAATTCTTTGGGTTCATCCTGTAAAACCTGATCAGCCTACAAAGCATTATATCCTTAAGGAAAAGTGACTTTTCCTATCCTGGCAGGTATCAATTGTCAATAGATTCTCAGGTAGGGCTAGGGTTTCCTGCCCAGGTCTCCCAATCTATTTTGGGTGTTTTGTCTGCTATGGGTTTGTACAGGTATTGAGTATGGCATCACAAGAGCACAGTACTGTTTTTTATAAAGAAGGTAATCTATCTCACCTGTACTTTCAGCCTTAACAGTCTAACAAGTACACATCTATATGTCACATTGATGATGTCTTTAAAATGCAGCTTAAGAAGGAAGAGATAATTTGAGCTATTGTCATTATATTGAGTAATCATTTATGTGTTTCCATAAATTAATGCTTCATGTTTTTCATTGTATTTCTAACATGGTAATAGTTTTGTGCATTGACTTATTATTTTAATAATTAACAAGCTGTTGAAATTATTTAGTGAATATTAACATAGTAATTCATGTATATCATAAACATTCTATGTCTTTTTTGCAAACATTATTTAAAAATTCTGTAATCCAAATTTCATTTGATGGGGTCTCCATGGCCTCCTTGATCAAGAGGACAGGTGACTTACCACAGTTACAGCATATTTTGAGAGATGCTCATAATCCCCTGGAACTTAGTCAACATAGGAAGGCAAGGAGCAAAAACTGTCCTTTATGTCCCTCTGACCAAATTAGTATAGGCCTCAAAGTATGGCTGTTAGACATCCAAGAAGGTTAGTTTCACTAGTCTGGTACATTAAAAACATTTTTTAAATTTTTTATTTATTATTTTTATTCTATGTGTACTGTATTGCCTGCATGTATGTGAGTGTACCCATGTTGTGCAATGCCATGGAGGTCAAAAGAGGCTTCAGATTCCCCTGGAACTGGAGTTAAGAATGGTTTATAGCTGTGATGTGGATGCTGGGAATCGAACCCAGGTCCTCTGCAAGAGCAGTCAGTGCTCTGAACCACTGAGCCATCTCTCCAGCCCTAGTCTGGTACTTTTAATTACCATATACCATGAAGATAGATCTTGGTCAAAGACCAAATGTTCTCAGATAAACCTTGCCTAGAAATATGTTCCTTGATCTAGTTGTATGTATAATTTGTCAGTAGGTTGTTCAATTAATATGGTTTTCTGTTTGTTTTTTTTTAAACTAGCTAGGCATTATTTATCTCTCGCATTGTCTAACCCTTCCACCATGGTTTCCACATTTAAAGTGCCCCCATTTTTGCCATTTCTCCCTTAATAATACCCTTCTTCTATGGTCCCACCTCTCTTGAGCTCCTTCATTCCCTTTATCCCCAAGATTCAGTGTATAACACTTCCTATTCCCTCCCCTTAAATAACCCCATTTTTTTTCCCATAGCTCCCTTATTAATGCCTGTTTCTTACTATTCACTTTCAGATTATTTCTTTTCCTTTTCCTCCCTGGTTCCTCTTCATGATCCTGATTCCTTTAGTTATGTCTGGATACATACTCACTTATCAGGATTCAGTGCTAGGATCCACATATGAGGGAGAACAAAAGTGTTTTTTTTTTTTTTTTCCCTGTGTCTGTGTTACTTCACTTAATATAACACTTTTTAGTTCCATCCATTTACCTGCAAATTTCATGATTTCATCTTTCTTTACTTCTGAGTAAAACTCCATCATATGAATAAACCATATTTTCATTATCCACTCACCAGTTGAGGGACACTTAGGTTGCTTCCAGCTCTTAGCTATTGTGAAAAGAGCAGCAAACAAACATGGATGTACAAGTGTCTCTGCAATAGGATGAGTTCTTTGGGTATATGTCAAGGAGTGGTATAACTGGGTCAAATGGTAGGTTCATTCATAATTTTTAAGGGTGCTCCACATTGCTTTCCATAGGGGTTAAGTTTGCAATCCCACCAGCAGTGGATGAGTGTTCCCCTTTCCCCACACCCTCTCCAATATTTGGTATTATTTATTCTCTTGGTCTTAGCCGTTCTGGGGTAAGATGAACTTTTAAAGTGCTTTTAATTTGCATTTCCCTAATTACTAATGATGTTGAACACCTTTTAAGATGCTTCTTAGCCATCTTTATGTCTTCTTTTGAGAACTCTCTGTTCTGCTCCTCAGCCCACCTTTTAATTGGGTTACTTCCTTTCTTGATTCTTTGTTTTTTTGAGTTCGTTATACATTCTGGATGTTAAACCTCTGTCAGATGTGTTGTTGTTGAAAACTTTCTCCCATTCTATGGGTTTTCCCTTCACTTCCTTGGTTGTGTCTTTTGATGTACAGAAGTGTTTTAGTTTAATGAGGTCTCATTTGTTGATTCTTGACCTTGTTTCCTGAGCAATTGATGTCCAGTTTAGAAAATCCTTTCCTACACCTATATCTTGTAGGTTATTGCCAATACTTTCTTCTAATAGTTTCAGAGTTTCAGGCTTCACTTTGAGGTCTTTGATCCATTTGGAATTGACTTTTGTGCAAGGTGAAAGATAGAGGTTTAGGTTCATTCTTCTATAGGTAAAGATCCAGTTTTGCCAGCACCATTTGCTGAACATGCTGTCTTTCCTCCAGTGAATATTCATGGCCCCTTTGTCAAATATCAGGTGGCTGAAATTGCATGTACTCATATTTGTGTCTTCAATTTTGTTCCATTGATCTACAGGTCTATTTTTGTGCCAGTAGCATGCTGTTTTTATGACTATAGCTTTGTACTACAGTTTAAAATCTGGTTTAGTAATCCCCCCAGCATTGCTCTTAGTGCTCAAGGTTGCTTTGGCTATCTGAGGTCTTTTGTACTTCGATATGAATCTTAGGGTGTTTATTTCTAATTCTGTGAAGAATGTCATGGGTATTTTGATTGGCATTGTGTTGAATCTATAAAGAGCTTTGGGTAAGATAGTCATTTTCACAATATTGATTCTACCAATCTATGAGCATGGTAGGTCTTTTCTTCTGGTGTCTTCCTCAATCTCTTTTTGAAAGATTTAAAATTTTCATTGTAGAGGTCTTTAATGTATTTGGTCGAGTTTATTCAGAGATATTTTATTTTATTTTGAGGTTATTATAAAAGGGAGTATTTCCATGAATTCTTTCTCTGATTGCTTGTTATTGGTATATAGAAAGGCTACAAACTTTTATAGATTAATCTTGTACCTGCCTCTTTACATGTTAATAATTTCTAGGAGTTTGTGGTAGAATTTTTGGTGTCTCTTAGATATAATATCACATCGTCTGCAAAAAAGGATAATTAGACCACTTCTTTTCCAATTATTACTTTTTATTTCCTTCTTTTGTTTTATTGCTCTTGCAAGACTTTCAAGCACTATGTTAAAAAAAGAGTGGAGATAGTGGATGCCTTGTCACTTTCCTGATTTTAATGGAAATGCTTCCAGTTTTTCTCCAATTAGAATGATGTTGGCTGTGGGTATGTTGTATATGGCTTTAATTATGTTGAGGTATATTCTCTCCAGTCCAATTCCCTCTAGGACTTTGAACATAAATGCATGTTGAATTTTGTCAAAGGCCTTCTCTGCATCTGTTGAGATGACCATGTGGTTCTTGCCTTTGAGTCCATTTATATGATTTATGACATTTATGGACTTACATATATTGAACAATCCCTGCATTCTGAAATAAAGGTGATTTGATCATGGTGATTGATCTTTTTGATATGTGTCTGTATGCGGTTTGCAAGTATTTTATTGAGAATTTTTGCATCTATGTTCATTAAAGATATGGGTCTGTAGTTTTCTTTCTTGGTTTGTCTTTATCTGGTTTGGGTATTAGAGTGATGCTGGATTCATAGAAAGAATTTGGAAGTTCTCCCTCCTTTTGAATAATTTAAGTAGTATTTGTTGGAGGTCTTCTTTAAATATCTGGTAGACTTCTGCTGTAAATCCAACTGGGCCTGGGATTTATTTAGTTGGGAAGCCTTGTGTTACTGTTTCAATTTCTTCATATTTTGTATTACTGTTTCAATTTCCTTACATCTTATGGGTCTGTTTAAGGTGTTAATCTCTTCTTGGTTTAGCTTTGTGGCTCCCATGCTTTTATATACCTGTCCATTTCTTTTAGGTTTTCAAATTTAGTAGCGTATAGGTTTTTTAAGTATTCTCTTATAATGTTCTGGATCTTTTTGCTGTCTGTTGTGATGTTTTCCCTTCCATCTCTGATTTTGTGGATTTGGAGGTGCTCTTTCTTTCTTTTGGTTAACTGGGCCAGGGATAATCCAAATTTATTCTCTGTTTCCTAGATAAATTAGATAAATTAAAATACCATAATTTCTACTTTTAACTTACCAAACTATAATTAAATTGGCCAATGAACTTTCGATTCTGATTCATTAACCTGTCTTCTTTTGCTTTTTATAGTCACATCCACTTTAAATTGCCATTAGGCAATATTCGTGTGTGTGTGTGTATGTGTGTGTGTGTGTGTGTGTGTGTGTGTGTGTGTGTGTGTGTGTGTGTGGTGTGGTATGTACTGTGTTCCTTTCAGAATATTTTTCTTACTTTTTTTCTTTCTACTAAATAAAATTTAGCTGCAATTTTCATTTTTTTTAAACTTATTCAGTAGCTTGCTTTAGGTCACAGTGGTAGGTAAAGGCTGTATTTAGAGTAAAATCTTCCTGGTTCTAAAACCTGTATTCTATTTACATATCCCTTTCAAAAAAGTTTCTCTTGTTTCCATTCAGAAAGAAATACAAATCTGTGGTAATATACTGCATGCCGGGATTCTGTGATAATTGCTAAGACTGCAAAGATAAATCACTTTATTTCTGGACTTGAGGGCTTATTGTTAGCCTTTGTTATTGCCTATTTTCCTGTAGAAAATCATCTATAAAACTTTATAAAGCTCTTTAAACCTATAAAAGTAGTCATTTTTAATATCATAACTATATCAGATGACTACATACTATTTCTAAGATAATTATTGCCTGGATTTATTTTTTATGACAATAGTATAATTTTAAAAGAAGAGAATCAAAGTTTACATAAAAATAAAAAGTATAATCTTTTCTAAAAATAGTTGCCTTTGAAGTTCATAAAGTTTTGAAATGCTGATGCTATTTCCTCTTTATAGATTATTTGGTATACAGGAAAACCTGGCTCACATTTTAAGTCCTTGCTCTTAGTGTTAGTATTTATCACCACATAGCATGTTACCCTAAAGGTTATTTGCTTAAAACAAGAACAATTATTCCAGTTTCAGGTGGTCAAGAGTTCAAGTGAGGTGGGCTGAGAGCACTGGTTATGGTCAAAGTGTTTTTAAGACTGAAATCATAGCCAGCTTCTGCTGGCTCCCTTCCTAAGTTTCCCCATATCACTGATAATAAGATTCAGCTGCTCATGGTTGTGGGTAGAAGTGGTTGGTTTCTTTGAGGGTATGGTTTCTTCCATTGTTATTGGTCACTGGCTGCCCTCAATTCTATGCCACTTGAGTCTCTCTAAAGAGAAATTCACAATATGATGATTTGCTCTCTCAGAGCAAGTGTCTTAGTTATTTTTCTGTTGTTGTGATAGAACACTGACCAAAGCAACTTATAGAAGGAAGAGTTTATTTGAGCTTGTGGTTCCAGAGGAATTAGAGTTCATTATGGTGGGGAGGCATGGCAGCAGAGGTAGCTGGAGTAGGAGTAGAAGCTAAACACTCACATCTTCAAGCAGGCACAGGAAGCAGAGAGCCATGGAGATCCAGTAAGGCTTAATAACTCTCTAAGCCTGCTCCAAGTGACATGCTTCCTCTTGCAAGGTTACACCTTCTAAGCCCTCCCAAAACAACACCACCACCTGGGGTCAAAATGTCCAAATACTTGGAGCCTATGGGGAACACTCTCATTCAAACCACCACAGCAATCATGCCAGAAGACTAGAGAGACACACCAACACTCAGCTTCAATCCAGAATGGGTAGTGCTAGTCCATCATCTGAGTGGGTTCGATTCATTCAATGCAGTTCACTGGTTTTGCCCAACATGCAAGCAGAAGGGTACAGAACGGGACATGAAAAGCAGGAGGTGAGAGGCATACAGGCTACAGTAGCATCTCCTGAAACAGTCCCCTCTGTACTGGTTCTGCAGCACTAGTTTTTCTGTAAAACACATGTAACAAAAGAAAGGAAATACATTTATAGTTTCTTATCAATAAAATTAAAACAATATGATGGAATAAAATTTTGTTTTCATTATTTTTACAATTACTGACAATAGTTGATAGTTACTGAAGACTCACTATATGTTGAATGTTAGGCTAAATAGTCAACCTTGATTGTGCTTAGTAGTCTCACAAGATTGCTAGAAGAGTATCAACTTATATGGGCTAGGGCGATAGCTCAATTCGTAAAGAACTTTCCCCACAAGGATGAGAAATAGATAGAGATTGGATCCCCAGAATCTATTGAAAGCTGGTGGAGGTGGTGGACACCTTTAATCTCAGTGCTCCTGTGAGAAGATGGGAGTTGGAGACAGGAGAAATCCTGGAAGCTTACAGACAAGCTAGCCAGGCCTTCTCAGCAGCAAAAATAAGGTCCTGTCTTACACTAGGACTCACAGCCAAAGTTGTCTTCTGACTACCACACAATTGCCATGACACACAACATTCTCTCTCTTTCTCTCTCTCTCTCTCTCTCTCTCTCTCTCTCTCATACATATTCATCATGTCATACACCCATCCTCATATAAAAGAGTTAAAAAAAGAGTTAGGTTATATAATTTTCTCCTGTTATGTTTGAAGAAGATGAGGTGAAGAGAATATAAGGAACTTGTCTTAAATCCTTAAATTGTTCAACTAGATTGGCCAGCCTATCTCCAATTTCATGGTTGATGTTACCTCATTATAACTAAAATTCTTATAAACATATACATACAAGGAAAACTATATATAATCTTTTGTTTAAATATAGTGACCTAGTAATTCTCTAATTAATTTGTTTATAACTGAATTTAAAACAAGACCTTCTTCTAAATAGGCCTTTTGAGTCTCTGGGGGGAAGAATGCAGTTTATGAGTTAATGTCCATATAAACATCACGCAGTTAGGCTTTGCTGCACAAAAATTTTATAAGCCTACTGCAGTTATTACCGTGAACTGTGAAAAAGCCTGAACAGGCTTTTGGAGATAATTATACTGACATTCCTACTTCATTACTTTTAATGGAATTGAATTTGTGGTGCTCACACCAGGGTACATGATCACTACCTTCAGGAGGAAGACATGTCATATGTCCTTAATCTCAGTTGGATGTAAAGCTTTTGGCAGGAGGTCACTTTATGGCATGAAGGACACATTCTCTCAGCTAAGGATCCAACTTTAATTAAAATAAGACAATTTAAAAAATGGTTTCAGATGATCCACTCTATCTAGCTTAAATGTAAGTGAAAGTGGTTAGATGAAAGTTGTTATATAATGCAGCTGTGTGTGCAAGTGTGTCATTAATTCAATACGTATCAAGCACTTACCATATAATTGATTCATCTCAAAGGAAGAATAAAACATTAGGTAATGTTCATAGATAATAAAGGGCAAACAGATGACAGACACATAATAGATAAATAAAAAGATAGTAAGTATGCTTATCAGGGATTACTCTTCATTTAATGAGCAATAATATTTTTAAAAATTAAAGTAGTTTATACGAAACAAATTAAATAGTCCCAGAAATTGGAAGCTGAGGCAGGAGGATCACTTGAACCTACACGTTCAAAATGGCTTGAGCAACCTAGTGGGACACTGGACCAGAAAAGAAGAAAAAAAAATGTTCTCACACTTCACAAGAATCCCTAAAATGCACAGATTAAGGAAGCTTGACAAAGCAAACACACATTTAACAATACCCAGGTTAAAGGTGAGAGACTTGCCAGTGACTCACAAGCCAGGGGGTGTGCATCTTGCTTAAATCCCTTGCAGAATCATCCTTCTTTGCAGCCTTATCACCTAATTGCCCACTCCCTTAAAAGTATTTTGTGCCTACTTTTGAATCATTTTGAATAACTTTATGATTTTATTTATTTATCTAAATTCCATGTTTGTAAAATGAAATGATAGGAGTGTCTATATTTAATCTTTATTTTTGCAGATGATTCTCTTTTGTTAAACAGAATATTATAATTTATCCAATTTACTAATGATCACCATTTGGATCATTTCCAGTATGTGTCTGGGATTCCCTGTTATCAACTGCCCACTTTTGAGGACTATGTAATTGTAAGAATGTCTAGGTTTCTTAATTTTTATGAAACGAGGCCAAATTCATTTCAATTTTACTAAACTGAAACTATTTTCTGAAGTGAATGTACCTGTACTGTGTGAGTTTCTGTATTTCACTCTTCACTAATGTTCCAACCCACCTATTTTCTTATTCTTTTTCTCTTTGGTTGAGATGAGGTCTCACCATGTTCTTCATCTAGTCTAGAACTCTAGAACACACAGAATCAAGCACTTTTGCCATCTCAGCTTCACAAATAGCTGGGACTACATGCACATGGCACCACACTAGCTGCTCTCTCCTTCCTCCTTCTTCATTCTTTTTTTAGATTTATTGTTATTTAATTTTTATGAATTTCAGCAATATATTTTTATTGAATTTAGGGCCCCTCCCCTATCTTCACTCCCCTACTACTCTCCGCCTAATTTCTTATACTTTAATATAATTATATATGTATATATATATATATACTTTAATATATATGTATATATGCCTTTATAATTAAACTTGTGTCCCCAAATTCCATTCTCTGTGGGTCCATCCACTGGAACCTGGTCACCTGCCAAGGTTCTCATATGTAAAAGAGACTGACTCCCCTTCCCAAGCAGTCATTGGCTGTCAGTAGTTCTTCAGGTAGGGTTGAGATTTGTTTGACTCACATTTCCACCATCAAAGTTGGGATGTTGTCTGGCTAGAACTTACATGGGACTTACGCATGCTGTCATCATTGCTGTGAGTTCACATAAATAAATGACCAGCAGTCTGGAAAACACTTTTCCCTGTGGTCATTCACCATCTCTGGATCTTACAATCTTTTTGTCCCCCCTTCCACAATGATCCCTGTGTCTTTGGAGGCAGAAGTTTGATAGAGGTATCCAGTTCAGGAATAATCACTCTACAGCCTCTCATTCTCTGCACACTGTCCAGATGATGATTAATGATTAACTTTCTCTTTGGATAACATGCATAACAGCTTCCAGCACTATGACAGATGGCTAGTAGAGATGAGGCTTTGAAGTCAGCACCAGTTTGATTTCTCCTTGTTTGTTCTACAGCTCATGTATGCAGTGTCTTCAGCAGTAGGGTCTTACTGTCAAGGTCTGGTTGGTTAACCAAGATCATGAGCAATATCCAGTATTGTTGAGGGTCTATGGAACCCCTGGCCACAGCTTCAAAAGAGAGAGTCAATTTGTGGCATTAGGCTTTTACTTTGCTAACCTATGGTTTCTAATAGGGTCAATGTACCCCTGTTATAGGGTAACTCTTTTAATTTTATGTGTATGATTGTTTTGCCTGCATGGATGTACATGTAACAGGTCTGTTCAATGCCCTTGGGGCCAAAAGAGGATGTCAGATCCCCTGGAACTGGAGTTACAAACAGTTGTGAGTTGCCATGTGGGTATTGGGAACTGAACCAAGGTCCTCTACAAAAGTAGTCAATGCTTTTAGCCACTGAGCCTTCTCTCCAGCCCCAGGTAATTCCTTTTAATCTCTTTTTATAATGTATATGTATATACTTTAAGAATCTTCTATAGTAGTAAGCTCCCATAGAGCTTTGTCTTGAATTTTTAGTGTTAGTTATCCCTCCCCAGAGTTTCTTCTCTGTCATGCTCTCTGATTTCCCACCGCATTTATCCATTTCCACTCTATCATTCCAACTTCCCCTTTTATATCTCTGTATTATAACTCCTTTCCCACGAAACCTCCCCCTGACCCATGGCCATTTATTAGTTTCCTGACCTCTCTGGACTTCTTGACTGAAACATGCAATATGCATATTTATGAATTCAAAGCCAGCATCCAGCTATGAAAGAGAACATACAATGTTTGTCTTTCCGAGTCTGGGTTACTTCACTCAGAATGACCGTGGATTCCACAATCTTACCAGTGGATTTCATAATCTCATTTTTTTTAACAGTTCAATCATATTCCACTGGATAAACATATCATATTTTCATTATCCATTCATCAGTTGATGTACATCTGGGTTGTTTCCATTTCCTGACTATTGTGAAAAGGGCAGCATTAACAAGGATGCATGGGCATCTCTGTAGTGGAATATAGCCAATGCCGAAGAATGGTACAGGTGAATCATATGATCGATTTCTAGCTTTTTGAGGAACCTCCACACTGATTTCCATCATGTCTACACTAGTTTGCATGCCCACCACCATGGATAAGTGCTTCCCTTTCTCCACAGCCTGCCAACATTTCTTCTTGTTTGCTTTTGGGATCTTAGCCTTTTTAAGTTGGGTAAGATGAAATGTCAAGGGGGTTTTAATTTGCATTTCTCTACTGACTAAAGATATTGAACATGTTTTAAAGTATTTCTCATCCATTCTCAATAGGACTTCTTATAACACCATCATTAAGTCCAACAATAGACAAATGATACCTCATAAAACTAAAAAGCTTCTGTATAGCAAAGGATACCTTCATTCCCATGAAGAGGCAACCTAAAGAATGGGAAAAGTCTTTACCAGTTATACCTCTGCCAGAGGGTTAGTATCAAGAATATACAAAGAATTAAAAAAAACCAAACATCAAGAATCAAATGACCCAGTTAAAATTTGGTTCAAGGAATTGAACATGGAGTTCTTAAAAGATTAGACACCAATTATTGATAAATCCTTCCTTCATTTTTATTCACATTCTCTTTTGCACTCTTAGCTTTATTTACCTTGGTGGTTGCATACTTTCAATTGTTTTGTAGTGTGTTTTTTTTGGCACGTTTAGCATATTTTAGTATGTCTTTTGGCAATTTGGACATTGATTTACAGGAAACACTTATTTTTGTCTTGTTAATGACTCTAATATTTCATATTTTCAGGATATGAATTCTTAATTATACATACTGAAACTGTCTTCTTCCATCTTATAACTGTTTTACTTACAGTTACTTCGTGAATATACTTTATTTTAACATACTCACTTGACTCATTTTGGTGCAGGGATACCTTCCAGGAGCCCTCCCACAGCATGCTGTGATGACCCACCCAGCATCAGGACACAGAATTTATGGACCCGAGGCTGACCCACCATACACACTATCCTGCGGTACTTAGCACCACAAATATGCACCAGTGAAGGAGAAATCAGTTTTGAAATGTATAAATGTAGTAAATTGTGTGTTGAAAAATTTTCTAATTAAAGTTTAAAATTGTAACTAAAAGATCTGGTTCTTGATACTTAGAAAAGAGTTCTCTTTGGTCAATTACATATTCTGATTTACATGCATAATTATAAATTTTAAAAGTATCCTACCTAAGAGGGCCTATTAAAACATCTGCATGTTGCAGATTAGAAATGCATGAATATTATTCAAATATGTATACCTAAGTCTTTGAGTCTCCTCTTTCACATATTTGAACATAGAGGGGGATACATTTGAACAGGGGTTCTATAACTCCCTGTTCTTGCAATATTTATATTTTTTTCTGTTGCTGTGATCTCAAATACTAATGTAGTTGAATATAATATAAGACACAGTTCACAATGAAGCAATATCAGTAAGAATCTAGTTTTTTCAGCTCATAATTCTAGAATATTTTGTTTGCAAAGGAAACTTTTAGTATCTCCAAATCTCACAGCACATACATAAACTAAACTTTAAATTACCCCAAATTTGACAGAAAAATCTTTACAAAATGCATATGATACTCCTAGTAGTAATAAACCACAGAGCTGATACTTTTGGAAAACCAATTTTAATCATTTTGAAAGAAATGAAATTATATTTCCCATCTGTTTGTCAAAAATTACTAAAGTTGTTGCTATGTAGAAAAACGAGAAAAGTACAGAGAGAAATATTTAGAGAAATAGTGTTTTAGATGTTATATTCAAAAGGAAATTTAGAACGGTTTGCTTTTGTACTTAGGGCAATTGTTGTATTGTCAGCCTTTGAAAAACTGTAATTTCTTGTGTAATTTCTCTTCATTCTAAATGTTGAAATCTGGAACTAATTTATTATTGATTATTTTGCATTTGTTTTTCTTTGAGGAACAACCCCAAATTAAATAAATTCCTCGTCCCTTGTAAACCCTGGATTTGTGCCTATTTTCTCCCACTGGAAATTTTTTATTCATTATGATTTTTGCTATTAAATACATAAAACAGGGCATTTCACTGTGGAAACGCTTTGCATTTCTAGTACCCTATTGATATTTTACTAGTCATATAATTTTTATTCCTGTGGAGTCTTTTTATGCTATTTAACCATTTAAAAAACGTTGAAAGCATTTTCTTATCAATCTGTAGAAAATTTTAAAGTGACATTTTAATATTATTTGGCTATATGTATGGCTAATATTTTCTCTCTTTTTGTAATATTTCTTCATTTATATTAAGGTTTCTTTTGTGGGTAAAATAATGAATATCATCATGACATTTTTGTACTTTTTCCACATGAGAAAAGAACAGGAAATATTTATCCTTCCCCTACAATTACCAAATCCTTTCTCACACTTTAGACTCCTCTTTCTTCATATAGTGTCCCTTGTATCTTTATGTCGTGTGTGTGTGTGTGTGTGTGTGTGTATGTGTGCATGTGTGGTGTGTGTATGTATGTATGTTTTCAGCTAGGTTCTAAGTAATTTCACTAGTGACTTTTTTCATTTTGAAGAAGGTGCTGTTTGTATATAGTGTGAAATGGTTTCAATTTTTATCTTTCTACAAATAAGCATTGGCATTTTTAAGCAATCATTCTTTCCTTATTAGAGATGTTAACTCTGTCATGCATCCACACATATGAATGTGCTTTTGGATTTTCCTGTTTTATTATAGGTATCAGTGTGCTCATTCCTACACTGCTGTTTAATATAATTCCCTACTGTCTCATTTATTATAGCTTTGTCACTCCCTATACCTGGTTGAATGATTCTTTTCTCCTTTCTTACTACTACTCTTTACTTCTCTACATAGAATTTTAGAACTTCTTGCCATAAATCATGAAAAACCTTATTGTATATTGGAGTATATTGAATGTGACTGTAATCAGGAAATATTCTATTTTCAAATGCTTTCTTTGAAATAAAAAGCATGGTTAATCATTCTAAATATCTGTGCATAAAGATCAACCTGAAGTGATTGTTTCTTAAACACAGTTGCACCTTACAGACTTACTCTTGCAATTTAACACTAGTAATTTATTCAACCGATATAATTGATTCTTAAATCAATCATTCTTTAAAAATTTTAAATGTGCATTGGGTTTGCATTGCAGTTACTCTAAACACTTTTGGAATACGAAGTCTGATGTTTTCCTCTGATCCTGTTTTCTGTGATAGGTCTACAGCACTGGTGTTACTAAAAAAACGTTTGTTCTAAATGTATGGATTCTGTTTATGATTTAAGGTAGATGGCTTTATTAGTTGCTCAGTTACAGAATTCATTATTGGATGTTTACAGGAAGCATATTTGGCTGGAATCCAATAGTTGAAGATGTTTTTATGACACTGCTTATTTGTAAATATTGTGCTTAATCATGCTAAAATTTTAAGCAATTACAAATAAAAGGATACCTTGAATAATAATTAAGATACTAGTAATTTTTTTTTTAGTGCTGGGGATTAAATTTAGGACTTCATGAGTGCCAGGCCAGTGCTCCACTATTGAGCTACAACACCTCCAGTCAGTGTGATTTCAAAGTCCTTTATCTAGAGAAAAACATCTTAGCCCTTTTGTTCCTAAGCAGTGTATGTGTGGTGTGGTGTGGTATGTGTGTGGTATATGAAGTTTGTGCACGTGTGTGTGAGTGTGTACCCATATATGCACACGTGGAGGCTCGAGGTCAATTCTGGATATCTTCCTCTATCACTCTCTATTTTAGTTTTGGAAGCAGGGTGTCAAATTAATCCTGGAACATGTCATTGTGGCTAAACAGGCTCACCAGTAAGCTTCTGAAATGCACCTACATCTGCCTTTTCACACCAACCCTCGGTGCTGGGGTTATAGACTCACAACACTATGTCTAACTTTTACATGGGTATAAGAAATTCAACCTTCAGATCTGGTGTTTGTGCCACTGACACATGGAGCCATCTCTGAAGCCCTTTAACATATATATTTGGTGTAAAATTTTCCTCTATAATTAACTCATGAGCTTCTCGAAGACAGAAAAGATGAACATATATCTCAAAGATAGCCTTCTTAGCTCGTGGGGGCACTGTATTCATCCAGCATGTCACTTTATTGGTTTTCCTATCATCTTGTATCTGTAAGTTTAATCAAAGCATGACAGATGTACTGTAACAATATACCTGATGCAACATTTTTACAATAATGTGCACATGTATAATATATGATTATATAAACGTCCATGACTGCTTACCACTTCATCTAAATAGGCTGTGATTATGGATCTCAGTCTCATGTGCTTCTAGCTGTACAGGGATAGAGTACATTACACTTTAGAATATAAACTCTTTAGGGTATATGAAATAGAAATCCACTCAGCTTGAGCAAAAAGGTAATTTATTATGGTGGCAATATTCCCATGCCTGGGGGACTGAATTAGAATGGCAGCACATGAAAGAATCCATTAAGCTCCTCTCTTGGAGCCTGTGTCCTCTTTTCTCTATATGTCATGCTTTGCTTTTTTCCCTCATTCCTGAGCATATTTTCTCTTTCTTAGTCTCACAAGTGGAAAATTACCAGCACATGCTCTGCGATTGATGTAAAGTTATGAGGTAATTGAAAAATAGTGAATTAACTCTCACTAGGTCTCAAGTTCCCAGTATGTGACAAGGAACTGATTGATTGAGTTCAAGACTTACACTTGGGGTGTGAATGATGGTCAGCTGTGAATGTGGTGGCTGGTGCATTGCCAGTGTTCATGGGGGAAGAGGAGAGTGTGTTTAGAAAAGAGATGCTATAAGATAATTGAGAGAGTTTGAGCTGTATTCTCAGGTGCAGCGTGTTTTTAGCCCTTGCCAGACAAAATTTGGTCAATGAAACAACACTGGTATTACTGAAAAACCTTGAATCTCAGACTAATTCCACATAAATCAGGATTTGTATTTATTAAAGTTCTCAGGTGATTTCGATGGACATTGAAACTTAAAAACATGTTTCTAGTTTGTTAAAGGGTTATGACTTGGTGCATGGTACATTTTACTTTCCACCAGTATTAAATTCTTTAGCTTTCTGACTTAATCTTTCATATCCTGGAAAAATATTTATCAAGTGTCTTAAAATATATTTTAAAACTTTAAATATAAAGGGTATCTTGAAAGTTAGTACCCTTTAGTGGAAAATCAAATAATTCAAGTTTTGAATTCTGATAATTATGCTACTAAGTTTCAATTTTATGTATGAAGGTTAGCATGTGGCCCCTTAGAATATATTTCTTTTTAAAAAATATCTTTTAAAAATATTTTAAAAAATTTATGTAGTTTTTGTCTTTTTGAGACAAGGTCTCCCTGTAGCCCCAGATGGCCTGGAACTTGCTATGTAGACCAGGTTGGCCTTGAACTCACAGAGATCTGCCTGCCACTGCCTCCCGACTGCTGGGACTAAAGGTGTCCACCACCATGTGGGGCTCACAGTATATTTCTAACATTTTTGACTTTTATCACCATGACATGCTTATGTTAATTAGCAAAAATAATGATTAACTGGACCACTCAGATGAATTAAGTAATGCAGACAGATTTGATGAGTTTAAAACAGGGAAGTCATTGGCTCTTAGGTACACAGATGCCATTAATCTGTATGTGACTCTATTTTATAGAATAAAATATTAGCTAAGTGTTAGATTATTATATGACAGAAACTTTTCTAAGTCACTTACATAGATTTTACAATTTACATTTGGTCCTGTTTGAATTCTGGTCTACCATAACCAAACTTTACAGATGGATTGTTTTCAGTGAGGTTATCTTCTTGCTTGTTTTAATCACTATAGTGTACATTTTGATGCTAGAGCTTGGGATAGAGAATGGTGTTGACTTAGATATAAATTCTGATGCAATATCTTATTAGTTACTGAAGTTTCAAATACTTATATCAAATCCCTAAAGCTCAATTCCCTGTAAATAAAGAGAAATGATAATAATTTCATTCTTATATAGAATAGCAAGGATTAAGAAAGAAAATGTATGTATTCTGAGATAGGAAAAACATCAAACAAAACTAGTTTTTACCACTATTTACTTATTATGTGTTCATCCTTTGGTAATTTCATTTGGTTCAGGACAGTAAGTTTTCTCATGCTGTTTTTAGAAACAATTTTACTCTAAAGTTACCTGAAAAGGAAGCTTTCTTTCTGACTCAGACTGCTTCTAACTGAGCTAAATGTAGCTATTTTAAGTTAGATGTTTATTGCTATTGCGTCTCCCTTGAAACAGCAATTTGAAAGTAGTATGTGTTGTTCACATTTGACTACAAAAGGCATTTGAAATTTTGTTCCTCGGTCCTTTGTTTGGGAGTGACTTCACGTAATCTTATTCCATTATAAATATACAATGTCAGAAACAGGTTAGCAGAGAGGAAATTCACCATGGAGGATGCTGTCTGGTGATGTTTACTTATATTTTAGCTTAATTTCCTTTCATAATAAAAAGTAGCTTCCTGAATTCCTAATCCATGCAATATTTTAGAGATTAGATACTCTAGGTTAGAAGGTTTGTGGTAAATATGTGCCCTCCTATAATCATAAAGACAGTTTTTGATATCATAAAAATTGATTTCAAGCAACATTGTACATATTCTTTAATGTGTTCATATTGCATATAGTTGGCATATTGGAATAATAGTCTGATTTAATATTTTCTTTTTTATAGCCTATCATGTATTTCCCAAGATGAAAAATTTAGTCACAGTATACCTCACGAAAAAACACATTAAATTTTATATTTTAGAAATTTTTTAGGCCATAAATAATTTTAGTCTTCTTTGGTCAAGTTTAGAACCAGAAGAAAAGCAGTCAAGAAGCAAAATATTGTATTTGCTAATCTTGTGACTATTTGGTGACTTTAAACATAAAGCTAGACTCTGACTTATTAATAATCCATCTCTTATGAGACTAACTCTTCCTATGGGTAGGAAATCTGCACTGTTTCAGAATAGACACACAGAGCTCTTCCCCAGTCCTTTACAACTGGACAGAGGAACGCTCATGTGCTACCCTCCTGTAGACAGACAGAGGCACAGCAGTGGCCAAGAGACCTATGTGTGGTTTTTGAATCCAACAGCATCAGGAAAATTCTTCCTCCTGTTACCTGTGTAATTTCAGCTTCCTTCTTTTTTTTTTTTCTTTTCTTCAAGCTAGTTCAGTGCAATATCACTCAATTTTAAAATTACTATGAGATTGAAACCACTCTAAAGACAAGTAAATCATAGCATTCAAATAATCTGGGCACTTTAAAATCTAAGGATAAATTTGCTCAATTGAAACATCTTAAATGTCAATTTATATGTAGTATAAAAGTAAGGATTTATAAACCCTCAAACAATAAATTCTAGCCCAATCTTTGAAAATATGAATTAAAGCTTATTTTTAATTTGAATGTGTAGTTAACTTTGTATTAAATTCTCCTTAACCACTCACATTGAAAAATACCATTATCTTCTCAAATCCCTAAGTTTATATATTTTCTTTCTGTTCTATTTTCTTTCTAATATCTTAATTTCAGAGTGGCAGGAAGCTTATTGAGAAGGCTCAAGGGTGAGATTAATTATAACATAATTAAATGGATAAAAATCTCAGGTATCAAATTTAGAATATATTTATATTTCTTTTCATCATTCGATCCATTCAAGTTATTTTGATTCCTGCAGTTTGAACCTTAATTAGACTGATGACATCATCATGAAAAGCTAATTTCTTCCCATGACAGGGTCTATGTGGAATGCCTGTGGAAGCCACAGAGTCAGGGTGTATTTGTTAAGGCCTCAGGCTCTAAGGATTTATGAGTTAGCAAAGAAGCTGGAGTTCTGCATCCTTTTTCTCTGTTTCATTTTTCTTCTTTTGTATTTCTTTGGACCTCTGAACCTCTTTTGCAGTTCTTTTGATTTTTAAACATAAAAAATAAGACATAACTACTGGTTTATAGTACCATGATACTACATAATCATCACACTAGTGATTTGCAAAATAGTGGAAAATTTAATACTATTGATTCTGTACTCTGGGAATAAAATTATGAGCCATGCACAGAAATCTTATGCCTTAATGATAATTTTCAAGATTGTTATTTGTTTTATAAAATTTGATAACTTTTGCCACTTTAAATAAAAAGGATCTAAAACACATTTTGAGATAGGCATTTTCAGTCTGATTACACATTTAAAAATACACATATTGGGTATTAGTAACATTCTTAAAGATGATTTAACTATTCTCTCCGGACAGTTTAACTGAATTCTTACTGCATACACACTCAGCCATCTGTTTCACCTAAAGAGAGCTTAAAGAGTGACGTCACCAGAGTTCCTCATCTGCAATGAAAGTGCTGCGTTGCATGTACAAGTGTTATTAGAAACATATGCTCGGTTTAAAGTGCCTGCCACTTCATTCATTGTAAACCAGATTTTATTAGTGACAAACATTTCTCAGGAAGTTGCCTGGTAGTTTTGACTTTATTAAATTACTGCTACAAGGCACATTTTCTTAAAAGTTATCTCATATATCTGTTGCATCCATCATAATATTTCATTTACTCTTTTATTTCACAGCAAAAAATTATTATGAAAATCTTAAGTTTGACATAACTCAAAACCTCCGCATGGTAGATCAAGGAACAAAGATATGCTTAGCAACTCTCATCTTTGCCATAAAATTGTAAGATTTAAGTTTGACAGAGATAGTTATCCTTACAACAGCAATTCTGTGTGTCTTTCTCTCTTTCTCACTGTCTCTCTGTCTGTCTCCCTGTCTCTGTCTTTTTGGTGGTACTAGGAATCAAATTCCAGGTCTGAATTATTATAGACGAGTGCTATATAGCCAAAGAATACCCTCTCTCTTCAAATTTTGATAGGGTCCAGTGGCTTTTATTTTTTAGCATGTTGGTAGAAAGAGCTGCAGAATCCTATTTCTAAGAATATAATGAGTGACAGGTAGCAATTACATGAAATGATCTGAGCAAGGTTCTTAAAAACTTACATTTTTCACCTATATAAAATATTGATCCCATAATCCAATCATTGGCACGATTCAATAACATTATTAGAATTCCTATACTAATGGACAAAGACGTGGCCTTTCTAGTCTACCTTTCTTTATTCTTACTCTTTTCTTATTCAAATTTCGGTAATAAGCTTCTGCTATAACTTGCTGCCATCAAAAAGTGCTCTCATTCAGAAAACAATTGTAGGTCTGTTACTATTAAAACTCGCAGAAAATCTTTGACATGAAAAATTGATGTTAAAAATGATGAAGATGGGTGTTTTGATCAAATCCACTCCCACTCCCCCCTCCAACTCCTCCCATATCTCCCCATCACTTTTTCCTGATAGCTTCATGTATTCTTTCTTCTTCTTTCATTTATTTTTATTTTATTTATTTATTATTTTTTGGTCTTTTAGAGACAGGGTCTCCCCGTAGCCCCAGCTGTCCTGGAACTCATTTTTATGGGGCTTTTGGATACTCTAACATTCCCCCCTCTGAAGAGGTAACCCTAAAATCTTTTAAAGATTAGATAAAAGCTCCTAAATATTTTTGACATTTTTGGCCTTTGGAACACACTATGTTGCTAAGAGGCCCAAGGACACTGGGCGTTTTAGCCAAGCAACTGGCTACTTTTCTTTGGGGTCTTTTTACCCTAACTGCCTAGTCAATTCCTACCTCCTATTCTTATCATGCCATCTTCTGAAGGGGTTACCCAAATTGCCAATAGGAAAGAGGGATGCAGACCACTCTGGCTTCTTCCATGCTGAACAGGGATGCAGGGTGACAGTGAAAGTTTATCCCTTCAGCGGGTCTATCTAAAAGACTCCCAAATCTCTTGTCTCTAAGGGGAAAAGAAAGTCCTTGAATCATGAATAGGAGATGTGAAGGGGAAGTAAAGGCAAGAGTAATTAGCATTACAAGTTCTAAAAAAAGAACAGAGCAACTTTCAAATGTTCATATGAGAGTCCATTGGAGTTTCTAAAGGGAGGGACTCCAGAGAAGCTGCCTAGACTCGAATGGATAAACTTTCACTGAGGAACTTCTGGGGGCACTAACTTGGCATTATAGGCTTTAACACAAATGACAGAATGTATGAATTACAGTGGGGGAGTCTATGGGAGGGTGCCAATGGCAAAGGTATTTAAGACATTCTGTATGAAATACAGAAAACTTCAATAAAAAAGTTAGAATAAATACATAAATAAAGTTGGGTAATTTTAAAAGATGGCTGAGGATGGCTCTCATTAGAAAAGTAAGTTGTATAGTGGCTTGCCTGAAAACCATTCCAAAGAATTTATGTGCTTTAAGGTGATTATGTCTTTTCAGAGCTATAGCACATGGAAAATTCACAGATACCTCAGAGACTATGATGAAAAATTAGATAGAAAAAGATCTTTTGACTAAAGTGGGGGAAGACATTGCAAAAATATTCATGACAAAAATTAGTTGGGAATAAAAGAAATGGATAGGATTATTGCATTTTAAGCTTCAATGACCGCCAGACTCTTGCAGCTCTGAAAACTTTCCTTTCTGTTCCTGCTCTTGTTCGCGTTTCTTCAGTTGTGCTCTGGTCTGGGGACCAGGTAGTTCATAAGTTTCCTCCTGGCCCAGTAACTCTATTTATATATTCATTTAGAGAATTTTCTTTAGAGTGTCTTCATGAATTGTGCTTTCCTTTGTGTAGCTCATAATTGAGGGGACAAGCCAAACGTGCTTGGAGATCAAATACTGGTTTCTTTTGGAGCCTGCAGTCTGTGTCGTTACAGTTGTCAATTTGAGCGTAGTAACAGCAGCAGAGTTCCACTGAGTCATTTGGGTGTTTTGAGAACAGCCTGGCTTTCTGAGGCATTCCCAGGTAGGCTCACACGTGGGCACTCTGGCTGGAGTCTTTGGCAGTGAGCTCTTCTGCTCACTATCTTTAGTGAAAGCTGAGAGCACACAGTGCTTAACCTACCCCTAAAGACACACAGGACTGACTTTCAGGAGGCAGGGGCCTTGTGAGTGCCCCTGGCTGGTGGGAGTACCGGACATGGAGCCTCTTCCTCTTGCTGGACCTAGAGTCATCACCGAGCTGCTTCTTTAATTCATTAAATTGTGTTCTTTAACACGTTTCTTCTTTTCTCACAACACATTCATCAGTGGACTCCATTTTCTTTTTTAAAATTTTGTTGTTGTTGTTGTTGTTGTTGTTGTTGTTGTTGTTGTTGTTGTTGTTGTTGTTGTTGTTGTTGTTGTTGTTGTTGTTGTTGTTGTTGTTGTTGTTGTTGTTGTTGTTGTTGTTGTTGTTGTTGTTGTTGTTGTTGTTGTTGTTGTTGTTGTTGTTGTTGTTGTTGTTGTTGTTGTTGTTGTTGTTGTTGTTGTTGTTGTTGTTGTTGTTGTTGTTGTTGTTGTTGTTGTTGTTGTTGTTGTTGTTGTTGTTGTTGTTGTTGTTGTTGTTGTTGTTGTTGTTTTTTAATTATTCTTAAGTTTGGAAAACCCATCTCTACACATAGATCTGTTTTCAGAAGGCCCCTTTGAATTTTCATTGCCGTTTATTTCACTTTTTTTCCTCACGAAGCTGTACTCTTATTTCCTTGGCTCTGGTCTGGCAGAGCCAAGATCTGAGTTTATGCTTTTCTTGCTTCGAATGCAGTAGGGTCACTTTCATCTGGAAATGATCCTGCCTGGAGTTAAGGATCCTATGGGCTTTCCTTGGACTCCTCCTTCATAGTGACAGCACCAACTGGCTCGTTCTCAGCTTGTGCATCACTGTTATTTCGTATCCCAGTCTCATCAGAGGAGAATGCAGAAGTTTGATTTTCATCCTGATCCTTACTTTCTTTTCTTGCTTCTGGATTTAGTGGGCTCTTAGCACTTTTAACAACTTGTCTGCCTTCAGTTTAACCTGGAGGCTCAGACTCTTAGGTTAAGTTCTGCGGGTCACTGTACCTGAAGTGATCTAGCTCCTCTGCAGAGAGGAGGGAATATCATCACGTTCTGCAATCCCAGTGACATACAGGCACCCAGCCAGTCAACCCACATAGCCCCATTGAAAACTCGTGCCACTCTAGGCATTGACCACTTGATTTACTTTTAAGTATGATGTTTCTGTATATCTGTGGTGGTTTGAATGAGAATGTCCCCACCCAACAGGTTCCAAATATTTGAACACAAATTTTTTATTTTTTTATTTTATGTGTATGTGTGTATTGCCTGCATGTAGGTAAGTACACCTGTGTCATGCAATGCCCAGGTAGAACAGAAGAGACTGTCGATCCCCTAGACTGGAGTTACAGACAGTTGTTAGCTGCCATGTGGGTGCTGGGATTCGAACCAGGGTCTTCTGCAAGAACAGTCTATGTTCTTAACTGCTTAGCCATCTCTCCAGCCCCAAATATTTGAACATGTTTGTCTCGACTTGGTGATGCTGTTTTGGGAAATCTTAGAAGGCATGGCCATGCTCCAGGAAGCATTTCACTGGGGGCAGATTTAGAGATTATGTAAGCCTTGTTAAAGCTTTCCGGTCAAGATCTGCTTCCTGTGTGTGCTTGAATATATGATTGCTTAGCTTCTGCTCCTGCTCCATCCACGTCTGCCCCCAGGCTTCCCCGCCATGATGGACTCTTTGCCCCTTTGGAACCATAAGCTAAATAAACTCTTCCTTTTATAAGTTCCCATAGTCATGCTGTTTCTATCACAGCAAAAGATAAGTAACTCATACAATATCAAAAATATGCATATTATAGCTGGGAAGGCCTGATCAACATTTAGATTCCCTCACATTTAATGAAAGAAAGGTCAACATTTAATCACATTGAAAAATCATTGATATATTTCTACAGAGTTAATAAGTGTTTGAAATGCTGTTTATTTTAGTAAAGAAATACAATTGATATGTTATCAGGAACTTTGAAAGAAATAATCTGGAAATTTACTTAGCATGTAGATGACTTCATTTTTAAAAGGAGGTGTTCATAATGAACTACTCAAGGTATGGAGAAATTGAAACTGGTCTGGATCAAAAGGAATATAAAAGCAGCCTGGGCATGTAGCATGCATGAGGCCATGGGTCAGATCTAGTGAGACATAAAAATTAAAACAAAAGCAAGAAATTAAAAGATGGGGAATTTGTAGTGATAATTAAGGTTAAAATGCAGGAAAACAGAACATAACTTTTATAAAGTAAATTTTGAGTTTTGCTTTAAAATATTACTTAATAGACTCTTCCTCCTTATTTTTATATAGGATTGTTCCTCAGTGTACATAGAGTAACTATCACGACCTCTCCCCAGTGCTTACCAGCATGTTTTGATGATATCGTTCATTCTATAAAATGATGTGCTTGTACGCCCTCCTGTGTACTTTAGATACTCTCTAGAGTACTTATAAAACAATATGATTTGAGGGCTATATAAATTGTCATTATTATATATTGCTTAGGAACTACTGAAAAGAAAACACTTTGGCACTTTGGATATGTCCAATGTACATGAAATTTTTAAAGATCTATCTGTATTTGGCTGAAACCATGGAAGAAGGACCTATGTATGAGGAGAGTTGGCTGTAATTTTTTTAAAAGATCTATTTCCCTAAAAGATGAAAACGTTCAAGTTAGCGAAATCCTATATTGATTCCACTGCTAATTGCAGAAATGCATCATTCCTGCACCGAATCAGAAAGCTGGCAATTAGTGGAAGCGGCTGCTATTGGGCCAAAGGGATGAACTTCTGTGCAGAATCAAACCTTTCGCAGTATGTTTAGGATAGGTGAAAAATAACATTTTTTATGGAAATAAATCAAAGACTCCTAGGATCTCAGCAAAGGAAGGTGACTGGAGGGACAATTTTTGTGTTTGCTGGATGAAAGAATTCAAAGAGCTTAAACCACTGTTCACAGTAAGTCCATGGCTGCAATTCTTGTCTGCTAGCTTGCATTCAAGTCACTTATATTCAACTATGCACATTATAATTTTCTTTACAGGTTTTTTTTGTTCCTTAAATAGTGTTATGCATTAATTATAATGGAGAATGCAATTTGTGTGACTACATCAAGAAAGTGATTACCTTTACTAATGAATCAATGTCTTAATGATTCTCAAAATCTGAAACAATAGAAGTAATTATCCTCATTATGGGAAATAAGAAACTAAAGTTAAAAGTAATTGGAAACATTACCAGTCAAAGCTTCCCCAAACTGTATATTTAGCATTTGCACTCTTATTATATTGGTTACACAAAACCCCATATTGATAAACCATAAACACATACTTAGTAAGCCATCAGTTGTCACATGGAACACAGCGTGGAGGCAAGGACAAGAGGGTTTGGTTCAGACTGGAGAACGGATTCTGCTTTTCTCAACTTATTTAACCTTCCCTGCCTCCAATTTTTCATCTGTAAGTTGGATAATGATAGTTCTCTCTCTGAGTGGTTGTGATAACTAGGTAGTTCATTATATTTTTATTGCTACTTTAACAAATGAACACAAGTATTGTGCCATGAAACAACATAAACAGCAGTTCCTTAGTTCAGAATTCAAATTCAAGTTTCACTAGGTTTATTCAAAGTGTCAGTAGAGCTGAGTCCTTCTGCAGACTTCAAGGGAATAGACTGTTCTCTTATTTTAGTTTTCAACTGCTTATGAGCAATTTACTTATGCATTATGCTTAGACTCAGAGCATGCATAGGTAACCCAAGATTATCTTTCCATAGCAATATTAATTAGTTTCACCCCAACTTTCTTTTTCCATATAAGGAAGTGTTTGTGGGTGCCTGGGATTACGTAGGGATAATGCTAGGGAGCCATATATATTTTTAATTTTTTGTTTTATTATATTTATTTTATGTGTATGAGTGTATTGCCTTCATTCATGTGAGTGCAAACATATTGTGCATTGCCACAGAGGTCAGAAGAGGGCTTCGGATTCCCCTGGAACTGGAGTTAAGGACGGTTCATAGCTGCCATGTGGTTGCTGGGAATCAAACCTGGATCCTCTGCAAGAGCAGTCAGTGTTCTTAACTGCTGAGCCATCTCTCCAGCCCCATCGGAGCCATTTTTAACTCTATAAAAAATAGGATGCAACTGTTTTATTCCTTTGCTGTCTCTAAGTAAATGCTCCATAAGTCATAAATTTATTATTTTTTGAGATATGTCCATTATAGTTGTATACCAGGAGATTGATTACTTCCTTCAAAATAGACTACAATGTGTTATGTTACTCAGCAATACAAGATAAAGTACAATAAAGCCAAATCTTTTTTTTCCTCAGCCTAATCTATTGGAATCATTGGGATTCCAATGAAATATCAAATTTCTTCATTATGTAACCTAGGCTTGGAAGTCATATGTTATCAAACCACTGCACTCTGCTGTAGAGAGCAACCAGAAACCCAATCCCAGAAAGGAAACAGGAAGATTTTCAGTCATACCGGAAAAGAACAGGTGGCATGGAATGCATTTAGAAAATATACCTTAGTCAATACTCAAAATATAGAAGCTGTCATTGCTTTTATATGATGCAGCATAAAATTGTAGGAAGAGCATTGACCTTAGGGATCAGAAAAATTGCCCACTTTTGTTTTTAAAGTTCCTATGGTGCATTTGAATCTTGTTTTCCACCTCTTTCCTGATTTTCACTCTCTATGCCCTGGTTTACAACTAACAGTAGCGTATTTTCCTTTATTTTTGATATACTGGGGCTCTAGTGATGTACTCAGTTTTGTCTTTGGTGTCTGGGTCTGTTCTTACCATGAATCCTCAACTGTAGTGGATGAAATTCCCAATTCTTTCCTCTCTTCCTCATTCTAATGATTTCTCCCGTTGTTGAGGCCTTCTGCTCACCTAAACTGAGCATTTTTCTTTGTGTTTTTTAAAACTCTAACAGTGCATTTTCCATTCTTAATTGGGGTCTGTAAGTGTCTCAGTCTTCATTTACTATATAGTCACTATCAATTTTTCTACGACTGACATGGAGAACATTACTATCAGTGGGTTCATTGAACAGAAATGTTTAAAATAAAAATATTTCATTTTGCCAAACAGAAGATGAGTTCTCTACTGAGCTGGGACATGGATAATAATTAAACATTGTTAACTAGCATATATCAAGTAATAATCATAATCACATTTCCAGAGGGAAATGTATTAACTCAAAATCCCCCACCGTATTGGTTACAATATCCAAACATGAGTGCATGTGTATACCTGAAGGCTATATAACAAGGAACACAGCACCAGACAGGAGAAACCTCCATTCAAGTTGTTATTCAGAGTAGTCCAGGAGACTCCCAAAATAACACAGGCTATTGCCACACCCCTTGATTACCTCTCAGAGCTTGAACGTAAGGCCCTATTGCTGAAGACAGGATATACTTCAGACATAGGACTTGGAATAAGGGAGGTGGAACTGACCGGGAAGCATTCTCCCTGAGGTCTCATTCTCATAGTTCTAGAGGATACTTACTATGCAGGAGGCTAAGGGAGAAGATCAATCAACGGTTCAACCCAGCTTTAAAACCTAATAATCACAACGACTGGCATGACCAACTACCTCTATTGGTGTAGTAGTGGCACTTTCATCTAGGGGTAATCAACAGCTATCTAATTGGAATTAAAGCCCTATGGATGGGTGGGAACTCATGGTTGGCACTGTAAATATAGCCAAATACACATGGCTGGAGAGGTCATAGATCCTAGAGAAGAAACAAAACACAAAAAACAAAACAAAAAAACCACTATCCCTGTAATATTTCTAGACAAACGAAATTTCTTACTGTATGCTAAATATGAATTCTTAGATTTACAGACAACTATATTGTATACCACTCATCGAAGAAGTTTCTTTTTGAAAAATATGGAGAGTATTACAGAATTCCATAATTGGTCCCACACAGAGAATACATTTGAGAGATGCCCTGGTCTAAATGACACATCTACAGTGGAAACCTCTACATCTAAGATCCATGATACATAGCGGAATAGGGAGTAGAGAAAATACTAATACATCTCTCACTTCTCATCAGAGAAGCTTCCTCATACAACAGAGTACGAGCACACAGAAGGCCACAAATGGCTAAGTGTTTGAGAACAAGAGACTGTAGAGTGTGTGTCCCTGGATAGGACTCCTATATTAAACCTTACCCATCCATGGCTCAGGAACCATTGTGGAAGAAGGGGTAGAAAGAGCCAGGGTTGATGCTTGAACATAAGGAAACAGAGGCTTTCAGGCCACAGGGAACTTGCTAATATGAACTTGTAACAATTGTGACAGCATGCACAAGACCCATGCTGACTCAATCAGACAAAATCCCAGCATAGAACAAGGGAAATGGCAGCAGGCTCCAACCCCAGCCTAGGAACTATTGACAACTGATTTCTGCTCAGTGAGGGAAGAGTAGGTGTCTTCAGAGAGAGACTGTAGATAGGCTGAATAGACTACAGTGGATGAACTGGCACCGAAGGACATCTAGGTAAAAGTGCTTGACTGGAAAGGACTTAACATATATAACAGAATGCATGAAATGTGGTTGGGGGAATATGCAGGGGCATGGATATTGGGGGGGTCTAAATTTGGTTAAGACCTATTATATGAAATGCACAAAACTCAGTAAAAATATATAAAAATAGCTGCCATGTAGGTGCTGGGAACCAAACCTGGGTCCTTGGCAAGAACAGCCAGTGCGCTCAAACGCTGAGCAATCTCTTCAACACTGAGCTTTTTTTTTTTTTTTTTAAGGTGATTAGTCTCCAAAGTGGGATGCCTAAGAAGAACATACAGGAGGGGCAACTAACTTTGATTCGGAAGGTTAGGAAGGGCAGGCAATGACAGAGCTGGTGGGGAGTGAGGGAATCCTGGGAGCAGTTAGCCAGATCATCAACACTTTGACAGTGACTTAAGGAAGTTTGGATTCTATACACAGAACCAAGAAGAACTCATGAAATGGAATGTTCTCGTTCTGAAAGATAACTATTTCACTGCTATTGCTACAGAAAAGAAAGAAATAGTAAATTAGAGATAAATTGGGTGAGGCAGTTGGGAGCATATTGCACTAATGCAGTCAGGACATGATGGCCGCTTTGGCAATTGAGAGAGTGGGCACATTTAGGATCTACTTCATGGTAAATTTCATGTTATTTGATGCTTCTTTAAATGTGAATATTATGGAAAAAGAGAAAAAGAGTGGAATTGCTGGTGGATGCATCCTTGGTTGACTCTGAAGTTAACTGTCAGATTCTAAGTTCCTTTCAGGGTTTTCCTAAGGAGTTTCTTCAGTTTTTTGCCATTGAAAAATCTGAGTAACCTATATTCATGGTGTTCTTGCAGATTTGGCCCACCTAAGAGGCCTCCGTACATTTCTTATAGCCATGTTTAATGTTCAACAATTGAATGGCTATATTTATCCACTTCTACTACGGAATTAGATGGTACTGATTCTCACAATCATCAAATAAGAAAATGTATTCAGCTCATAACTTTTCTCTGGGGTCTACTAGTAAATGGGCTTTCCCACTAGACTTTAGAGGAAGAGTGAGCATAATCATATGAAGTCAAGCTGTACCAACCATCTTGCCACTGTGTACACCCTGAGAATACAGCTTAGAGTAGAAAAATAGACTGATGAGGATGTAGCTAAATGACATTTCCCTGTAATCACACCTACTCAGAAGGCTGAGGCAGGAGGATGGCTTGAGCTCAAGAGTTAAGGCCAACCTGGGCAACATAGCGAAACCCTGTCTAAAAAACAGAAGCCAGAGCTGGAGAGATGGCTCAGCAGTTAAGAGCACTGGCTGCTCTTACAGAGAACCCAGGTTCAATTTCTAGCACCCATATGGCAGCCATCTGTACCTCCAGTTTCAGGGGAATCTGATGCCCTCTTCTGATCTCCATGGACATTGCACGGCACAAGTGAACTTATACACATGCAGCTATACACTCACACACAAATAATAAAAATAATAAATAAAATGTTAAAAAACAAAAGCCAAAACCAACAAGGGCATATTAGATCAATTTTTTAAAGGAGATCAAAGCGAACAAACAAGAGCCTGGGAGCTAATGGCCTCATTTTGGTCTAGGATCCTGACTCTACTTGAAAAGTAGTTACCCTTTTTTCTAGAGAACAATATAGTAATAACAATTTTATAATTTTACTCCATGTGACTCACATTGTGCCACCAAACCCAGATGTCTGTTCCCTAAATTTTTCTAAAATGATAGGCATCACTTGAGTTTATAACTTTGTATCTTCTTGGTCTGGCCATAGTAGTGTTCACCTGAGGTTCTAGCACTGGGAGGAGGAGGCAGACATATAAGGAGTTCATGGTCATCCCCTGTTAAATAGCAAATCTGAGTCCAGACTGGGCCACATGAGACTCTGTCTTAAAAAACAAAGAAACAAAGAAACTATATA
>NW_008338715.1:3855423-3856839 GCF_000622305.1 Nannospalax galili | reverse complement strand
ATATATGATCTTTTTCAATTCAAAAATCTGTAAAATATATAATGTGTAACTTTCTTAAATCATGTAGAAAATGATACTTAATATGAATTGGATCTGAGTTCATAAAACATTAATTCATACATGTACAGAGGGAAATTTAAAAAAAGCAGTCTTCCAAGAATTATAACACTAAAGCAGTTTCAGGGGGTTATGAGAACTGTTCACAATTCTGATAATTTTCTAGAAGAATGAATAGAACCCACAGTATGATGCAAGAGAGATATTGAACAAATACATTGTTAATACTGTGGCTGTAAACATACTCTAGGAAGATAACATCAACAACATGGTAGATTAGTGGTCCTAGCTATCACAGTCCCTCAGAAACACTAACTTAACAAGTACTCATTGGAGAGAGCATCTTCCTGTGTGCTGTGGAATACCCCAGAGGAAAGAGTTATAGCAATGGAATAGGGCACAAAATGAAGAGAGATGCATTTTAGAATGCAAGAATAATTTCACATACTTCATATTGCTTGCTTTCCCAACTCTGCTCCATGAAGTTCTAAAAAAGATCATTGGCTTAAAATTCTCTGATGAGGCCAGACATGTGGTATGCACTTTTAATGCCAGCACTAGGGAGGTAGAGGCAGGCAGGTCTCTGTGAGATTAAGGCCAACCTGACCTACATAGTCAGTTCCAGGACAGCTTAGGCCACAGGGAGATAGTCTCACAAAAACAACAAAACAAAACAAAATATCTCCAATGAGGGAAAAAGGGAAACGGGAGTAAAGTCTAAATAAAATTTTTTCACAGAAGTAACACTGTGGGCATAGCTGTGGAGCCTGACCCTCAGAACCACTCAAAGTATCTGATCAGACCAATCAGACTAACTGGCAAAAGGCTTTTTGTGTGAAAGCCAGTCCACGAAGACCAGAAGGGATGATTGCTTTTTAAGACGGATAGACATGTACACAACATTACAAAGATCTGAAGGAATCTGGGAAATATGACAGCACCAAAAGAATAAAATCAACCTTCAGAACTGACCTTAGAAGAGCTACAAGCTGTCTGACAAAGAATGCAAAGTAATTACCTAAAAGAAGTTCATTGAGGTATAATAAAGGGAATAAAGATATACTGATGAAATCACAATATATTTTACAAATTAAAAATTCAAGGAAAATATGAAAACCATGGAGAGCAATTCCAAAAAAATTTAGATTAAGAATACAAGTGAACTGAAACTTTTATTTTTAAAAATTATTTATTTAATAACCACATGATTTGAAAAGGAATTTCATTACAGCATTAACATATTCAATAACAATTTCCAGAGCAAAGATGCATCTCTTTCAGTATTGGCTGTAAATTTTTAGGTTCAACAGTTGAATTAGTACAGTTATACCATATTGAACTCAGTGTAAACCATATAAG
>NW_008338715.1:3851833-3855192 GCF_000622305.1 Nannospalax galili | reverse complement strand
TATTATGAATTTTTTTAATTTGTTGATTTTTTTGTGTATTTCATACAGAACATCCCAAACAATCTTATTTATCTATATACCCACATCCCAAATGGCACCCTCCCATAGTCCCCTTCTCCACAATGGAGCCCATATACTCTGTAATCCCTGTTACTGTCCACTGTGTTGTCAGCACCCCCAACCATTCCCCAGTGCTTGTCCATCCGCTGAATCTAGCCAGCCTATCTAGAGTTCCTTGTTTTAGGAAGATAAGCTCTTCTTCATCTAGCAGCAATCAGTTGCCAATATCCCTTTAGATAAGATTGGGGTCTGTTGTTTATTTTCCCAGTTTATGCTTGGTTACTCTCTGGGAGTCTCTTGGGCCACCCTGGCCAATGACTCAAAGGAAAGTATCTCTTGTCTGGCATTGTTTCTTGTTAAGTAGCTATTAGCTATACACATGGACTCTTAAGAAATTACATTGGCCCCTTTAATCTTTGGTTATACTTTCCTTTTGGGTGTTTAAGGCCATACAGTTGGCCCAGATAAACCAATTTATTTTTACTCTTAAGGCTGTTTGAGGATGTTTTCCTCAGGGGTCATGTGGGCTTGGGAGGAGCCCCTGGATCCTTTCTTTTACCAGTTCTGCCTCTGTGAATATAAATCAAAGTCCTGCCTGACCATGGTTGGCTTTGCTTGGAAGCAAGGAGGAAGTGATTCCTCTGTGTTGACCCTCCTCTTTGTAGACTGGACACTGATTCAAGTTCATCTGGTGGGGTCTCCACAGCCTCCTTGATCAAGAGGACAGGTGACTAACCACAGTTACAGGACATTTTGAAAGATGCTAATAGTCCCCTGGAACTTAGTCGATCTAGGAGGGCAAGGAACAAAAACTGTCTTTTATATCCCTCAGACCAAATTAGTATGGGATTCAAAGTATGGCTGTATGTATAGTTTGTCAGAAGGTTGTTCGATTATTAATATGGTTCCCTCTGGGTTTTGTTTTGGTTTTTTTTTTTTGTCTTTTTGGTCTTTTTGAGACAGGGTCTCCCTATAGCCCCAGCTGCTGTGGAACTCACTATGTAGACCAGGGTGGCCTGAGTGCTGGGATTAAAGGCATGAACCACCACACCTGGCCCCTCTGGTTTTTTAAAACTAGCTACACATTATTTATCTCTTACATGTCTAACCCTTCCACCTTGGTTTCCCCATTTAAAATGTCCCCATTTTTGCCATTTCTCTGTTAATAATACCCTTCTCCTATAGTCCCACCTCTCTTGAGCTCCTTTCCCTTTATTCCCAAGACTCCTTGAATAATCCTCTCTACACTCTCCCCTTAAAATAAACCCCTTTTTATCCATATTTCCCTTATTAATGCCTGTTTCCTACTATTTTTCTATTTCAGATTATTTCTTTTCTTTTAACTCCCTGGTTGCTTTTCATTATTCTGGTTCCTGTAGTGATGTCTGGATATATACTCACTTATAAGGATTTGGTGCTAGGATCCACATATGAGGGAGAACATATATTTTGTTGTTGTTGTTGTTTGTTTTTTCTGAGTCTGTGTTACTTCACTTAGTATAACTGTTTCTAGTTCCATCCATTTACCTGCAGATTTCATAATTTCATCTTTCTTTACTTCAGAGTAAAACTTCATCATATAAATAAATTAACCAGCTTTTCATTATCCACTTATAGGCTGAGGGACACTTAGGTTGCTTCCATCTCTTAGCTTTTGTGAAAAGAGCAGCAACAAACATGGATGTATAAGTGTCTCTCCATTTAGAATGATGTTGGTGGTGAGTTTGTTATATATGGCTTTAATTATGTTAAGGTATGCTCCCTCAAGTCCAATTCCCTCTAGGACTTTGAACATAAATGTATGTTGAATTTTGTCAAAGGCTTTTTCTGCATTTATTGAGATGACCATGTTTTTCTTGTCTTTGAGTCCATTTGTATGATTTATGGCATTTATTGACTTACATATATTGAACCATGCCTATGTCTCTGGCATAAAGCCCACTGATGATGGTGGATGTTCTTTTTAATGTGTGTCTGTATGCGGTTTACTAGTATTTTGTTGAGAATTTCTGCATGTATGTTCATTAAGAATATGGGTCTATAGTTTTCTTTTTGGTTATATCTTTACCTGGCTTTGGTATTAGAGTAATGCTGGCTTCATAGAAGGAATTTGGAATTTATCCCTCCATTTCTATCTTTTTGAATAAATTAAGTAGTATTGGATGTAGATCTTCTTTAAATGTCTGTTAGAATTCTGTTTTAAATCCATCTGGTCCTGGGCTTTTTTTTTAGCCCAGAAGTACTGTTTCAATTTCCTTATGTATTATGGGTCTGTTTAAGCTGTGTATCTCTTCTTGGTTTAGTTTTGGTGGTTCCCACGCTTTTAGATACCTGTCCACTTCTTACAGGTTTTCAAATTTAGTAGCATATAGGTTTTTAAAGTATACCCTTATAGTGTTCTGGATCTTTTTGTGTCTGTTGTGATGTTTCCCCTTTCAGCTCTGATTTTGTTGATTTGGAGGTGCTCTTTCTTTCTTTTGGTTAACTGGGTTAGCGGTCTGTCAATCTAATTTATCTTTTCAAAGAAACAGCTCTTTGATTCATTGATTCTTTGTATTGTTTTCTTTGTTTCTATTTCATTAATTTCTGCTCTGATTTTTGTTATTTCTTCTTGTCTGCTGGGTTTGGGTTTCATTTGCTGTTGCTTTTCAAGTGTCTTGAGTTGCAATGTTAAGTCATTTATTTGTGTTCTTTCTGATATTTTAATGTAGGTACTTAGAACTATAAACTTCCTTCTAAGGACTCCTTTCAAAGTGTCCTAGAGGTTTTGTTATGTTGTATTGTCCTTTTCATTTAGTTCCAGGAGTACTTTTATTTCTTTCTTAATTTTTCCTTTTACCAACTCATCATTCAGGAGTGTGTTGTTTAATATCCATGTGTTCATGTAGCTACTAGGGTTTCTTCCAGTGTTGCTTTTAAGCTTTATTGCATTGTCATCTGATAGAATGCATTTAATTATTTCAATCTTTTTGTATTTGTTGAGGTTTGTTTTGTTCCCCAGTATATGGTCGATTTTGGAGAAAGTTCCGTGGGGCACTGAATAGAAAACATATTCTTTGGTGCTTGGATGGACTATTCGGTACATTTTTGTTAGGCCCATTTGATGTATGGTATTGTTTAATTCTAATGTCTCTTTGTTAATTCTCTGTCCTGTTGACCTATCTAATGGAGACAATAGGGTATTGAAGTCTTCCACTATTAATGAGTTGAGATTAATCTGGGTCTTAAAGTCCTGGAGTACTGATTTTATGAAGTTTCATGCACCAGAGCTTGTTCAATATTTGTTCATGATAGTAATA
>NW_008338715.1:3835582-3851778 GCF_000622305.1 Nannospalax galili | reverse complement strand
ATTGCTACGCCTGCTTTTTTCTTAGTGCCATTTGCTTGGTATATTTTGTTCCATCCTTTCACTTTGTGATAGTGCCTGTCCTTGAAAGTGAGATGAGTTTCTTGCAGGCAACAAAAAGATGGGTTTTGTTTCTTTATCTATTCAACTAGTGTGTGTCTTTTGATTGGGGAGTTCAGTCCACTGATATTTAAAGTTATTAATGAAAGATGTGTATTGATTCCTGACATTTTTATTTCTATTCACATTCATGGCATAGCTGTGCATTTCCATAGTTACACTTCCATTAAGTTTCTTTCTGTAACCCCTTGGGTATAGTGGTTCCTTTCTTCAGCTCTTTGTATTGTTTCAAGAACTCGCTGAAGGACTGGTTTTGTGGACATGATTCTTTCAGCCTATTTATGTCATGGAAAATTTTCCTTTCCCCTTTGACTGTAACAGACATTTTGGCTGGGTAAAGTAATCTGGGTTGGCATCTGTGGTCATTTAGAACTATGAAGACTTTGGTACAGGCTCTTCTGGCTTTCATAGTTTGGACTGAAAAGTCAGCTGTAATCCTGATGGGTTTTCCTTTATATGTGATTTGTTGTTTCTCTTTTTCAGCTTTCAGTACTCTCTCTTTGTTCTATACATTTACTGTTTTTACTATGATGTGCCATGGAGAGTTTCTTTTCTGGTCCTGTCTATTTGGTGTTCTATATGCTTCTTGCATTTGTATGGACATGCCTTTCTTTAATTTTGGGAAATTTTCTTCTACAGTCCTGTTGAAGATCTGGTCTATACCATTATTTTGAGATTCTTCTCCTTCCTGTATGCCTATGATTCTTAACTTTGGGCTTTTTATGGTGTCACACAATTCCTGTATATTCTAATTTGTGTTTTCTTATATTTTTCATAATCTTTACTTTAGTGGTTTAATTTGTCCACTTCTAGTCTTGATATTCTGTTTTCCATTTCATTCATCCTATTGGTGAGGCTTTCTCCTGTTATTTCTAATTGGCTTAACTGAGTGTTTCACTTCCTTCTTCATTTCAGCCTGAGCATTCTTCAATATTTCTAATTCTGTTTTGAATTCATTCAGAAGTTTATCCCTCTCTTCTTTCAATTCTTTGATTTCTCTCTTTGTGTATTCTTTAAATTCACTGAATTCTTTTATCATGTTTATATTTGCTCTCTTGAGTTCCATGTCCTGTGTTATCTCTAGGGAGTTCTCATTGGACTCCTCTAGAGGACTGATGGTACTTGGTGGGGATATATTATTTTGATTTTTCATGTTATTTCCTCTGTTATTTTGACATGTGGATTTCTTTTGTAGATTCTGGTTCTTGTGTGAGATTCAAGCCTTCCTTTGTTGAGCTTTGGTCTGCTTCTTTTTGTAAACTTTATGTACCTTTGTGGTTTACTTGTTGGGAATGAAGAGCTGGTTGGTCTAGGTTTCAGGTTCTCCCTTTTGATTTTATATTGTAGTGGCCAAATTGCTTTTGTCTTGCTGCCCAGGAGTTCCCACAGAATTCCCACCAAAGCCCAAGTTGGATGAGGATCAGATCCTCTCAAGCTTGCTCCTAAGGTCTGGATTCCTCCAGGAAAGTGCTGGCCTCAGGAATTTGAGGGCTGGGCTCGCCTGGGAGCAGGGCCCAGGAAAGATGCTCGCCCCCTGGGATGCAAAGGAAGGCGTGGGAGAGAAGTGGGCCTGAGGGCTCCTGGGGACTACAGGGAGGAATTGGGTTGGTCTGAATGCAAAAGTTCAGCAAGCAGTGGGAATTCTGGACTAAGAGGTCAGTCCATGTTTGTGGAGTGTCACAACAAGAAATGAGCCAGTGCCCCTGATAGGAGGAGAGATCAGGTGGGGGAGCTGGGACAGTGAGTTAGGCTGGGGGAGTCAAGGTGCAGTGGGCATAGCCACTGAACTTACCCAGGCAAGCTGCTGGCTCCAGGAAGCTGTAGAGCTGGACCACCCAGAGAGCAGATTGAGGAATTGGTTCCATTTGGATGCAAAGGATCAGGAAACAGTGAAGAGTTTGGGCTAAGAGGTAAGTCCAAAGGTATGGGGTCCCAAGACAGGAAATGTGCCAGTCCCCCTGCTAGGAGAAGAGATAGGGTGGCAAAGCTGGAAGGGTGAATGAGGCTAGGGGAATCAACGTGCAGTGACTGCAGCAGCTAAACTTACTGTCTTAGTTTGTTCTTCATTGCTGTGACAAAACACTTTGACCACTACCAACTTGGAGAGGAAAGGGTTTATTTATCTTACATCTCCTGGGTGGATCACAGTTAATCAGGCAGCCCAAGGTAGGAACTTAGGGCAGGAACCTGGAGGCAGGAGCTGAAGCACAGGCCATGGAGGAATACTGCTTACTGGCTTGCTCCTCTGGCCCCTGCTCAGCCTGGTTTCTTATGCAACACAGGCCCACCTGCCCAGGGGTGGCACCACCCACAGTGGGCTGGGCCCTCCCCCATCACTCATCAAGAAGAGGCCCCTCAGACATGGCCACAGGCCAATCCAATAGAGGCAATTATCTAATTGAGGCTCCCTCAACCCAGGTGTATCAAGTTGACACTAAAGCTATCCAGCACACTTACCCAGGAAAGCTGCTGGCTCCAGGAACGTCAACTGAAATTTTTAATAAACAGTTCCACATTAGAGTTGGTCAAGTAGAAGTGTTAATGGAAGTTTGAAGAGCAAAAATAGAAATGAAACAAAGAGATAATCAAAGACAATCACAGGAAATATTATCTGGTAATACCCATGAGACAATATTGTGAAAAAGAGAAAAAAAATATATATGACATCATCAAGTGAACAAATATAAGTGGTATGGATGTTCAAGAAAAACAAATGGGCAGAAAGATTACTTGAAGAAATAATTGGTGCAAACTTTCTAAATTAGAGAAGGTAATGAACATGCAATTGCATGAAACCCCAAAATCAAATATGTTGAACTTAAGATGTTTATCTGATATAGATTATAATTAAATTGCTCAAAGTCAAATATGGACATAATTTTTGGAAACCACCATGAGAAGAATAGCTGGTCCCCTCCCAGAGGAACACCTTGGCTAAGACTATAAAAATATGAGTGTATGCCTCAGGAGAAGCTTTGTAGTGCAGAGTGGAATAAAATATTCAAACTTTAGAAAGAAAAGTTGATAAATAATATTATATATAGCCAAATTCCCTTTAAAATTGAAACTTTCAGATATGGATTTTGTGACAAAAATAAGGGAATTTGTCATGAATGTTCTTGCTGAACAAGAAATTCTAAATGAGCTATAGCAAGTCAAAATAAGTGATGCTAAGCAGCAACACAAGGCATTTGAAAACATAAACCTTAAGGTGAAGATAGGCAAATAGACAAATATAGAATAGTATAATACTATCAAGATTATACATAAATTCTTTCATTGTTTTGTTATCTTAGTAGACAGGAGTTCAGCATATATCTATCTCATTACGGTGACCAAATATCTAGCATAAAGCAACTTAGGGGAAAAAGGCTTTATTTTGTTGTGTGATCCGAAGGGATCCAGTTCATCATCTTGAGAAAGACATGGCTGCAGAACATCTCGCAGCAGTGGTCCACTGGGAACAGACTACTACTCAAACTGGTAACAAAATTTTACATTATCTACAGAGTACTTATTTCACAGGAATGCATGATACAAGAGTTATGGAAGCTTGAAGAAAGGCTCCAGAAAGTTATTGAGGTTAGACAACATGTGTCAGGATTGGATTTCCTATATGAAGCTCCTAAGAGTGAAGAGCGCCTGTCTGAAGTTGTCATTTTGAAACCTAAGTTGGACCAGAGACCTCAGAGTATTAGAGATACAAAAAGCAAAGCAAAGCAAAACAAAAACAAAATCCATGGGATGTCTGCAGAGGAAAACTGCAAGGATGGAATGGTAAGGGCCAAGAGAGAGGCCACAGTATCTGCAAGCAATAGAGCTATGTAGAGGATTTGGCTTCCCAAACTGGCTGAGCTTATACGATACGTGCCATTAAGAGTTCCAGATGCTGGACATGGAGATTCATGATTTGGTGTTTGCCCTACAGGAGGTATTTTTCCTACATCCTGCTTTGGCCCAATGTTTCCTTGTTACTCTTCCATTCCTGTCTTTTTATATGTGACTGTTTACTCTGAGCCACTATAGATTGAAAATATATAACTTTCCTTTTGATTTTTACAAGTGTTCATAGTTAAGAGATTACCTTGTATCTCAGAGCAGACTTTGAACTTGGATTTTTGAACAGTGTTAAAACTGTTAAGACTGGGGACTCTTAGAGATGGACTAAATGCATTTTGTATTATGAAATGAATGTGAGATTTTAAGGGTCAAAAGCAGATTCATCAAATTAAAAAATAAATCTGAAAGCATGACTGAGTTATATATTAAAGTGCCTATGAGGGAATTTCCAGATAGAATTAACTGAGAGGGAAGATACAGGTTGAATGTGAATGACACCATCCCATGGATAGAGGACCTAGACTAAATGAAAGGGGAGAGAGAAGAAAGTGGCTGAACACTGGCATCCATCTTTCTCTGCATCCTGATCCATCCAAATGTAAGCTAGTGCCCACCAGCACAGCTGCAGCTGCTCCTGACAGCATATCTTCCTCATCATGATGCACCTTATCTAATGAACCATGAATCAAATAAGCCTCTTCCCTTAATGTGCTTCTTTTCAGATGTTTGACCAAGTGACAAGAAAAATAGCTGATACAACCTGGCTGGCTTGAAACTGGGGATCCTCCTGCCTCTGCTTCCCCAGTGCTGGGATTTAAAGGCATGTTCTATCACATCTGATTATAACTTATGATAAATTAATTTTAAATCAAGTATAAAGTTAAAAATATGAAGATTACAAAAAACTATGGATGTGGCTAATAGATGACTAACTTAATTGTCTTGCAAAATATAAAATTGGCTAATGGTTACATGATATAAAAAGAAGTAAATTTTGACATTAGTGACAAAAAGTTATGTGTAGGAGAGCAAAAATGTATTCTTATGTGTAATTGAAGTTTTCAGCTCAAAATAGACTTTCGTTAAGTATAAGCAATTTTGTGCAATCCTCATGTTACCCTCAAATAATGGAAAAACATAAGAAGACAGCAGATACCATAAAAGTTAAAAAGAACAGAGTCAAAATCAATCAGTTTAAAAAATCAAATCACAGAAAAGACATCAAGAAGAGAAATAGAAAAAAGAACTACACCAGATATACAACTACTAACAAAATGCAGCAGTAAGTCCTAACTTATCAATAGCTACTCTAAGTAAACATGGATTAAGCTCACAAATCAAAATATATACAGTAGTTATATGGATTAAAAACAAACAATATCTAGGCTGGAGAGAAAGCTGAATAGGTGAAGGCACTTGCCCCCAAACCTCACAATCAGGGTGAGAATAATCCCAAGAATCCAAACGATGGAAGGAGAAAACTGACTCCTGATATTTGTCCACTGACCATCACATGTACACCATCACATGCAGACCCCCTTCCACAAATAAATGATAAGGGGAATAAGCATACTTAAAAACCATGTTCCCACTATGTGCTGCCTATGAGAGACTCAGTGTAGATTTAAGGACACAAATAGGCTGAAAGTGAAGAGATAATTAACTTCTGTGAAAATGGAAATCAAAGGGGAACAGGGACAGTTGTAATTATTTTAAAAAATGAGACTTTAAAAATATTTTACAGCACCATCAGATAATGAAAAAAGAGCCAGTTCATCAAGAAGATTCACTTGTAAACACAAATATATGCATTCAAGAACAGAGAATGTAAACACAAACAAATGTGGATAGATCTGACAGGAAGAAAGGGAGCAGGGCAATAACCATAAGAGATATTAATATGTCCCTTATGTTACTTATGAACTTCACATCCAGACAGGAATATAGTAGCTTGAACAGTATTCTGGAGATCAAATAGTACTAACAAATATATACAGAAGATCCTAGGCAGAATACACATTCTTCTCAAAACACATAGCACAGTCCTCAAGGGTAGATCCCATGCCGGCTCACACAAGTACTGACAAATTTAACAACATTTACTTAGCTTTAAGTATCTGTTCTGAGCACATGCAATACAAAATGCTACATATAATAAAACAAAAATAGTGAAAAAAATTTGAAAGTTAGAACTCCATTGAACAGACCTGGGATAACTAAATATGTTAAAACATGAATAAAAAATGATGTACAACAAAAACAATACTAATAGGGAAGTTTATACCAATAAATACCTACATTAAAAAGAAGAAAGTCATGCCTCAAATAACCTCAAATAATCTCAAATATTTTTCAGGGAACTGAGAAAAGACTAAACTAAAATCAAAGTAGTAATGAAGCAGAAATGGATGAAACAACTGATAGTAAATAATTTTTATTAAATATTGTTTTTAAAAGATAAGCAAACTGATAAGTTCTTAACCAGAATAAAAAGAAAACAATTAAAATCATAAATGAAAGAAAAAACATTGCAAGTTTTTCCCCAAGTACCAAGGATGTAGGATATTGACTGTGGGTGTTTTGTAACTGGATGCTTTAAGCATCTGCCATGAAGGACTGTATCCTTGAACAGTGAGCCAAAATAAACCCTTCTTCTCTTAAGTTGCTTTGCAATAACAGTGAGAAAAGCAACCAATTCATAAATCCACTGTAATTAAAGGCAAAAATCTCAAAAGTACACAATTAAAAAAGCACAATCTCTTGAATATTTGGTATTGGAAAAACTGGGTAAACCCCCCCCCCCCCCCCGTCAAAAAAAAATTGGCCTCCTATCTTACACGGTACATACGAAAAAACTAAAAATGGAATTAAGACTTAAAAGCATTACTAAAACACTAAAAAATCATAGAAGATTTACATAAGTAAATAACTACTTGACATTAGTCTGGGCAATGACTTCTTAGAAGTTAAAAAGCATAGGCAGCCAAATTAAAAACAGGCAAATAAAGTAAAATTTAAAAGCTTTTGCACAAGCTCTCAGTTCTCATCAGAGAAGTTTCTTTGTTCAGTGGGCAGCACTTAACTCAGAAAATCACAGCTGATCAAGCTGCATAGAAAAACGTGTCAGTGGAGCACTCCACTACAATTGTAGTAGAATTCAAGAACTTGACTATTACCTCCTTACCCCACCCCCAAGGCTCAGAGACCATCATAAAAGAGGGGGAGGGAACATTGTAGGAATCAGAGGTCAGGACAAAAACAGTATCTTCTGGACATGACAGGACTGCTGCAGTCGATGAACTCACAGCAGTTGTGGCTGCCAGCAGAAAACGTGCATAAGATCAAGCCTATCAATGTTCTAGAATGGGGGGGGGCGTGCTCATGAGCCTTCAACCCTAACTGAAGAGCTATTGACAGTTGATGTCTTCTAGGAGGGAGGGAGTGGCAGTTTTCTTTAAAGGTACAGCACTAGTGGATTGAACAAGCTCTAGTGGATAGCCACACACCTGTGAGTATATGGGCAACACACATTGGTGTTGGTGGTTTATTTTAAAACAAAACAAAACAAATAAAGACAAAGTTGGGAAGTATTGAGGAGGTGGGGTTGGATCTGGGAGCAGTTAGGGAAAGAGTTGGAGAAAAGAATATGATCACAATGCATAGCCTGAAATTCTCAGAGTTAATAAAATATTACATTAAAAAAGAACTTGCCTAGTAAAGGAAATAAAAGAATGGAAGGGCAACCTAAAGAATGGAGGATAGACTTCATCACCTTCCATTTCTGGGACTAGAACAGGAATCCCTGTTCCCACACTCTGGTGATTTAATTAGAATATTCCCACTCCTTCACAATCTTCACACTAACGTTTCTAATTGTGATTGCTCAACTGGCACACCGACCAGAATGGAATCGCCCTATCTCTTCAATAAAAATATCAGAATTGGTAACCTGAAAGACAGATCAACTATCTAGTCATACTTGATCAGAAGTCAACCAAGCTTTGACAGCAATAAAGACAGAACCAAACATCTACTCAACAAATGCAGGCTGGAATTTCATATAAGACTCACAAGCAAAAGAAACAAGCCCATATGTCCATTCCACAATGCAAAAACACAAATAGTATGATAGGTTTGCACCAGATCTGACCAGTCCCATAGAAGTGTACTACAAGGAGAACTACCCAGAGGAACCCCAGAACCCAGAAATTCAAGGAACAATCAAACATGATAAAAGAATTCAGGAACTTGAAAGAACATACAAAGAACTCAAAGAAGATAGGTATAAACTCCTGACTGTAGCTCAAGGAAATACAAATATAATGATGAATGATGTGAGAAAGGCAACTCAGAATCTGAAAGTGAATGGACTAAAGCAATAGAAATATTGATGGAGGGGCAGGAGAGATGGCTCCACAGTTAAGAGCACTGGCTGCTCTTGCGGAGAACCCAGGTTCAGTTTCCAGTTCCCACATGGTGCTGAACAACTGCCCTTAACTCCAGTTCCAGGGAATTGGACACCCTCCCTTGGCCTCTGAAGGCATTGCATAAAATGGATGCACTTACATATGCAGGCAAAATATTCATACATAAAAAAAATACAAAAAAATTTAAAGAACTATTGATGAAGACTTAAGCTAAAATGAAGATGGAACTAAAAAACTCAATAAATCATATGGAAATGTCAGGAGAAAATCTCACCAGCAGAATGACTCAAATAGAAAGCATAATGTTAAAAATGATAAGACTGAAGAATTGGAACACTCAAGCAAAGAATGTGAAAAAAAATTTAAAAACACAAGAATGGAATATACAGGAGGTGTAGGGCACCATGAAAAGAACAAATATACAAATTATAGGCATAGAAGAAGGAGAAGAATCTCAGGCCAATGGCATTGACCAGATCTTCAACAGAATTAGAGAAGAAAATGTCCCTAAATTAAAAGAAGACCCAAACAGACAGACAGATACAAGAAACACATAGAACACCAAATAGATAGGACTAGAAAAGAAAATCCCCTGTGGAATGCCATAGTAAAAACACTAAATAGTAAAATCAGAACAAAGACATGGTTCTGAAAGCTGCCAGAGAATGACAGCAAGCTACATATAAAGGAAAATCCAGAAAAATGTCATCTGACTTTTCAAGTCTAGTTGAAGAGCTTGGAACACTATATTTCAAGTTCCAATTGATCAGAAATGCCATTCTAGACTTAATTTACCAAAAAAAAAAAAAAACAAACAAACAAACAAAAAAACTGTCCAGCATAGTCAAAGGGGGAAAGAAAAATCTTCCATGATATAAATAGGTTGAAAGAATTCATGTCCCCTAAAACAGCCCTTCAGAAAATACTTGAAGCAATACAATATGCTGAACTGGAATAACCATACCCAAGAAACTATGGAAAGAAAAAAATGAAACTCTAATTACAGAAACACAAAACAGGACTGAGAACACAAACAGAAAAGAAAATGATATAACCAATTTTCATCTTTCAATCATAACTTAGAACATCAATGGTCTCAACCCTCCAATGTAAAGACACAGGCTAGTTGAATGAATTAAGAAACAAAATCCATCATTTTGTTGTTTATAAGAAACTTATCTTACCCCAAAAGGCAAGCAAAACCTTAGAGTGAAAGGACAGAAAAAATAAGCAAGTAGCATTAAGAAAGAAGGCATTTTGCTATTTTAATATCAGACAAAATAGACCTCAAAGTAAAATTAATCATAACAGATAAAGAAGGTCACTTCATTCTGATTAAGGGAACAATCAACCAATAATTATGATCATATGTGCATCAGGCTCTGCTGCATCCACTAAGCTTCAAGAACCAGATTAACCCTAACATAGTAATATTAGGTGACTTCAATATCCCACTTTCTCTAATAAACAGATCATATGGACAAAGAATAAACAGAGAAACTTCTCAATCAAATCATACATCTAATAGACTTAACAGACATCTACAGACTATTCCACCTTAGAATACACATTCTACTCAGTAGCCCACAGACGTATTTCTAAAATATAGCATATACTGGAGCACAAAAAATCCCTCAAAATATATAAAAAATTGAAATTGTTCCACATATAATATTGGACAATAATGTAATAAAGCTTAAAATCAACAGCAAAAGAATGGTCACTCCATGAAATCATGGACATGAAACAATACACTCCAGAATGATGAATGGACCAAAGAAGCAATTAAGAAAGTATTAAAGTAGTCCTGAAACTAAATAAAAATGAAAAAACAATACAACAAAACCTCTGGGGCACTTCAAAAGTGGTTCTAAGAGGGAAATTTATAGCTGTAAACAGGACTCTCCCCACCCATACCTTGCCCCTGGTCTCCTGACCTGCCTAACACTGACCCACTTGCCTACTACCCTGGTAAGTCAGATCCTTCCAACTGGGTCTTGATTCACCTGCAACCTGAGCACCTCCATCCTCCCCCACACCACTCCATCCCCCTCGTAGCCTTGGGCCCAGGCCAGCTCCTGCTTTGCTGCCTCAGATCTCAACGCCCTTCTTAATCCAGACCTGCCCACTGCATCCTGATCCCTTACACCCAAACTTGGTCAATTCTCTGGCTTCATTTGTTAGCCCCTCCACAGGCTGTCCCCACCCCTCTCTTGCCCTTGGCTTCCCTCCTGTCTGTCTACCACAGACCTGCATACTACCCAGACTAGTCTACTACCCTGCAAGAGCATAAAACATACCCCAACTAACTTTCATAGCTGAGCTAAAAGCAGCCAAGTGAAATCAACAATATAAACAGAAACAGACTTCAACTAAACAAAGGCAGAATAGAATTTCCTATTGGGCACACAACCAACAAAAGACTTCCATATGCACAAAAGTCAACACAAAAACACATATAATATGAAAAACCAAGAGAATGTGTCCCCTGTAAAACCCACCAGTCCTTCAGAGTTGTACTACAATGAGAATAGCCCTAAGGAACCCCACAACATAGAATTAAAAAATCCCACAAATATGATCAAAGAACATAAAGAAAACACAGAGACACAACTCAAAGAGCTCAAAGAGGATAGGCATAAATTTGTGATGGAAGCTCAAGAAAATACATATATGCAGTTGAATGAAATAACAACAAAAAATTCAAGATTTGAAAAATGAATTCACAAAAGGGATGGAACTATTGAAGAAAATTGAAGCTGAAATGAAGAGGGAAGTGAATAACTCAATAAGCCAATTGGAAGCAACAGGAGAAAGCCTGGCAAGCAGAATGAATGAAATGGAAAACAGAGTATCAAGACTGGATGACAAAGTTGAAGCAAAGGATTCCTCAAGCAAAGGCTATATTAAATAATTTTTTTAAAAAAAGCACAGGAATGGAATACACAGGAAAATTGGGGCACCATGAGAAGACCAAATCTATGCATCATAGGCATAAAGGAAGGAGAAGAATCTCAGACCAAGGGCATTAACCAGATGCTCAAGATTATAGAAGAAAACTTCCCTAAATTAAGGAAAGATTTACCTATACAGATTTAGAAAGCACACAGAGTACCAATTATACAGGAACTTCCTATGGTATATCATAGTAAAAACAATAATTATACAGAACAAAGAGAGAAAGCTGCTAGAGAAAAATAAGTTATATATAAAGGAAAACCCCTCAGAATTACAGCCAACTTTTCAGTGAAAACTATGAAAGCCAGAAGAGCATGGACCAAAGTATTCCCAGTTCTAAATGACCATGAATGACAACCCAGAATACTTTACCTTGTAAAACTATCTTTCATAGTCAAAGATGAACAGAAAACTTTCCATGAGGTAATAGGCTAAAAGAATTCATGTCGACCAAACTAGCCCTACAGAAAATACTTGAAGCAATACAAAGAGGGTATAGAAAGAAAACAAAAGAAGGTATAATTATGTAAACACATATTAGGACCAAAAACCATAAATTAAAATGACCATAACCAACACACATCTTTCAATAATAATTCTAAATATAAATGGCCTCAACTCAACTCCCCAGTCAAAAGGCACAGGTTAGCGGAATGGATTAAGGAACAAAATTCATCATTTTGTTGTCATTAAGAAACTCATTTTACCTTCAAGGATAGACACTACCTTAGGGTGAAAGGATGGGAAAAAAATATTCCAAGCAAATGGCACCAATGAGCAAGCAGGTGTTGCAATTCTAATATCTGAGGAACTAGACTTCAAAGTAAAACTCATCAGGAGAGATAAAGAGGGTCTCTTCATTCTAATCAAAGGAAAAATTGACGAAGAAGATATTGAAAGCATGGACATACATGCACCAAACTCTGCTGTACCCAATTTCATAAAAATGGTATTACAGGACTATAAACTACAGATTAACACCATCTCAGTAAAAGTAGGGGACTTTAGTATCTCACTATCTCCAATAGACAGGTTACTGCACAAAGAATAAGCAGAGAGATATCTGAATTAAATGACATCTTACATCAAATGGCTCTAACAGATACCTAAAGAGTATTCTATCCAAGCACCAAAAAATATACTTTCTATTCAGAAACCCATACAAGTTTCTCTAAAATTGACTACATACTGGGCTAAAACAAACTTCGCCAAATATAAAAAACTGAAATAATTCCATGCATTCTATCAGAACACAGTGCAATAAAGTTTATAATCAAGAGAAAAAGAAGTTCTAGTAACTACACAAATTCATGGAGATTAAACAACACAGTCCTGAAAGATGAATGGGTCAAAGAGGAAATTAAGTATTTCTGGAACTAAACAGAAATGATAACACAACAAACCTCTGAGACACTATAAAATCTTCCCAAGTAGGAAATTTATAGCTCTAAGTGCCTACATTAAAAAAAAAAATCAGAAAGAATGCATATAAATGACTTAATGGTACAACTCAAGACTCTGGAAGGAAGGAACAAATCAAGCCCAAACCTAGTAGAAGAGAAGAAATAACAAAAATCAGAGTAGAAATTAATGAAATAGAACAAAGAAAATAATAAAAAGATATTGATAAATCTAAGAACTGTTTCTTAGATTGAAAAGTTAAACAAGATAGGCAGACCCTTAGCTCAGTTAACCAAAAGAAAGAAAGAGCAAATCCAAATTGAATAAAATCAGAGATGAAAGGGGAAACATCACAACAGACACCAAAAACTCCAGAGCATTCTGTTGAAAATCCAGAATACTTTAAACATTATACTCTATTAAATTTGAAAATATAAAAAAAATGGATGAATTTTCAAATTCAGGAAACCAACAAAGTTAAACCAAGAAGAGATCAATAGCTTAAACAGACCCATAACAAATAAGGAAATTGAAACAGTAATTCAAAACCTTCTGACTGAAAAAAGTCGAGGCCCAGATGTGCTCACAGAAGAATTCTACCAGACCACATTGGAAACAGTGATGGTTGGATGAATGAGATAATAAGGATGAAAAAGTCAGATGGTCTATTGAGATAAGGGCATAGCTGAAATTAAACTTGTATTTCACTAGTGAAGCTGGAGAAATGATTTTTAATAGATTATGGGTGTGAGCTGAAAAGTGGGAGGGCATGACACAGTGGGAAAAATAGTGTTTCAGAGTCAGTTCCATTGTTACAGGGTGAAGCCCTGTCTCATGAGGACAGTTCTGAGAGACGTGTAAAGGAACTGGTACTCAGAAGTTCTGATTTACTCTTGGCCTTAAAAATAAATACTAGCCTAGCATGGTGGTGTATACCTTTAATCCCAGCACTTGGGAGACAGAGGCAGACAGATCTCTGTGAGTTCGAGGCCAGCCTAGTCTACCTGGTGAGTTCCAGGCCAGTTGGGGCTACAGGGAGACCCTGTCTCAAAAAGACCAAAAAAATGTTTTTATAATTATAAAAAATAAATAATAAGAGTTATGCTCTTTCTTTATCAAGGTATAAGCATAATGTGACTTAGAAAGGCTTCATTGTGGTGCCCATCTGAGGAAAAGGCTCTGTACTTCAAATGCACAAATCAGTGCCCAGAGAAGTCCTAATAAAAAAAAAAAAGGGAAATACAGGACATCTCAGTCATACATTGTAAGTTGTACGATATCAAGTGAAAAGTTTTCCTTAATAGCTTGGGCTAAAAAGCTAACTCAAGTATCAGGGCCTGCAGAAGTCCTGAGGAAAAAGGGAATTATTGGACGTTCTCAGTCATACACAAGGGTAAGAAATATGACAGCAAGCACAAGGCCTTCTTGATACCTTGCACTGGCATGGTTTAATAATTCTTTAACCATGTTTTGCTTTTATCTCCTTCTTTACTGGCCTGAACTGTAAGTAACTGTGCTCAAAACTCTCACTTTCATGTTCATCTTCCCAGTTTCACTATGGGGATCTCTTTATCTCCTCAATCTTGCATATATGCATGGCAATTAATGACTTTACTTAAAGGAACTGGAACTAAAGTGACATCAAAGCAAATTTGTGATTCATTAAATGTTATTCAAATATATTTTTGCTGGTGTTCCAACCATGGGACACCTGATTCAAAGTCTTGGGAAAAATTGATGACTGATTAAACTACTCCTTAGAAATGGTTCGACTGGGGCTGGAGAGATGGCTCAACAGTTAAGAACACTGACTGTTCTTGCAGAATATCTGGGTTCAAATCCCAGCACCCACATGTCTATAACTCCAGTTCCAAGGAATCCGACAGTCTCTTCTATCCTCTGTGGGCATTGCATGACATGGGTATACTTACCTACATGGAAGTATAACATTCATATACATAAAATAAAAATAATAAATAAAATATTTAAAAATAAATGGTTCAACTGAAGCATTTAACAATTTTAACCAAATTAATGAAGACATACAGCCTTATCAAGAAAAAATAAAGGATTACCAAAAGTTCAAGATGAGCCTAGCTTATGTAGTGAGCTGTAGGTCAGTCAGGGCTGTATAGTGAGACCTATTGTCTCAAAAGCATATGGTTGTATTTCTTTTTAAAATTGCTACTGAGATAGCTCTTATATTATTAGTTTTAACATAGAATGTTAATAATATAGAGAACAAAGGAGTTTTGAAGGGGGTCAATAGGATTGTGTCATTGGTTTTATTGATGATTACTTCATGTAGGTATATGTGTCTCCTTACAAGGTTGTATTAGTAAATATGTATTTTTTATATATTAACCATATCTAAGCATAGGAGTGTTAAAAAATGTCTTTCCAGGCATCTATGGCCTTTTCTACTTACTTTTTAGGCTTTTCAGAACAGCTGTTTCCCCTGTTTTCTTAACTCACAGAACTTACATTATCAGAGTCTGATGGATAACCACCCCAGCACCCCTAGAACTGATGGAAACTCATTCTTCATGATTCCACAAAGTGTTGTTTAGTACAGCTTGCTTTCTGAACTATGTTCTCCCTTTACTTCATTAGATGTTACCAAGGTTTGTATGCCATCCCTTGAATTTCCCACGAAAGTGGGTCCTAGTCTTTCTCTTCACAAATGCTCACAAAACCCGGGGACTATTATCATGTTTTCCTAAGAATTTTCTCATTTCTATAGCCTTAAAAGATCATCAGTGTTCCCACATCACACTCATTGAAAGACATCCTAAATTCTGTATGGGTGATTCTCTTAAGCACCTATCTGCTTTGTGGTAGTAGTGGGGGCAATGGAGGGACAGCCCTTCTTATGCAAGTAGGGAGAGACCCCAGAACCCTCTACTTTTAGTTATTTCCATTGACTAATTCCTCAATGCAGTCATTTTACCAGTGGTGGATGATGGTAGTTGATATTTGACTGATTTAATCACATTAGTAGTGGCATTGGAGATCAAGTTGATAGGAAATGTCCCTTTCAACATCCTACAACACATGGCATATATGTTTGCTTGATGCCCAGAAAAACAGAGGCATATTGACATAAGATCTAGAGAAAATTATTATTTCTGATTCATGTATCATAATCTAATCTACCATATCCGATACTGATTTAAAGCAGTGCTACTCAAATAGCCGGGCATGGTGGTACACGCCTGTAGTCCCAGCACTTGGGAGGCAGAGGCAGGCGGATCTCTGAGTTCAAGGCCAGCCTGGTCTACATAGTGAGTTCCAGGACAACTGGGGCTACAGGGAGACCCTGCTTCAAAAAGACCAAAAAAAAATAAAAAATAAAATAAAAAAAGTCTTCAGCATTATTAGTAATTAGAGAAATGCAGATCAAAGGCACTTTATGATTTCATCTTACTCCAATCAGACTAAGATCAAGAGAGC
>NW_008338715.1:3826890-3834650 GCF_000622305.1 Nannospalax galili | reverse complement strand
GAGACAGGGTCTCCCTGTAGCCCCAGCTGTCCTGGAACTCACTATGTAGACCAGGCTGGCCTTGAACTCACAGAGATCCACCTGCCTCATTTGCTTTTCTTAACAATTTGTGGCATGCTTGAAATTCTGAATCCTCTGGCTGTGTGTCAACATGCCTCTGATTCCCGGCATCAGACATGCAACCCCAGCTACCCACAGCCCTGGCTTTGCCACTGAGCACATGACTGCAGCAGTCCCTGTGACTGAATGGCTGAACAGCATAGAATCCTCATCCCATTTTGGCTATCAGACCCAGAGACACTGCTGAAAACCCGGCAATCTTCAGAACCACTGTGGGGCTATTGGAAATTAGTGGAACTTTGGGAGGTCAGTGGAAAGTTTTCCAATTATTGTGGGTTTTCCCCTAAAGGGGCTATTATAGCCCTAATCCTTTACCATCCCTGTCATTCAAGTCCTGGCTTTGACTGTAATAGCTTTGCTACACACTGAGTCTAGGATATATGTGCTTTGGCTCCAAGTGATGAGCGCAGTCAATCATGAACTGAAACCTCTAAAACTGTAAGCACAATAAACTTTCCTCTTTTTTTACATGTACTTACTTATTTTGTGTGTGTATGTGCGGAGGCATGTACATGTCATGGCTCGTGTGTGGAGCTCAGAAGACAACTTGCAGAAGTTATTCCTCTCCTTTCACCATATGGCTCGTGTGGAACTGAGCTCAGTTCATCAGGCTTGGCAGCAAGAGTCTTTACCTGCTGAACCATCTTGGCAGTCCCAATTTTTCCTCTTTTTAAGTTGATTTTCTGAGGTATTTCATTACAGCTATAAAAAGCTGGCTAAAAGAAGTTAGAGGAAGTTCCAAAGGAGTCTTATTTGCAATCGTTTCAGAATTGGACACCTATTGCTTTAGTACTCATCAACTTATATTCCCTCAGTATGCAAATGGGTGACTTTAAATGTAAATATAATTAGTATCATATAAATAGGCAGTCATGTACACACACACACACACACACACACACATTCGTGTCTTATTATTCTTAAAATGACCATACTTATCTTGGGATGCAAGATACAAAGTTTTACATAGTAGTTGGTCCCAGTTTTTCTCCATCTTCTGCAATAATCTTCCCCTCAGTCTTTTAGAACCACATGTATCTTTCATTTTCTCAAAAATTCTGTGTTGTCTCCTACCCTTGACTTTTGAAGACCCCCTCTTCTCCCATTTTCCCATTAACTCTTCTTTAAATCTCAGTTACAGCTTCAGCACTTAAACCTTTCTGGACCACCCACTTTGGTCAATTATCCTGCTGCAAATTCTCATAATCACTTTGTGCCTTTCAGATATTACTTGTCATGGTGGGTAAGTTCCAGTTCTTTGTCTAATTCTCTAAGAAGATAGGAAATGTCACTGTGTTTAGTCACTGTGATACTAGGACCTTGCAAAGGGGTTCCTTGTGTTTGAATAATATATCCTTACTGGACTATGTTGACTGTTATTTCCTGTGGTATAGAGTAAGAATAGTTGAAATATGCAGGCTTACATTGTGGTAGCATTAGAAAAAGGAATCACTCTGCAAAGGTGTGCATTTCTGGGCATGCAGTAATTCCAATTTTTTTCTCCTAGAGTCTGAAATTTTAATCAAGTTTTTTCTTCACTTATGCCTGTTAGCAAGGAGAGAGTCTACTTTGTTTATCACCTCTTTTTATTACTTCTTTCACATCATCTTCTGGTTTATCACCTTTAAAAATCCCCTTTAGTACTGATCCCCAAACCTACCTGATTTCATGGCCAGAAAGTTTCAGTTTTGCCAAATCCCAAGGGCTTTCCCATTAAATTAGAAGAAACACTGATTTACATGAATGGCTGAAGTCTTTACCATCTCAGATTCCTGTTATAATTAGTTTCAGAAGAACAGATTCATGTTATGTCTATTTTTATTCCTTTCCTCATCTGTGACAGGGGAATGAGTCATTAGAATTTTAATGTCTGCATTAAATGCCAGCAGTGGTCTGTTGTTATGCTTTAACTACTGAAAAATTCTGAATTGTGAATGGCTAATCCATTCTACCTTTCACTGTAGGAGAGCAGGAATGGGCTCCTAATCAAACAAGGGGGCATGGGGAAGGTCAATCAAGTGCAGAGGCATCTTTCTATCACTAAATGGTGACAGAATTAGAAGGCCTGCTTTTGTGACTAAGATTGAAGTTGGAATATAGAATGTCACTACATGAATCCTCTGGATTGGCAGTGAATATAGTTGAATCAGGAATGGAGAAGAATTAACTATTTTTAAACAATTTTTTGCTTATAAAAATTCAAAGAGACATGTTCTTTATCTGCAGGAAATGGTTTCAATAATAATGGTTAGTTCAATAATGGTTAGTTCAATAATGGAGTAGGGATAGAGCATTGTTATAAACTTATCTGAATCAAAAAAAATAATAATTTGGCTAAACAAAGCGAAGTCAAGTCCTATTCTTGAAGCAATTCATAAGTTTCACTACTAAGTATATCCCTTTAATTCAATATTAAGTTTACATTCTATAGATTCAAACACAATTATTTTGACTTTCCAAATTGTAAGGTCCATTGCTGGTATAAATTTATCTCTATTTCATTTATTATTCAGCTGCATGCAAACCTTGATGCTCACTTCTTTTTTTTTGTCCTCATAATCTATGCCAAATTATATTACTTTAGATTTCTAAATTATAATGTTTTTAAAGAGCCTTTAAAATAAGTCATTCTTCAAGAGTGTTTTCTTTGCTGTTAGCTCAAATTTAACTTTATTTAAATCAGAACAATAGGTGTAGGCTATCATTTCATTTCAACACTAAAAGTGTATACCAAGTGTATGCCAACAGAGATTTTTTTAAAAGACACTTTAAAATAATTTGTGGATTATTTGAAATCACTGCTTTTTCTTCTATATATTCCTGTCAATTTCCTTTGTCTGGTATGCTACTTTTCTAAAACATCTGGAGGGGGAGAAAAAGAGAGAGAGAGAATGAAATTGTATGAGTGAGCTTTATCCTAAAAGTGAGATTAAGTTCGGAATGTGAACTCTGTGAATCAATATCCTAATAGTGAGATTCAGTTTGGAGTGTGAACTCTATGAATGAGCATCATCTGCTCCTCTTTATTTTCCTAAGTGTGGCTCTTTGGCACACTTAGGAAGTTCTCTGTTTTATATGGTAACTATGTGAGAACCAAAGGCTCTTTGGCTTAGCAAATGTTTTGTTAGCTAGCAGGTTTGGGGAAAAGGTTTTATGGTCATTGGTAAAATAGGAATGTGGTTATTTGTAACAGCTTGGATAAAAGGAAGCAGCAGTTTGTAGACACACAAAATAAATTATCATTCATGACAAAAATAAAGGGTTAGATTAGCTGATTCAGAAGAAAATCAGAACACCATGCTTAAGGATACAATTTTATGTAACATGGGAGTTGAGGGCTAGGCAATAGTCTTATGTTCAACCTAATAGAAAAATAGAGCAAGCCCAGAAAATAGAAGTTACTATTAAAGCATGTGATTTATGGGTCTGCCAGAGGGGACTCGAAAAATCCTGATTTCGGTGAAATTATTTGGAAAAATCTCTTCAGAGATGTGCAATGTAAAGGGCAAAGGAAAGGTAGAGTGAAGTTGATAAAATTCTTTCCTTCAAATGTTCAACATCTGTCCTAAGCCTGGGTAAATGTATTGTGGACACTATTTTAGGTTGCTGTTTGTCAAAGAAGCTGTGTCATGGGTTCATTAAAACTGACTAAAATTTACAGTTAGATGAAGCAAATAAAGTTTGTTCAGTGTTTTTGTGTGCTGACTTGAGCTTTGTCGTTACAGGAAGGAAGCCATCAAAGCCACAATAATGGGTCTGGGGATGTAGCTTTGTGCTTGCTTCACACGAGGGAACTCTTGGCTTCAATTTCCAGCATTATATAAAACAGATGCAGTGTCACAAACCTATAGTCCTAGCACTCAGGAAGTGGAGGCATAGACGGAGGACCTGGAGTTCAAGATTCTACAGGGGTGGGCAAACTTGACCTTTCAATAATTTCTCTTTAATTCAATCGTACTTTAATATATTATTTTACAATAATGAAGAATACAGAAAAACAATAGCAACAGCCAAAGCATTCTGGGAAGGGGATTGACAGTGAGTATGTGGGACAAAATGTTGTGCTGTGGGTACCACAGTGGTTCACCCATGTGCTGACCATGATTAATTATTATTAATCCATATATTTGACTGATTCTTATATTTACTATGTAAGCCAAGGGAAAAGTCAACAGTATTCATTGGTATTTAGTCTGGAGAAGTGCATCAACAGAACTTCCACACCTGCCATGCCAGAGAAATGAGATTCATCATGGAATCAATAAAACTTTAATTTCGAGGTATCGTCCCTGCATAGGCATGTCTCAGGCTTTGAAAGGAACTCTAGCAAAATGTTTACAACGTTGTATTGTGTACAATTTTCAAAGTGGAAACATTTTAACTATGATCCTGATTTCCTTTCTATCTCATTTCCACAAACACTGGATGATATTACAGAGTTCAAGGCATTTGGGAGACTTAGGTGACATGAAGTTGGGGGAATATTTAGTTTTACTCCAGTGGCCTATATGTATGGGAATCCCATCACTCCTGGCTGTAGTTTGGCTTTTGCTGGTCACTACCGTGTGAAACCGACTCCTAGGAACGGTCCTACTGGCCTCCTTACTGATGTGTCTGCCATCAGAGAATCCAGGAGCAGGTTCAAAGTTAAGGCCTCCTGTGTTCATGTCCTACATCCTGAGACAATTTTCTCCATGGTGAAAAGAAGCAAGATTTGGAATGTTCAGAGGCAAAAGCTGGACTTATAAATGTTTCCCAGTCTTTATACATGTTAGGAGAGGTTATAGTTATTATCAACATTAGTCAAAAAGGGAGTTTCTTTCCTGAGTAAAATTTTCTCCTCAATATATATTTGCTTGACAAATGTGCACTGTTGTTTTTCTGGAGACAGGAATTATGTGTATGGGTCCCTATTCTTCAGTAGTGCTAATAAAATACTGAACCCATCAAAGTGGGAATTTATATGTTTTATGCATATTAGCCTATCATATTGTGCTGTAGTGTTAATGTGTGCAGTTTGACTTGAGGACACATGGCAGTTCCTATCAAAATGTCTTGGAAAATTGCCACCAACATTGAAAACCATGCAAAGAACAAATGGTTCAGGAACAAAATTTCTACACATACTCAACATGTGTGTGTGTGTGTGTGTGTGTGTGTGTGTGTGTCTGTGTGTGTGATTTAATAATAATTTCATTATGTATTATGTAGACAAATGAAGAAAATTTAATTAATTGTACCACTTCCCCAAATTATATCAGTTTGAGGGTCCCTCATCAAACTTTACTTCTGAGAAATATTCAACAATAATTTAAAATAATTGAGTTGGTTAAATGATATGGATTTCTAGTTATTTATCCAGAAGTAAGTTATAATAAATTTTGGGGGGCAGTTTTCTGTCAAGCATCTGATAATGTTCCTATGAGTATAAATTGGTAAACATATGACAGAAGCAGTTACTAATGTGATTAGGAAAGTTAGTTGCCCCAAGCACAAGATGGATAGCCCCAATCAATAATAAAAAATTTTTATCCATGCCATATGAGAACTAAGAATTTGTGTAAAATTTGTTACACAGTATATGTAAAGTCATGATGTAGGAAAGCTTGCTGATGTCTATAAAGACATAATTGTTTGAACTCTTTTATACTTCATGCTATTTGAAAAAATTGACTTCATATTTTCTTTATAAGATTCATCAATATTCAAAGGGCAGTGCCTTTGAAATAACTCCAGAGGTTTGTTAATGCACTCCTGCTTGTATCTTTAACTGTTTTCCAATAGAATATTTCAAAAATGAAAAATTCCAATAATACTGGTCAATAATCATTTTACTTAGGTAGTATATAGCAGCTCTGTGTATATTACATTAGATTGCAAAACATGTCTGGTTCCAAAGTGAAGCAAATATAATGTCAAGGTATTTATATTAATCATTTTCATTAAAAATATTAAAATACTTATACGATGGTTGGAACAATGAGTCTGCATTAGCAAATATTTCTCTTACTTGACAAACTTGCTCTGATAGTTCATTTTTCTGACACTCTGGCTGACAAAATCTTACATTACTTACAGTTTTACAAAATATCTTCCTCAGTTATTACATACTGGTATGCAAATTCATCAATTTTTCAAGCCTGAGATCCTCTTTTAGCTTTTACTCTCATTAGGACAGGACCCTGTCTTTTGAACTTTTCCTATTGCTCATAGAAATATGTAAAAGTTAAGACCTAATGAAATTGAGTTTAATTTGATGTAGATATCAATGAACTTTTTCAATTAGATATATAAGATTTTTGTTCATTAAAGCATGCAGTGGTACTATCAGACTTTTCTACTTATCTAAAGTGTGAGCTAAGATTTGTCATATTTTAAAATCTTGAGATGCATTTCAAAAGCTCTTTAGTTAATTGATGCTTTATTTATCTTCAGATTCTTTTCATAAAATATAATATTTAGGTGTTTCTGCTCCTTTTTCTCTAAGAAAGATAACATGTACTTGCATATTCATGGGAAAATATAGGATAAAGGAAATAGGATATAATGACAATTTTTTAAAAACATTTCATTCAAGAAAAAAGGGCTAATGTTGCCAGGCCAAATTCTAGTTTTTATCTAAGTTTAAAACTTTTTCTAGTTTTATTCTATATTTATCCAAGTTTAAAACTGCTTTTCTCAATAAATGTTAGTTTTTAATTGTATAATATTTGTAAATACTATATTCAGGATTGGTATATTCTAACACCAATCACAACAGGGCAGGCCTGCATTACTTTTGTAGTTGCCAACGGACTTTTCATTCCCACTTCATTCTCTGGGTCAACAACCCATGGTAAAAGGGAACTGCTTTTCTGTGTCAAATGTGGCAAAGTAAAAATATCAGAGAAAGATTTTCAACAATGATTTAAGAAAAGCAAATCCCAGAAGAGACTGCATAAATTTTATCCAAACCAAGTGACTTTGTGTTAAATGTTATACATGTAAAAAGCACTTTGTTTCATTTTTTTTTTCTTCTTCTAAACTAGCGTATTAGATATCTTTCTAAACAGCTTAGAAAATGTTAATGTCAAGGTTTTCTGTTCTAATTTAATTTTTGTGGCTGTGATAAAATATCCAACAAAAGCAACTGAGGGGGAAAGGATTTATTTCAGCTTACCAGTCTAGGTTATAGTTCATTGTTGTGAGGAAATCAAGACTTCAAATAGTCACATCACAGCCACAGCCAACAGCAGAGAGAAATGAATGCACAGTTGCTCCCTTGCTCTATTTCTCTGTTCTTATACAGTTCAGGACCCCCATCTAGGGAACAGTGCTACCCCCAGTGGGTCGGCTTATCTAACATCAATTAAGATAATCTCCCACAGCCATTTACATAGGCCAACCCAATGTAGACAGTTTCTCATCGAGACTCTTCCCAGGTGATTTTAGGTTGTGTAAAGCTATTCATCCCAGTCTCAGAAGCCACAAAAAAATACAATAACTCATTGCATTTGCACAGCTATGGTAGCAATGCTGTAACTTAAGATGGTATTGGTTCTATCTGAGTCATTATCATTTCTATAGAATAGAGGGCAGTAAAACAGAGGCATGGTTAAAGGTACGTGTATGTGTGTGTGTGTGTGTGTGTGTGTGTGTAT
>NW_008338715.1:3826726-3826867 GCF_000622305.1 Nannospalax galili | reverse complement strand
GAGAGAGAGAGAGAGAGAGAGAGAGAGAGAGAGAACATAGGTGTGGTGTGTGTATGTGTATTGTCTACTCTCCCTTTGGACATAGCTTAACTCTTTTAGGACTAAGGGTTTTTATTTTAATAAACTTTTATTATTTTCCCG
>NW_008338715.1:3806407-3826549 GCF_000622305.1 Nannospalax galili | reverse complement strand
CTCCTTGTAGCCCCAGCTGTCCTGGAACTCACTATGTAGACCAGACTGGCCTTGAACTCACAAAGATCCACCTGTCTCTGCTCCCAAGTGCTTTTATTTATTTATTTATTTTTTTTATGTGTACAAATATATTGCCTGGATGTATTTGAGTGCACCGTGTCACGCAATGATGCAGAGGTCAGAAGAGGGCTTCAGATTCCCCTGGAACTGGGGTTAAGGATGGTTCATAGTCACCATGTGGGTGCTGGGAATTGAACCCGGGTCCTCTGCAAGAGCAGTCGGTGCTCTTAACCATTGAGCCATCTCTCCAGCCCCCATTTATCTTTATTTTTTCCAACTAAAATTTGAGGAACATAACTGATAACTTCTGATTAAAGGTTGGGTACATGGATTCTACTGTCCTCCCCCTTTCACCCTCAATTTGATCTTCTCTTCAAATATTTATATACACATATATGTTTAAGTTGTTTAAGTTTTCTGTAGCCAGTTGAATTTTTTGTCTAAAGTCAATTGTTTAAAAACATGAAAGTCATTTTATTTTCCTCTCATCACTGCTTTCTGCTCTGCTATGACCATTTCTGTGGTTTTTTTTCTTTTGTTTTTCTGTTATTTCTTTTGAGAAAGTGTCTTGCTATACAGCCCTGGCTGTCCTGCAACTTGCTATGTAGATCAGGCCTCGGCCTTAACTCACAGAGATCTGCTTGCCTATGCTTCCCAAGCGCTACGATTTAAGGAGTGTGTCAACATGCCTGGCCCCATTTCTGATGTTTTAAATGATATCTAAGACTTCCCTCTTCCTAGTTACTTTAATTCTTTTTAAGTCATACCTCTTTCCCTCTACTCAGAGACGATCAGATGCATATCTCTAGGGACCAGAAGGGAGCACTAAGGGGTGTAGCCTGAATCTGGGGTCCATATTCTGCCTCTAACTCTTGCATATAAGATTTCCCCAGTCAGGAATTCTAAGTAAAGCTTAGGAGACAAGCCTGGTGTGGTTATTTAAGTGATAATTTGTGAAATTGATTTTCTATGATCTGGAAATTCTTAGGACAGTTGATGAATTGCAGTCCTGATGTCTGTGAACATGATCTTATTTGGAAATAGAGTTTTGAAGCTGTAAAGATAAGAAATTTGAGATGAATTGTCCTGAACTTAGGGTGAGTGAGGAGCACAATGGTGAGTGTCCTTATCAGAAAAGGGGAAAGCACAAGACACATGGAAGGAAGGTTGTGTGAAAATGGAGATAGTTGCTACACACAGCCAAAGTGCATCCAGATAGGTTCTCTTATTTGCACCATGTCACTGGTAGTAATTTGTTGTGGTAGTCCTAGCACGCAAATACAGACTCTTTCTTGATGCCTCTATGAGGTAGATTGTGGTTTTACTCAAGCCAACATTATAATTACCTGAATACTCTAACTTCTTATTTTTAGTTTTTAAGAGTAGGCCTGAACTTGGAGGATACTTGTTTCCCTTCCCCTTAGGTATCTCCTGAAACTGTGCTGATGGAACTGACTTGGGGAACTCTATCCTTAGAACTGTGTCCTGGAGCCTGCCCCACCCATAATTTTATTTAAAATGGTATCTCCTGTTTCATTTGGGGAAGTACAAGCTTGCCTCCACCCTAATCTCAGCAGACCATCCTGCCTTTTCATCCCTAGATCTAGACTATTTCATTCACTCAAGGTCACGTGTCCTTTCCAATCTCCACTGTGTGCAGTGGAGATGGGTGTGCTTGCTTTCAGCATTTTGGCATGTCAGTTCTCAAGCATACTCACATTAATTCATGATCTTTTGGGGGTAGAGTACCAAATTGAGGTTTCCAGGAAACAAGATCAGGTGCCCAGGTCACAAAACACAAGAACGCATGGTTCTACCAGAACTTGTTAAAAGCCAATAGTCCACAATTTATTACTGCTGGGTGAGGGAGAGATGATCTTTTTGAAGGGAGAGACTCTAGATAGACAGACTAAATCCCGGTGGATGAACTTGTACTGAGGGACGTCTGGAGACACTAACTTTACATGATAGGCCTTAATACAAATGACAGAATGTGTGAACTCAAGGTGTGGGGGTATGGGAGAGTGTCAAAGGGCAAGGGGGTGTAAAGATGATTTTCTGTATGAAATACACAAAAATTCAATAAAAAATTTTCAAAAAGTCATTCCTACAGCACGTGTCTAAATATTTTCACTGTTAGGTACAACTGTGAGGTCTTACGAGAATGAATGTGTTTCCAAACTGCAGTTCCCTCATCTGGAAGGTCATTCTTAAGTTTATTTTTCTCCTTCCTTAACTCAAAATTTCTGTAGAGGGCTCAGTATTCAAAAGTTCATGCTGCAGTCATCCTCTGGCCTTGAGGTAAGCCCTCATATAGCATTTTGCAAGAAAATACAGTTCTTCTGTTGGTATTTGCTTAATCTCCAAGAAGCCCATGCATTTGTAACATGCCATATAGAGAAGGTTATTTTGTTTCTTTCACTATTGCACCTCTTTCCAAGTAGATATTCCTAATCTGGGTGGCCATCTGCCCAACAGATATTTAATTTAGGGAGTGGCATGGCAGGTTGTCTTTCTTGAAGAAATACACTTCTAAGTGGCACATGATCTCAGTTGATGAGAAGCACCTCCCTTTCTTACGGCCCCCAGAGTATAGAGTGAGTTAGTTCTTTTCCCCAAGAACTTAAAGTTCTTCCTTTTTATTCTACATAAACTATCATCTTAAACTAGAAAGTGGATTAGATTCTAGTGAGGGAGCTAGGCTACTTGTCCATCTCATATTAAGTTCAGCAATAGGGGTGGAGGCAAACAACATTTGTCCCTACCTGCTGACCAACTTTCCTTAAAACACTTGATAGTCAATTTCTTTATGTTCTCCATTTTGTACCATGTTTGCTGATTCTAAGACAGTGGATCATATTTTAATCAATTGTTAATTATACATACTTAACAAAATCCTTCTACAGCTTACCCTCAAAGATGTGGTTTTGAAACTTTAATACAAAAAAGCAATTACTAGAGGGCTAAATCAATCCATTTTATATTATTATAATATCTGAGGCTAGGTAATTACAAAAACAAGTTCATTTAGTTCACACATGTGGAGGCTGAAAATCCAAACAATGTAGCATCTACTCTTGTGAGGTAACTGCATCATCTTTTGGAAGATGACATTATGGAAGGAGTTTGTGAGATCAGAGAATGAGACAGGAATTCAGGGAGTGGGAGAGGCCAGGAAGGCCTGCTAGCTTCACCTGTTCAAGGTCTAGCTGCCTAACGAGAGAACTACACTGAGGACTAAGCATCTAAAACATGAACCCTTGATGGTATGTAGAAGTGGCTTTTCTTGGATTGCATTGTTACTAATATAGACATGCTTCTTTTATAAAACGGACAAGGGTGAATGGTGAGAATAACTAACAAACAGATTCTCACCTAACCAAAGTTAAATTTAGGTTTCAAGATTATTTAGCACTATCTCAGCTTGTCGATAATGGAAACAAGATAAGTAGGCCTTGACCTCTTCTAATTTGAATATATAACTCTAAGGCCTCAAGACCATTCTTTTCCCCTGACCAAAAGTATGCGTGTGTGTGTGTGTGTGTGTGTGTGTGTGTGTGTGTATTGTGAAAATATCATGTTCTGAAACAACATGTTTACGTCATTGGAAGCATAGAATTATCCCATCTATCTTGTAAAAAGTAGGTGGGATTAAATTGATAACATCTGTTTGTGGCCATGTATGGTGTTCTGGGGCGCGTAAGAAGGAAAATATTCTTTGATGACACAAAGCTTTTCCTTCCCAATTTTTATGAATGACACACGGTTTCAATAAATAGAGAGCAAGGTCTTGGTTCAAGGGAACAATTTAGTAGCATAGTTCCAGGGGAAATTTGAAGGAAGACGTTCTCAGAACAGATCTGCTGGTTTTAATGGATGAGAAGAATCAAGCTATTTTTGTTCAGGTATTGCCATAATGTGGCATTGCAGGACTGCAGTGATGAAACTTAAACCCTACCCAAACTGCAACAGAGGCTGCATGCAGTTTGAAAATGCCACTACCTACTTAAGTCATTGATTTCATTTGCCAAACCAAACTTAGCAGACCTCCTGGAAGTCAGCTGGTAAACTCTGTTAGACAGTGTTTAATACAAATTTTGTGTTTAAATTTCCATTCATCTGTTCCCTACAGGCTCTTAGACAACCTCTGAAAGCCCTTTTTCCTTGTCATAATATCTGGAAGTAGCTTAGTGGCTTAGGCTTTGTAGTGAGCAGGGAACTAGAAGAGTGATATATGCAATTGTGCTTTGTTCCAAACGACCAATGCCACATGCAGGAGTCGTTCATAATTTTAGAGCATAAGTCACATTAGATTTTATGTGGAGATACAATAGATAAATATGTAGGTAGGTAAGTAGATGAGCAGGTGATGTATTTGATCATATTTCCAAGCAATACAATAACTATATATTTAGAAAACATTGCATTTTATTTTGCTCAGAGTTTGACCCAGATTTTCCAGCATCAGCCTCCTTTTCAGAAGAGCATTTCAGCAGCAGCCAGCTACTCATAGGATTTGCGTCCCCAGGGTTTTGCACCTGAGTCAGGCAGCACGAAGTTTTTCAGTGATGAGACAAATGCAGACCAGCATCTGACTGATCCATGCAATCTTTTCATATTTCCAGAACACCCTGAACTGCAGGTTTTCCTCTGAACATCTGGTTACTTATTACTTACACTTAAATTGAAGATTCGGCATATATAAGTACTTTAAAAAACATATCCATTACTGTTGTTTCTGGAAGGTAAAACACATACTACAAAATACGTGTAATAGAAAGGAAAGTGGGGATGACAGCATTGGCCTGTGTTCACCGTCAGCATTTTATCAAATCCCAAAGATCATCCATATTCCAAAGAACATGTTTACACATGTGAATCTTCAGCAGATTCTTGGCTATGTCCTTTAACATATCATTGTCTTGAAGTCATGCTATTCTTTTCTAAGGGACATAACTAATCTCGCTTTACTTTTAGCTCAGTAAAAGTTTCATCCTCAAACTTCCCTGGTTAAACTCAGTAGGCCATAAAACAAAACAAAAAGTCATAAATGTGGGAAAAGGACTTATAAAGAGGAGGTGGAGTTCATAAGGGTGGGGAGGAGATTCGAGAGGGTAGGTTGAGAGGAATCAGAATGCATTACATGTAGGAACTTGATCAAGGGCACATTTGATAAAAGTTAGAAAAACCCTTCAACATGAGACCCACTGACAATGAACGTATTAATTTCATGAGTTGCTACATAGATACACGTTTCCATTTTAGATTTCATCTGAAAAAATAAGTCCATAAAATAGTCTTTCTCTCTTTATATTATATACGTAGTGTATATATACATATATATGTAAAATGTATAAACTCACTGTTTAGTCACATTTAAACATTTATGGTACCGAGATTTAAAAATTCAAACAAACTGGATAAACTCAATGTTAACTGACAATGCATTTTCAACATTAAAAAAGAACATGTAGCATTTAAATTTTAAATGTTTTATCTTTTTAATTGAATTCCTAATTAGTGAGCACATGCTGGAAATGTAAGAATGAGACACTCATAGATGTTTCATAGAATGAGGTCAAACGCTGGCATATGCATACGTGAGAGCATGTGTGTGTGTGTGTGTGTGCATATAAGTATCTATATAATAGTATATATGTCTCTCTATATATGCCTGGGCATATGTTACAGAGAAAAATCTCATTATGCAAAATAATTAAATGTCACTTGTCATAAACATTTCCCAAAGAGGGTGCTGGTGGCATAAAATTACAGGAAGCCAATTATCTGATCTTTCCCCTTTTAGCCATTTTCTCCCTTTTGTCTATAGATGGATCTTCCAATTTACTCATTTCCTTAATTTATTTTATTTTTTAATGTTTCTAATATTTTTATTGAGTTTTTGTGAATTTCATATAATAGATCTTAATCAATTTTTGACTCCTCCCTCATCAGGGCCCTTCCATAGTGCCCCCTACCCCACTGGATTTCATGCATTCTGTCATATATGTTAAGTCTTATCTGGTCAAACATTTGTACTCAGATGACCCTTGGGCAAATTCATACACTGGAGTCTAGTCTGTCAGGAGTCTATCTAGAATCACTCCCTTAAAGAAGATCTACTGCCCCTCATCCAATAGTAATCAGTTGCGTCTGTCAGGAGTCTATCTAGAATCACTCCCTTAAAGAAGATCTACTGCCCCTCATCCAATAGTAATCAGTTGCCAATAGTTCACCTAGGGTTAGAGCCTGCTGCCCATTTCCCTTGTTCTATGCTGGATATTTTTTGTCTGAACGAGCCAGCAAGGGTTTTGTGTTGCCATTGTTGCAAGTTCATATGAGAAAGTTCCCAGTGGCTCAAAAGCCTCTGTTTCCTTAATGTTCACACACCAACTCTGGCTCTTAAAATATTTCTACCCCGTCTTCGGCAATGGTTCTTGAGCTGTGGGTGGGTGAGATTTAATATAGAAGTCCTCTGCAGGGACATGCAATCTGCTGTCTCTTGGTCCCTAAAACCTGGCCAGTTTTGGCCTTCTGTGTTCATCATACTTTGTTGTATGAGGAAGCTTCGCTGGTGAGAGTTCAGTGATGTATTAGATTCTTCCTACCCCCTGTTCTGCTATGTTCCATGAGCCTTAGGTGTTCCACTGTAGATGTGCCATTTAAGGCTGAGCATCTCTCAGACGTATATTCTCTGTGTATGACCAGTTGTGGATCTCTGTAGTAGCCATAATAGCCTTCATCTGTTACAAATAGAAGCTTCTTTGATGAGTGATGCATGGTATACTTGTCTGTAAATATAAGGTCCATATTTAGCATACAGTAGAAGTTTCATTTGTCTAGAGATATGACAAAAGTAGGGTTTTCTCTAGTATCTATGACCTCTCTAGCCATGTGCATTTGGCTATACAGTGCCAACCATGAGTTCCTTCCCCATTGAGAGAGCTTTAATTCCAATAGATAGCTATTGATTACCTGACAGACAAAAGTGCCAATACTGCATTAATAGAGAGAGTTTCCTGTGCCAGCCATTGTGGTTATTAGGCATTGGAGCTGGGTTGGACCTTTGATTGATTTTCTCCCTTAGCAGCTTGCATAGCATGCTCTAGAACTAGGAAAGCCAGTCTTAGGAAGAAGTCTATCAGGTTAGTTCCAGTTCCCTTGATCCAAGGAATTAGTAAAAGCCTTTTCTGAAGTGAGCTGTTGCCAGACCTTCTGTGTGGGAGAGGCAGTGGGAAAGTATTCACTTTCCAATCCCACTTGGACTTCTAGGCTCTCAGTAGATCTTTAAATAGTCAGAAAATTGCAGACACCAGTGCTGGACATCAACATAGGGAAGGCGAAGCAAATTGTTTTCTGAGGTCAGGTTAGCAGATTTTGTGGCTGAGCCTAGAAGTGCTACTGGGTTGGAACTGGATCAACCTTCTTGTACTTGAAAGGCAAAGGGTTGTATTGTTGTTCCAGTGAACCGGATGTGGGTCATGTGGTGAAGGAATTTCTTGGGCCAGACATTAAGGGTTTTGGAATAGATAAGAGGCTGTTAGTGTATTGCTGAATCTCCTTAGACTAGAGAAAGGTCCTAAAAGTCTGCTGCACATAGCAGAGGCACAGCTGTCCCTCAGAGAAAAGATATTGAGGTGAGAATCCATCAGTCATTGATCTCAAAGCTTGTCAATCAAGATCATGAGAAACTCTCTTTTAATCTTCAAAGTTCTAGAAGGACAATCCTTTTCAGAATTGTATTCCCAGACAACACACGGCCACCTGAATCTGGAAGGGAGACAAAAAGCAACTTGAAAGTATAAGAAGAAAAGAGTCAGTAGAGAGAAGGCAGCGGACACTCCCTAACCCCTGCTGTAAGAATCTAGTTGGGGAAAAGCGAATTTAAAGCTTTTCAAAGATGAATGCTTTTTAAGACTCTTCTAGTAAATATTTTAACCACCGTTATAGAAGTGTTTATAGATTAACTTGATTATATTTTGATTTATTTTCCAAGGAATGTAAAAAAGAATAAAAAACCTTGAGGCATACCTGAACATCGTATAGGACTACAGGATGATGATCTTACTTTTCCAGTGGGAGAGGAAAAAAGGATGTGCTTTACACATGTCTCTGTTCCTGCTTAGTCCTCACTGAAGTGATGCTGCTTAAATGGAACACAGGCAATTAGTTATGCCTATTGATAACTTATTCATCTTTCTTGGAACATACTTTTTTTCCAGTGCCATATATGAATAGATGAATGGAATTGAATAGCATTTAGCTTTCAACAGAAGCAGTTTAATTTCCAGCATTTCCTCTATTTAAAAGTTTAAATCATTCATATATAATGCTTTAGGTGACTGTATACCAGTTCAGGTTATGAAACCTCAGTGTTACATAGCATAGTGAATTTTATAAGAATCTGTTTACTGCTATATTTCTGAGTTTGCTATCCTCAATCAATACTCATCACGCTGCAACACAAGGTTCCCACATCCTCAAATGTACATGAGAAAAATGAGCTTGATTTTTATTTAGTTTTAAAAATATTATTTTTCCTGGTGTGGTAGCCTTTAAACCCAGGAGGCAGAGGCAGAGGCAGGCAAATCTCCATGAGTCCAAAGCCAACCTGGTTTACATAGTAGCAAGCTCCAGGTTAGCCAGGGCTATATTGTAAGAACCTGTCTCAAACAAATGGATGAACAAACAAACAACAGAAAAGATTTTATTATGTGTTTGTACCACGTGTATGAATCTGTACCACCTCTATGCAGGTTCCCGAGGAGGCTAGATATCATCAGATGTCATGGAACTGAAGTTAAAACTGCTCTGAGCAACCCCATGTGAGTGCTGGGAACCAAACCTGGTCCTCTGTAAGAGCACTAAGTACAATTAATGGCTAAGCCATCTCTCCAGACCCCAAAACTGAGTTTTAGAGACAGACTGTCCACGAGTCACAATGTGAACTTACCTTCCAAAAGAATTCAGCTAAATCATACTTCATATCAGAGTTCTGTGACTTCTTTCTCATGACTGTTTATCAGCCAAGTGACTCTTTAATTAATTGTTTCCCTTTTCACAACTCATTTTCTGTCAAGTGCCTTTCCTTAGAGTACTGTTTTATCCCTGTATGTCAGAAAGACTGTCTGAGAGTTTGCTATTATTAAATGCAGTCTCATATAATTTAAGTGTGTTACCTTGATGATGGTGACGTCACTTAGGTAGTTGGCCTACAAGGAGCTAGCACAGTTTCACTTACTTCATTTTAATGGGTCCCTTGGCTTTAAGGCTATAAACTAAAATGCCATTGCAGTCTCCTCCAGCAATCTCAAACTTAATTATTCCACTCCAGGAAGCTGTCTGATGGCCATGCAGAGACTTGCTTTTGCACTAAAATGTAATCCTTTATTGCATGACAAAATTACCTTTGTTTCATGTTCTTTTAAAAAAGGATTATTTATAAACACGGTGGAAAAGCACTTCTTAACACAGCTTAATAGGTAATTACAACAGATTTGATTTTAAGATTGAGATTGGGTATTTGTTAGGTTTTATTTTTTTATTCTTTCCTATGTAATCATGATAACGTCTCAAATACTATTCCAAGTAGTGAGCATTGTGGGTAATGTGGTATAAATTTCCAGGATCGCTGACTCAAATCTTTTCCTCTACTGAGTTTTGATATTATTTATTAAGTTTCACAGCTCCAATGACATATCTTATGTGACCATCTCTACTAGTATCTTTTTTACTTCTTTGTGCAAATTTAGTTTTCTAAACTTAATTTTGTAGAAAACCAGAGAGCGAGAAAGAGAGAACGAGAGAGAGAGGCACAAAGATGATCAGAGATTACAGTTAACATTGTGTAGCACCATTATCTATGCAAATAAACATGACCGATAACAAGTAATGAGTGCTCAAAAAGTTTCTTTTGTAATATAAAAGTATTTTTACAGTTAAGTAACAACCAGGAAATGTTCAATCTTGTCACACATCAAAAAGAAGCTTTTACTAAGAGCCAGAGACCTGAATATTCACAGAGACATACCTGGATAGGATCCATCACTTTGGTTCATGGGTTCTAATACTGTACTTCTTGCTTCTGTTTCCCATTGTTTGAAGTCCAAAGAGCAGTCCATGCACATCCTATAGTAATTTTTCTTTCTTTTTCTAGTTTCTTGGGCTTGGAAAAAAAAATGGTGGAGTGACAGAGAAAAGAATGCAAAAGGGTGCTTGTATCACGGTTGTGCACAAAGGGCCTTAATTTTATTATCTTCAGATTAATGCTCTCATTTGGGCAAGAAATTAAATGTGTCAGAATTAATAAATTCAAGTCAATAGGTGAAGCAATAGAATACAACGAAAGGAAAGGACTGCCATCACGCACCAGCTTTATAGACATTTAATTCCCTGTGTGGATGGGATGTTTACTGTCTGCACCAAAGCTTCACACAGGACAAGTATTAGATTTTCTTCATTTTGAAATTGCAATCCTACGTCATTTAACAACCATGGAATTGAGAACGGAAAATAGATACAGGGACAGACGATATTTGGAAGAAGCACCAGAGTAAAGCTGAATTCTGCTTGTTCATTTTGGGTTTGGGAGAATGTGTAGGAAAAAGAGATTGAATTTAGACACACAAAAACCACAAGCACTGCTTTTTTTCCTTGAAACTCATTTTAGTTTATCCTCCCAAAACAAACTGAACAATATTTAGTGAAGCTCTAGCCTAGTCCCAGAGACGACTTTTAAATTACAGAATGGTCGGGAGAGGATTGGGAAGCATCTCCAGGACTGACAAGTCCCTGCATGAGGGCGGACACATGAAGGCCGCACACAATCCTTTGTCTCAATATGAGTTGCTTTATTTGGGGGGGGGGGGGTGTATGTTAAAAGACACGTTTTTGGTTTTTTTTTCTTTATATAGATGTTACTTGTTTGTCCTAGAGGTGAGCAAAACTAATATTACGATCACATAAAAATGTCAATTTAAATATTCTTCCTGGGATCTACTACCAAATATTTGATAAAGACTAATGTACCAAAATGCGAAGCTCATAGATTTCTACCCCACGACCAAAGCGTTTTGTTTCTTAGTCAAAAGAAGCCACTGTAGCAAAAGGAGACCTAAAAGAATTTTGAAAATGTTTAAAAATTCATATAACTTTTAGCAATAATTTTCATTTTGATGGTAATAGATTTCATTTTCTTACAATCTATGGTGGTCAGTATTGCTTGCCAGCTTGGCTAGACCTAGAATCTCAGAGAAGACAGGCCCCTATCCATGTCTGTGAGGATTATCTGGGTTAGGTTAACTCGGGAGGAGATAAATGTACTCTGAGCATGGACAGAATCTTCCAACGGGTTTCTGTGAATGAAGAGGAGAAAGGACCTGAGCACGGATACACCTCTGCGCTTGACTGTGGTGCGGCTTCAGCAGTTGCCTCGTGCTCCAGCCACAATCCTTTCCTCAGCATGATGGATTGCAACCTGAAACGGAGGCCTAAAAGAGCCCTTATATTGCAACTGTCAGGTATTTTGTTGCAACATTGAAAAAGGTTACTAATATGCATTCTAAATGTAGTATTTCCCATTTTCAAAGTACCAAACTTCACATATTTTCTAAGGCTTGGTTTACTCAACAAATACTACTTGATGGTACTTTGTACTGTCTGATTAGATTTGTTTCACTCCACATCTATAAAACAGAAGACTTTTAGGCAGCCAGCATGCATGAATGCTTTGTGGTACTGAAGGTTATAAATGGTGGAGAGCTCTTTTTAAGAAAGAGAACATAAAAGTATAAACTAGGACTGTTCCCAGGACCTTGGAAGAAATAAGGCTTAGTGCAGCCTTGAAGTTTAACCTTCATTAGCTCTAAAGTTAATCTCACCCAAGTCTCATAAATTTTATGAAAATCATGATTCTTTGGCATTTGAACTGGAAACAAATGGCATCAACCTTAGAAACAAAGAAGAGTTCTCTCTCCTTTGATTTTCAATGTAATGCTGAGCAAGCTTCTGCTCGATGTTCCAGATCAAATGTGATTAATAGGCATTCTTTTACCTCCTCAGTGGTTAGTAATAAGACAAGTTTGAGGAACAATTGATTTAAATGACAGGCCATAGGAAATGAATCTGCTGCACTAGGAAGTGCATTATAAAGACACTGTTCAATATGAGTTAAGATCCTAGCCTGGAGCCTAGATCTGTAAAACCAAGAATAGACCAAAATATACCAGGCAGAGAGTTCCTCTGAAGAAATGGTCTAAGGCGAATTTTTAAATGCTGAGTAAAGCTGGGTGTGGGGAACTTTATGCATAACCTTTATTAAGTAGGACTTGAAGGCATATATATATAAATACATGTGGAAGAAACTTTAGGAAATGGAAAATGTTGACCAGATATCAATTAAGTTCTGTTTTTTTCTGATTTATAAGAAGCCTATACAAACCATGAAAAGCACAATGAGTGATTATGATCTCTCTTTTTTTTTTGTCATTTTGATACAGGGTCTCTGTAGCCCCAGCTGATCTGGAACTCACTATGTAGACCAGGCTGGCCTTGATCTCATAGAGATCTGCCTGTCTCTGCCTCCCAAGTCCTGGCATTAAAGGTCTAGCTTAATTATGATTTCTTTAGTAATCAGAAACCATACGATTCTTCCACTCTTGTTTCTTGTTTAGACTTTTGCTTCGTGTTTGCATCTCCTGTGTCAGTGTTCTTTAGTCCCATCATATAGCAGATCTTTTTAGTATATCAGACCACCTCAGGCTCCTCTAAAGTCCCTTAGTGGTTGTCCATGCCTATCAGCTGAAGATCTAAGCCCTTACCAAACACAGTAATCCAGTGTTGTTGGCATTTTAATGAATTTTTATGCCCTTTATATTCACTTGGTACCAAAGTAGGTAGTTTCATCAACATGCAAAACAACTTTTCATGTCAGGATCTTTGGGCTTTTTTATTGTGTGCTTCAGCAAGCCAATTGTACAAAGCTTATTCCTCATTGGATTCTTTATTGTTTCCACTACAGAGGAGGCAACATTTATTGCCTCAAATTTCTCATTAGTTTTACTACGCTTTATTATTTGATTTCAGTCATTATGAACAGGGTCTTTTTAAGATTTCTTCATCGTCAATCCTTCTTCCCTTATTTTACCTACTTGAGACAAGATCTTACTATGGATTCCGTGCAGGCGTCCCTCTAACCGTGTACACAGGCTGGCTTCAGCGCTGCATCCAGAGCTACAATTTCCCCTGAAAATCAGAGATACCATCATCAGTTTTCTAACACCATTCAACGCCAGAACCACAGACCTCTAGGTTATACAGCATCTCCTTGACCTTCACTCACATATGTCTCTGTACTCCCGTTAACCTTGTCTAACTTCTTTCTCATCTGTTCCTGGTTTGTCATTCCCTTTCCATGGAACTTACCATGTATCAGCAGCAAACTCCTGTCTACTCTAAACAGGTTTGCTCAACCTGCTTTTTAAAGGCTTATCTCAACCCAAATTGGATGCCTCTAGTTGATACGCTTCCCTACTGGTCTCCTAAGGGAAATTCTTTTCTTTTTTAATCCCTGAAACCCCCATCTATCACAGCATCCAAAGTGGGAGAGAAAATTGTTGCTCCTACCTTATTTTCCCCAGAAAATTTCTCTTCCCTTTGCATCCACAGCTCCCAGCTTCTTTAAAGTCGTCACTAAGTTTTTTTGTTTGTTTGTTTGTTTGTTTTTGCCATGGGAAATAGAGATTATTTATGAGGTTAGTCACAAAAATTCTGGCCACAATATTTCTCCTTCTACATTACAGACCAATAAAGGTCACCACCATCTCTTCCCAAAACTAGTTTACAGCCTGCAGTGCTGCTTGATCCACCCTAGTCCATGTTCCCACAGTCATAGTGAGCTTTATAACTTTTATATAAAATTGTGGAGGCTCCTGCACTGGGCCTCAACAGCTGATGCTAAATTTCAAAATGAGTAATTTACACTAAGGTTCCATGTTACCAAACTAGAACTAAGATGTTTATCTGACCTTCTGAAAACTAGTATTAATGGTATATAGTCAAATTTCCTTATTAGCCAGTTTAGTTGGCATCAAAGTGAACATTCTCTTTCCTTAATCTTTACACACGCACACACACACACACACACACACACACACACACACACACACAAATAATTTGGAAGAACCTGATATATATTAACTAGCTATTTACCTATTTTTATCTCCTGGTTCCCCTTTCAGAAGGAAAGTAAGTTTGAATTGACTGGTCCACTCTCTTTTTGCTTCTGCTCTTTATCCCTTCTCTGTTTATACAACTAAAGCACATTTAGTCCATTGAACATTTATTCTAGTTTACAGACCCAAATATTACTTGATTTTACAAGCAAAACTCAAGCCAATTAAGATTATTAAACTATTTAAACCTTTGCAAGTTCACCCTTTGAATATATACATTTGATGCATATGTCTCCAATTTGCCAGCCATCCACTAATCTTTCCCAGGGTATCAGTTCACTTAGGGGTGTTACCTACATTCGTATTCTGGTTTGCAGAGTCTCTATTGCCTGACTTTTATTTTTCATTGTTCTCATATTTGATTGCTTGTTCTGCTTCACCAAGCTACCTTTCTTAATTTTTCTAAAATATACGGGGTAATTTTTATTGTTTTTGCCTTTGAACAACTTTTCCTCTGATGGCCTCTTCTTCTGTGATTTAGATGTTGGGTTGAAAGTATCCCCTCAGAAAGCTTTTCTTTGAACTACCTTTCCACTGTTGCTTCATACTCTAGCCAGTGTTTGAAGAAGGGCTTATTTGGCTTACGTTTGTTGTATAACAGTCTAAGTACCACAGGATTCCTTTCCTCCATCAAAACAGGTATCAGCAAATACATGTAAAATGAATAATGAGTGTACCAGGGTGCTAAACCAAAGAAATAATGCCTTGTCATAGAACTGTGTGGTGGTGCATGCTTTTAATTATAGCACTTGGAAGCAGAGGAAGGCAGATCTCTGTGAGACAAAGGCCAAACTAGTATACATAGTGAGTTCAAAGCCTGCTGGGGCAACAGGGCAAGCCTGTCTCAAAAAATAACCACCCCCCCAAAAAATAATCCCCCAAAAAACAAAAAGAAAAACAAAAAACAAAAAAACAAAAAAACCCAAAAACTGCACAAAATATATATTCATATTTTATATTTTACAGGCAAAATTAAACACTAAGAGAATGTTCAAAATTATAGTCTATGGTTACCAAAGATTTTAAAATGAGAACATGCTAACTTTCTCTACTGAAATACCTTAATACTTATCAAAGAGCAATGAACTTACATGTTTACCTTTATTTCTGAATTTTGTTCTTTTCCATCAATTTTTTTTGCTGAATTTTGATAGTATATAATATACTGATTATACTTCTTTTTTGATAAACTTTAAAACCAAGTACTATAAATTCTCTAATTGTTCAAGATTTGGTTATTCTGTGTTTTTTACCTTACTGTGCAAATTTTAACTTGTCAGTTTCTAAAACAAGAAGACTGTTTCAACATTATATGTTACCGTCAATGTAGTTCTTTTATTAACTATGAAGAATATGTAGACGAGTGGCTTAGAGAGGAAGAAATCAACTCCACTGGCACTTGTACTTTAATAACAGTTTTCTACATCTAGTCTGGAAGGGAACATTATAGGGATTTGTAGGTGAGAACATCAATACCATCATTTGTCTATCCTTTCAAGTTCTAATTTACCTCAGTAAAAAGGGTGCTTCATAGAAGTGTTTTGAAAATACAGATAAGAAGCATTGTCACAGGAAAACTGTCTTACACAAACATGACAGGTAATGATTTAGGTTGTAAAAAGAATTATGAATGGAGAGATATTTCTGAATCAGTCCAGAGCAGAGTCTAGACCAGCACAGTATTAGATTTAGCAGTTTAACATTCTCCAAGTTTAAATATTATGAAACAATATCAAGTTAGAAATAGGATGGTTAAAAGCTATTGAGATGGGAAAAAAATAAATATAAGGTTTTGAAGTGCTCTAGCTGGCTTCTCTGTTGCTTTGATGAAACACCATGACCAAAGCAACTTTAAGAAGAAAAGGTTTGCTTGGGCTTCCAGTTCCATGAGGATAAAGTTCAGTGGGGTAAGGAAGGCATGGCATGGCATGGTGGCTAGCAGGAGGCTTGAAGGTCACATCGTAACCCACACACAGGAAGCAGAGAGAAAACAGGAAGTGAGGGACACTATAAACCCTTAAAGCCTGCCCCCAATGACGTACTTTCTCTAGCAATATTCACTTCCTAAACCTCTTTAACAATGCCACCAGCTGGTGACAAGATGTTCACAAACATGAGCCTGTGCGAGACATTTTGTATTCAAACCACCACAAGCAATGATATTTTAATTCTAAAAATCACATTCTCACTAACTCTATAAATTTGTGATGGTAATTCAATAATTTACTTATTTTTAGGAATTTCTTTTCTTTAATTTTTAAATTTTTTAAAAAATTTTTAAATTTTTATTTTTTGGTCTTTTTGAGACAGGGTCTCTCTGTAGCCCCAGCTGTCCTGGAACTCACTATGTAGACCACACTGGCCTTGAACTCACAGAGATCCACCTGTCTCGGCCTCCCGAGGGCTGAGATTAAAGGCATGCGCCGCCATGCCCCACCTGGAATTTCTTTTTTAATAGATAAAATACCAGTTGCTGTTGAGGAACAGTTATTATCACCATCAACCAAATGCCAATTTATCATTGTAGGGGAGGTTAATAGTGTCACAGTAGGCTTCAGATTTAATTTTCTGCTGGAGATCATAAATAACTGCACAATAGGTAACAAAATAAACCCCCCAAACACTGTGCCCCCCTGTTGAATACTAGCAAGTCTATTGTGGGAATAACCACCCACTCTCTGATTGAATTTAAGGATCTCTCCACAAAAAAGAATTCGTAACTTATACTGTAAACTTGATCAAAAACCCATGTCTAAGGAGGACTTGGGCTCTGAAGGTGAACTTACTACTGTTGTGTAGCTAAATTGTCATGGTGCCAAGCTGTCTTCTAAATATTTATTTTTATATTCACAGACACGTGCTATTCCCAGGCTTAGTCAGAGAACCTTTCTTCGCAATGAATGGCAGCAAATACAGAATCCTGTGACTGCTCAAGATGTCCAGAATAAGTGACTGCTAATGCTTACGCCTAAATCGGACATTTATGCCATCTCCTCTAAGGCTCAGAGAATGTTGTGCAGGAGGGGCCAGGGAGAATTTAAGTAAGTAGGGAGAAGTGCTAGGAAATGCTGTCTTCTAGACATTGCATAGCCATGGTAGTCATGAGACTGTGCCTATCCACGGTCAATCATGAATTGGGGAAGGGTTTACAAGGTTGTATTGCTCAAATATTGGCTCCTGTTGGATTCTGGTGGGCGAGCAGTCACTGTCTTCTGTTGTGTACCCATTAGGAAGGCCACCAGGTTCCAATGAACAGTTCCAAACCTTTGATAACACAGATGATCCTGGTTAGACAAAACAAAACAAAAACAAAAACAAAATCATGAACGTGGGAAGGGTGATTTTAGGGTGTTAGGGTCCGAGACTCCGTGGGCTTCCCAGGAAAACAATATGTAGGAGCACGGAGATGTAATTCAAGCAAAGTCTTTATTAAGCCAGCTAGCTGGGGTCAACCGTCCTCCCAAGACACGCAGGCCTGGTTAGAGCAATCGACCCTGAAGCAACTTCAGACAAAGTTTATATAGGATTTTCACAGCCTTTGTACCAGAGCCCATGCATTTTCACACAACCAATAGCTTTAAAATCCCTAACCTATAGATTTAAGCTAATTCATGTGTGTCACTCTCTGGGTGGTACGTGTCAGTTTCCTGATTTCTGTAATCTCTTATTTACACAAGCATTTCTGACCGCTTTCTGTTATCTCTCACATGCCTACATGACTTATCACGGGTCATGCCCTGGGGTGGCAGCCCACATCCCGTTATCTATCTCTGGGAGCCCTTATGTCTCAGTCTAGCCTTGTACCAGAGTTGAGTGGCTCTTACCCAGAAAGTTATAAGCAATGAAGTAATTAAACTTAAGTACTATTAAATTCTCTCTCTCTCTTCAATCTTTGATTTCCTCTGTATTTTTCCCTTACAAGGGATGAGGGAGAATCATTGGGATGAAAAGGGAGATTAGCGAGGGTGGGATAATACTCAGAATACACCTTATACATACATGAACTTGTCCAAGAAAAAAAGTCAATATGTATATGTATGTAAACACTGTAGTTTGGGTATCTGTGCATCAAAGAACTTTATCTCATTTAATATTGAATAGCATCCTCTCACATATCAATTCAGTGCTAGACGTTTCTAAAATGTATCTCAAAAATAGGACAATTTTGGCTGTGCATGGATGAGTCAGTTCAGATACTCCTCGTCTTCTGGTTCTCCAATCCTCAACAGCGTGCATGAAGAGAAAGTCCTGTCAATTTGGGTGGTCATTGTATTATTGTGAGTATATTTCCTTCTTAACAGAAACCAATTTTATTTGGATATTTAGCATGCTCTCACATTTCTGTGATGGCCTGGAGGGTGCATTTCATTTAAAATACCCAGGGAAATGGCACTGAAAAGCTGCGAGGACTTCTGAGTTGGCTGTCCTTCTCAAGTGGAGGCAGTGGCTGTTTGTTTTAGAATCTGGTAGTTGTACTTCAGCATGAGAAGAGTGTGTCTCACTGCTTTCTGAGATGGCTGCTCTGGGAGTAGCAGAAGTCTTATGTTCCTCCCTGGGGCATTCAATAACACTTGAACATGTGGAGCCAGGGACCATCTTTTTTAAGAAGTGAGAGAAATTGCAAGTGTATCTAAACAGTTTTTGGGTAATACAATCTGTGAAAACAATTTTATTATTCAACACTTTGGAAATGTGACAATGAAATAAAACAAAACAAAAAGCATTATGGGACTAAATAGGTTTTAAAAGAGAGGGAAGAATGAACTAGATGATAGGTAAAAAGTAGCCGGACACCAAATGGATAGAGTTGATGGGGGGGAAAGCACCAAGACACAGATAAAACTCTCAGTGGGATAGAGTTTTATTTAGCAGGGGACACGTTCCCTTCCAGGAAGGGAAAATGTCAGCCCACAGGTTGTGACCTGGGACTTTTATAAGGGGGCTTCGGGGTGTAGAAAGCGGGAAGTTTTTTGGAAAAAATGGGTGGGGGGAAGCAGGAAAAGCGGGGCTCGTAAACCCAGCTCTGTCTCCTCTACCAGCCAGGATCTGGGTCAAGAAGGGTTTATTTTTTGTCCTCCTAAGATAAGGGAAAAGCTGGTGTACTAAAGCGGCTCCTGAAGTCTCTGGCTAAAAGGTGGAATTTGCTTATCTTGTCTTTGGAGATTAAAGGAAAGGCAGGCTGCCTCTTAGAAGAGCCTGCTTCCCTTGACTTCAAAGACCTGGGTGCTTATCAACTCGGTTCCCTTTTCTCCGGAGCTTGTGAAGTCTGAAGTCCTGAGACCCTGTTGGAGATGGGGAGAGCTGCTATGATTTGAAACCCTAATAATAGACACTGGAATATTTGTGGTGGATTGTTTACTTAAAGGCACTCAACATGGGACCAGGTGGAAACCAAAGAGTGCTTGTCTTCTTTCTAGGAAAAGAACTTTATGAAGACAGGGCCTTATGTGATTAACCAACACTCAACTTCTATTGTCTGAAACATCTTCAGAATAATTGTTTGACTTCATTAACTTTTAATTCCTGTTTCGATATATTTTTATATGCTTTGATAGAGTTGAAAGGCAATTCAATTATGTTTTCCAATGACAAAATATTCCGGGAGAGAAAATGTCAGCTCTAAAGTTCAGAAAGATTGCAGAACAGTTACAAATTCTTAAAAGGTCTCTGTAGCAAGTAAAAATTAAGATCCATTTATTACATCTGTGATGGATAGCTTTAGTGCCAACTTGACACACCTGGGTTGAGGGAGCCTCAGTTGGGGAATTGCCTCTATTGGACTGGCCTGTGGCCATGTCTGAGGGCATCTTCTTGATGAGTGATGTGGGAGGGCCCAGCCCACTGTGGGTGG
>NW_008338715.1:3781050-3804968 GCF_000622305.1 Nannospalax galili | reverse complement strand
GGGCATCTTCTTGATGAGTGATGTGGGAGGGCCCAGCCCACTGTGGGTGGTGCCACCCCTGGGCAGGTGGGCCTGTGTTGCATAAGAAAGCAGGCTGAGCAGGGGCCAGGAGAGCAAGCCTGTAAGCAGCATTCCTCCATGGCCTGTGCTCCAGCTCCTGCCTCCAGGTTCTTGCCCTGAGTTCCTACCTTGGACTCCCTGATGAACTGCATGTGACCTGGGAGATGTAAGACAAATAAACCCTTTCCTCCCCAAGTTGGTACTGGTCAGAGTGTTTTGTCACAGCAATGAAGAACAAACTAAGACAACATCCAAATCCTAATTGTAAGTAACTTTAAGTCTTTGACCTTATATTTTAATAATCTCATCAAAGAGAAATTAATCATTTCAGATATCTTGAATTCTTTATCAAAATTTTAGTTCTCTCCACCGTAATTAGGTTAAATATTAGTTATATGTGATGAGATGATCATCTCTTGATGGAAAATGTATTTTACATGTTTTCAATTTCCCAAAATACTGTCAAATTCACATACATTTTAAATATAATTTGATAGTTCTTGTCATAATTCTTGTTGGGTTCTGAGTTGCAAGCTACATATACAATGTCTGGTTAGTTTATTAGAGAAATAATTTGAACCCAGGTGTGGTGGCACACTTGCAATCCCAACACTTGGGAGGCTGAGTTTGGAGGATCAGTGAAAGTCTGAGGCCAGTCTGGGCTATCTAGTGAGTTCAAAGCCGGTCTGGGCTACATAGTGAGAACTTGCCTGAAAACAAAATCAAAGAAAGCAAAAGAATCAATTGGAAGTATGTTAGGCTGTCTTAGACTTGTTGAGACAACTTTAGCTCATAAGGATGATGAGATGCAAGGAAGCACCAGGTTCGAGATTCCCAACCATTTTTATAAAGCTGCCCGGTCTAACCTCCATGACCAAGTAACTCTGTGGCTGCAATCTGTCAGTGGGACTAAGAACCAAGTCTTTGCTTTTATCCCCAAGCTCACTGTGTTGTGTTGTATACAGCAGCACTCAGTAAGCCATGTCAGGTGCCTGCATCTTCATACCCAGGAGTTCTGAGAGAAGGCAGAGAGGACATTAGATTCCGTTCAGCTTTCTAGTCAAGTCTTAATCAATGAGTGAATTCTCTTCACCAAATAAAAGGAGACTTGGAATAAAAGGAAAACAAAAACAGATGTCTTTTAAAGCTAGCGTTTTTGAGGCCTGGAGAGACAGCTCAGCAGTTAAGAGCATTGGTTGCTCTTACAGAGGATGCAGGTTTGTTTCCCAGCACCCACATGGTGGCTAACAACCACTAGTAACTCCAGTTCCAAGGAATCTGTTGTCTTCTGGCCTCCACGAGCATTGCGTGCATGGGTGCACCTACATACATGCAGGCAAGACACTCATACACACAAAACAAAAATAAATATTCAATATACATGGTATATGAATGACAAGAGAGATAGCTAGATGATAGATAAGATGCATGCCATTGGTTCTTGTTATTTGCTGTGTTATATTTTATAAAGTCACAGCAAACACTGAATTAACTAATACTAAACTGTTGCCCCCAGGGAAAAGAGACGATTAAGTTCCTATGCGCATCTTACACAGTGTCTTCACTAACTAATCAATACATTACTTTGCTTTTCATAGGTTTCTGTTTAAAGATGACTTATTTAATATATGTTATTGATACATAAAAAAGTAAAGAACAGAGCAGGTTACACCAGCTGGTCACATACCTTGTTTCATCTGTCATACAGTGTAAGCAAGTGTCCCTCTTGTAGTCTTAGGATCACACTATATTTTTCTATTTGTTTATGATTTCACTGCTTAAAATGGTAGGATGTTGAGGTGCTGTCCAGTGCAAGAAGCTAAAGAAACCTGTGATGTGCTTTACAGAAAAAAAAAAAGTACAGGTTTTAGGTAGTCTTTATTCACATGTAATGGCTGAATAACATCACTAAGTAGACAAAAGGAATATTTGTTTGTAGTACAAGAGCTGAAGCCAGAAGACAGAGGGCACCTTGCACAACCTCTTTTTCTTCTTTCTTTTTTCCTATGCTGGGGATCAAACCAACAACCTTAAACATGCTGAGAAAACTCCTCACCACTAAGCTATATACCTGGGAAATGCTGTTCAGCTTTTGATAGGACAGAAGCCACGGGCAGTTAATTTTTGCTGTTCAATACATGAGTGTGTGAATTGCAGAGAAAGCACTCTGAGGATCAATTTGGGGACTACAAATGAATTTTAATGAGCATGTAAGTTTATAAATGTGAAATCTGTGAATAATGGAGATAGATTGCTTATACATATTTGCAGTTATGAATATATGTCTAGAATTAGCAAATACTACTGTGATTTGAAAACTCTTATGTATGCCATGTACATAGAAAAAGCTAGAACCATAGTAAGTCAGTGATCTAATCTGTACTATAAGAATTTTTGTTGGCATCGACACCATTCAATATTAAAATCTTCAATGTTTCTATTATAAACATGATGACATGGAATATTACATATTTGATTTCGATTTCTATTTGGTTGTCCAAGTTTACTGTTAATACTTTGAAAATTCGTTTTGCCTCTATTACTTTGCTAATAAGTTGGTGGTTTTACTTTTGCTTAAAGACATCACATTTCTGTCATTATTTAAATATTCCTTACAAAAAGCTAGTGCTCAAGTCTTGTGAAATGTTTTTCAGTTTCTAAACTCATTCAAAGGTAATTATCTAGCTAATTAATCACTTATGTTTTTGTTCAAGAATGCAAATCTTTATTCAAAGACTGAAATAAAATTTTGTCTTTATTTACACATTTGATGAGTTGGATAGACCTCATCAGTCAAATGACTTCCCTGGGTGCTTGACAGATTAAATACATTAAAACACCAATAAGTCTAACTCCTGTGAACATTTCCATCTGTGGTTTTGCTCTGGACAGTAGCAGAAAGTTGGTATTGTTTAGTGTATCCAATATTTTTAACATTTTCAGTCTTTCACACTTTTTCTTGGCTTACTGACTTTTGACATTTGGTTTCTGTCAACAGAGATGATAATATGAAATATATCTTAGGAGGAAATGAGGAGGAAGAGCTATCTAATCCAAAATCTATGTTCCAGATGGAAAGCCTTACCCACCCAAAAGTAATTTGTTGGCTTTGCTGAACTTTCTGACGGAGGTGGATCAGAATAAGAGTGCACATCCAGGTTCAAATCAAGGCCAAGCCTTGGATTAAAAATACATTAGACTTTTACATCCCTGTAAGATTGACTAAAGGAGACAGATGGAGCCTGACAAAGCACAAGAGATGAGTGGTTGATCAGGCATCTCATCTGCAGACTCTGAAGAGACCCAAATGAAATATATCAGAAGGAAAGACTCCATATACAAGAATATCAAAAAGTCAGGGAAATGTGACTGATTTTAGAAATTGGCCTATGCTTCGTTCCATGCTGCTTGCTAGAATGAGTAGGCCCAACTATAATGATACCATTTTAAGCAAAAAAGGAGTTGGACACTTTACAAGATAAAGACATTAAAATAATTCTTCAGAAATAATAAGACTATAATTAGGTACAAAACTATTTCTTAAGAAAAATAAAATTGTTTCTTGGAAAGTAGTAGAGAGAACTCAGATTCCAAGGCCTGAGGTCTCACAGAGTCATTATCTGAAGTTGAAACAATTCCTCAAGTCTAAAATGAAATGCCCTAAATTGTTGATTTTAAGATGTGCCGTACCCATCTAACAACTCTGAAACCTGGGGATATCGAACAATTAAAATGGGATGATTTTTTCCTTCATGAAACATAAAGATTGTGGCATCTTAAATTGAGTGTAATTTAGACTTAATTACATGCAATCACAGGACTTAAAATTTAAGGTTTAAAAATATTAGCTGGGAGTCCATTAGGCAGAGACAGTTCCAGTGCTGAGGGTCCTTATATGAAGAAACCAAAGCCTGTCTCAATGTCAAGACAAAAATGAAACCTGAGCTTTCCCAATCAGAATCCATCAAACAAGCCTTAAACTATGGAATTTCTAGTTTAATCAACAAAAACAATTCTTTTTGCTTCTGTAAAGAGGTTGGATGTAAAAGTTTCTTTCTGCTTCACAGGACCTAGAGTGAAAAATGTGCTACCATTTTCCAAAGAAGTGAACTGCTACTTGGGTAAATAAACCTTGAAAATTTAAGATGTGCAAATTAATATTCAATATTATTAAAAACAGGATTAGCCCTTTATCCACTATGTAAAATATACATTCAAAATAATTTTACTATACAATTTTCTTATTTGAATTTTGAGATCTGTGGCCAATATTCTGCTATTTCATACAAAACTTTTAAAATTTTTGGTCTTTTTCAGACAAGGCCTGGAACTCAAAGAGTCCCTCCTTCCACTACCTCCTGAGTGCTGGGACGAAATGCAAGGGCCACCATACTCCATTCAAAAAAATTTTATGGCATTTTTCTTCTTGAATTCTAGACATAATAGGGAAGCTGCACCCATAAAATCTCCACAGTATGGTTGCCTAACAAGACCTGCATAATAACAATACATGTTGACATGCCAGTGTGATGGGAGAAACTCCAGTGTCCCACCTCTAGATGAAGAGGCATAGGAAGTCAACGAACGCTGAAGAAGAATCAGTTTTCTCCAGGGACGAGCTGCCTGAACTTTATCTAATCCCAAGTGGTCAGACCTAAACAGTAGATGTACAAATGAGCACTATTGTATGGACTCAGGGCATTATATTATTGTCTTACACACACACACACACACACACACACACACACACACACACACGACAAGGAAAAATTGAGCAATGGGGGCACGTGGGAGAAGTTGGAGGGGGAAGTGGAAGGGGTAGAAAAAATGCCAGTGCAATACTCACGTATGAAGTTTTCAAAAAAATTCATAAAAAAGAATCTTCAATTTCCATCTAATTTTGAATAATTTGGAAGGAGAAAAGCTTGACTAATTTTATGACTAGTTATTAATACCTCACATAAATATTACCTAGTAGATTATGAACAGAAAATTTAAAATTACAGCTTTAAGATTATTCTATGGCTATCAAACCCCACTTTTGGCTCTCATTAACATCCTAATATCCGACAGTATAACAGGCCTAAGTCTACCTAGATTTGTGGTAGAGTCCTTTATTTACATTCAGTAAGCATGAAAAGAAAGGGACTTCTACTATTTGTGTTTCCAGTTTGTCACTCAGTTACATTTTAGAGTGTAGAGAAAAGTGTCGAAGTTAAATGGCCACTGTATATAAACAAGTGTAAGTGTTGTGCCTGCATGTATGAAGTGCACCCGTGGCATGCAGTGCCCACAGAGGACAGAAGAAGGTGTCCGATTCCCTGGAACTGCAGTTATAGATGGTTGTTAGCTGCCCTATGGGTGCTGGGATCCAAACCCAGGTCTTCTGCAAGAATAGCCAGTGCTCTTAAGCACTGCTTATCTCTCCAGCCCCAGGCAAATGTTCTTTTTATTTAAAATTCACATCCTCATTTTAGAGGGAAAAGTAGAGTTTACTAGGCTTAAATGAATTTTTGGTAAATGAATTTGAACAATAGATCTTTGGGTTATGGCTAGACCCTAGGTAACTGAAGCCATAAGAAGAGAACCCTTTGATATTCTTCTTTGAAAGAATGACAAGTATGGGCTACATAGCAGGAAACTGACTGTATATGTTTCAAAATGGTAAAAAAAAAGAGATTTTGACTGTTTTTACCACAAAGAAACAATGAATGTTTGAGCACATCAATATGGTTAACCTTATTTAACTGTTACACAATGCACACGTATTGAAATGTCACCTGGCACCCCATAAATATATACTATCTGCTAAAGAATTAAAGTTTCAGTCGACCGACCACCCTCTTCTGGCCTCTGTGGGGCATTGCACACTCGTGGTAGGCAAAATACTCAGACACGTAAAATAAAAAATAATAAAATATTTAAAAAAAATTCATGGACCCGTGTGTCTGTAAAGGATTGGTTTTTTTTTTTTTTTTTTTTTAGTTTATGAAACAGTAGGGAAGACTTTGGGTGCTCTCAGAGATTCCAGGGAAGAGAGACAAGAGGGGAAAAAAAATCCCTAAATAGGGGGATCAATATGAACCAGGGATCAAATCAAAGAAAGTAAGAAAATCTAGGGATTTATAAACAACTTGGCTGCCATTCAAATCGTCATCCTTGTTTTTTTCCACAGCAATAATCCTCTGATGTCCCTTGAATTGTGAGAGGATTCACATCAAGAATGTTATATTAGTTGTATTTGGTGAAATGAAGTAAAGGCAGTACAGACATGTTTAAGAGCACGGCCGTTAGAGCCCAGTTTACCTGTTTCAAATCCTGGCTCCAACACAAAACCAGTGCCGAGTACTCAATGGTGCATTTGGCTTAGATGCAAAACAGGAGTAAAATGCATGTACTTTATTCATCGAGTTCTTCTTAGGATTAAATGTCTTAATGTATATAAGGTTTTAATCCACTGTTAGGTGTGACACAGTAAATGATGTTTTGGGATAAAGAGACAGATGGAGAGCTGGAGAAGCTCTTGAATTTGAATGAGTCATCATAAACAGGAGCAGGGATTTAGAGGGAGTTTCCTGACAAGTCTAAGTACATCCTTGCACATCCTGAACTCTTTGGTACCTCATGAAGTTTCAGAAACTGAGGATTCGTCTGTTCAAGTTTCATAAGAATGGAGTGTAAAGGTGACTTTTTACTAAGATATTGATGGCATTGTATGTTAGAAACCTGGATGGATGCATGATTTGTGATATTCTGATTCTAAACATAACACAGAAAGTGAAAGTTCTCAGTCATCGAACTCTTTGGAAGTATTCTGTTGATTGTTTGCTATATGTATTCTCATAACTTTCTCAAAAGGTCTTTAGTGTTAGTTATCCATCCCTGTACTCATTCCTGCATCCTTCTCTCCCATCTCCCACTCCATTTAATTCTTATTCCATTATTTCTTTTACCTCTTTATACCACTATGCTTTGCCATCTCTCCCATGAATTCCCCTGACCCTCAAGGCCCCTTACTAATTTCCTGACCTCTATGGATATTCCAAATGAAACACACATGTCTAAATATTCAGAGCTAACATTCAGAAATGAGAGAAAACATTTGGCATTGGTATCTGGCTGTAGTTACATCACCATTTTCAGGGCTAAAGCCCTGTAGCTAGACAGGCCTTGGGGCCTAGGGAAGAACTTACTACTATTACTCTGCTAACTGGACAGAGCATGACACCAACTCCTAATTTTTTATACCCATAGATTGCTGTGTCTCTCATCCTCCATCTGAGAAGCTTTGTTTGCAGTAGACGATGATTAATACAGAGACTCATAAATGGTCATGGTCAAGGTGCAAGAATAAAAGATTTTGGTATGCTAAATGGGACACCTATATCACCATTCTCCACAAGGGTCAGGGATCACTGTTGAAGAGGGATAAATCGTGAGATCCAGAGATGGTGGATGACTGAAGGAAATTGTTTTGCAGACACATGAACTGCACACATGAACTCAGCAATTGTGACAGTGTGCGTAAGACCTGCATAAGCTCAAAGGAGACAAAATCCTACTTGGAGAGGGGAGGTGGACAAATGCCCTACTCCTAAGTGAGGACTACTGACAACTAATAGCTCCCAGGAGAGGGAGAGGCATTTTTTAAGGGTGTGACCCCTGGTAGATAACCATGCCCCAGGGAATGTTCACACCCCCAAGAAGATATGGGCAGCACAAATTGGACTCCACGCATTTAAGAAAACAGGACATAAAGTTGAGTGGGTAGAGAGCAGGGATGGACCTGGGCAGAAATGGAGGGGTGAATATGATCAAAATACATTGTATGATTCTCAAAGAACTAATCAAAGTTATGAAAGAAAAATGTTTGCTCTAGAAAGTTTTTCTTCATAGCTAATAAAACTACTCTACTTTTAAATGAAAAAGCATGTATGTCCAATCATTTTCATTTGCCTGAATTCTCCAGTGTGAAAACAACTCTCAAGCTTCATTGCTGTCAAGTGAAGACAGTGCAGGAACCTGGGAGACGTGGGAGTCAGAGTTCTGACATCAGCTTGCAGTATGTTATCTAAATTTCCTGATATAGTAAGTAATTTTTTTGGATATTTTAAATGAAAACATTTAGCTCTATAATGCCTAATGTGCTTTTTGAATCTAAAGTCATGAAATTTAAAACATCAATAGCAATTTGGGTTATGACATTATAATAAGGGTGTTTTCTATCACACTTTTTATAGCAGTATTTTTCCTTTCTTTTTGGACAACAGTCATTTAAAAGCCTTGTGGGAATAATGTCTGGGACTCTATCTCAGTTCATGTAAACAAGTTTACAAGGCCCTGAATTCTTCTGGTAACCTAAACATGGGGCTTTAATCCCACATGACCCTTCCTTGCCCTTGACCCAGAACAGTGTGTGTGTGTGTGTATTTGCATATCAAATGCTGCAAGCAGTGTATATTTGATGAAAGCAACAGATTGTCCCATTCATGTTGCAAACAACAGGTGGGATTAGATAGCATCTGTTTGTGTTTATGAATACTGTTCTAGGTCAGTAGGTGGTCAGAAAGAGAAAATTCCCTGATAAGACACATTCTGTCTTTTCTTCTCTATTTCATACTGGGCGTACAGTTTCAGTAAAGAGACACGAAGACTTTGGTTGAGAGACATCTAAAGGAACAAGTTCTCAAAAGAGTTGAGGCCCCCACTCTTGGTGAAATTCTTCAGTCATCACCATAATGTGGCATCATGACAGCAATAGCCTAATCTCAACTATTTCTAAGTTTAACCAAATAAATCACATATGTAAATACTTGTAACTGAGAATGTAATTCTTAATGTATTTCTAGATATTTGACAGCTTTATATCTTGTGTTTCTTTACAATCCTTTTTACTCTAATTGTGAAAGATTTGTTGAGAAACTGAATTATTGGCCCAATTTGTATTCTTGCCTGCGAATACTCAGGACAATCTCAGTAGGTAGGAGGACACTCAGAAAAAGTAGACTGACATGTGCTATGTGTTTTTGAGAAGTCTTGAGTAAGAATGACCAAGATATAGAAAGGAATTTTGTAACTGCTGGACCCAGTGGAACAGGAAACATAATCTAGAGAAAGTAAAGGAAGAGAAAATTTGGTTATTTTATGACCAAATAAATACCTATGCATGATCTCAGACCTGGCATCTAGAGAATAAAGCACTTATTACTGAATGTTTTTTCTGAAACTTGCTAAGACATTGTCTTAAATATCCTTCAGTGCCTAATCTGCAGTTTTATTATCATTTAATGTGAGTGTATGGATGTTCTTAGGACACATAGTACAGAATACACATCATTATTCTATTAATTATAGGGATTGAAGTTGTCAGATTTACCTGTGACACAAGGACTAGTAAGTTTGGCACTTTGGAGGAGTATTATGGGGAGAGTTTGGAAAGACCATGCTAAATGGATATGTGGAGAGCTATAGACACACTAGCAAGTGGAAGGGAGTAAGAAGAGGGAACTGTTTTAAGAAAGGAGCTAATAGAGACAAGTTCTCTAAAAACGTCCTTTGAGATTTACATGCTCCCTGACGTTGCCCCCACCCCCACCCCAGATCAGATTCTCCAAGCAAACTGGGTTCATTCAAAATGTAGACATTCTGGCCTGAGATGCTTTGAATTTATTTTTTCAGCTCAAGGCAGTAGCTCTCTATGTCTGTTATTTTAGGATTATGCTGCCAGATGTTTTTTGTGCAGGATGTTGGCAATGAAATTCTTCACATATTTACCTTGTGATTCCTATCTGGGAGACTTTGACTTAAGGCTACATGCCTCGAATTAAATATTCAATCAACCCCTTCAGTTAAAATTTTACCATTTTCCCTGCACAGATACCCTTACCAACTAGCATCATTGATATTACGTAGTTGCCTCAATTTTTGTTTTCTATCTAGTCCACAATTGTACCCTGTGAAATAAAATTAAAAATATATAATTACAGTCCTCTTGATAGGCTGTTGACTATTGTGAGTTAAAAGCATGCTGTGCTGGCTGCAGAAACACCACTGCAGTGGTCTAATTTCCTCTAATCCACTAGGTGCCTGCTTAATTACAGCCTTCCATTCACTGGCTCCCTGGCTGCATTCCATCTCTGCTTGGATATTTTTTTCATTCAGTTTATTGTCCATTTCTATTTCATCGAGTGACACAGAATACAGAATATGACACTTTGTTCCTTGGCTTTCAACACTCTCAGTTGAGCCATTTCTATATTTTATTGAAGGATGAATCTTAACTTTTTTTTAAAAGTTAGAGAAGACATTTATAATAAAGTTTAGTCTCTAAAAGGTTTTTGTCTTCTTTAGGTGTCAGAATATTATGAGAAATAACTAAAAAGTATAAGAATCATTTCAGCTGTCAAATTGATAAGTAGGGTGGCAGATACAGGGGGAAAATGAAGAGATGTTGAGAGAAGAGCTTCTCTTCCTTACAATATATTTCTCATATTGAATGGAAGAAAGAGGTTTTAGAATCACTTTCCAAGACTTTTCTCTTTCATATGCAGATAGATAATATAATTGTTTAAGCCATGAACACTGACTGAAGTCAGTAATAAAAAAAAGAATTCATTCAATTTATAATTATTCTTTAGTATACATTATTAGTTATGTATATGTAAATAAATTTCAGTAATATATTCATTTTCTGAATAGTAAGAACAATTCTGTTGTTTTGAGGTGTTAAATTATACATAATGTATTAGATTTTTTGTTGGGGGTCAGGGATTGATGCATATTAAGCATTTGTTTTAGGCCTGAGACACTCACACAGCCTCTACCATTAAAACAACAACAACAACAGCAAAAACAACTTAGTGAAATTGCATCTGATTTACTATGAACTTTTCAGTCAGATTATAATCTGCATGAAGGTAGGGAACATGCCTATTTTTTAGTATTATATTCTGTTACTATCACAGAATAAAACCTCAGTTTTGATGGTCATGAGTAATCATTTATAGAACTTTTCCTAGGATAAATTTGAAAAGAATACACTTACATATTCAACAGTAGTATACAGCCAGACACACATACTGGAGCCCGGCCAAATGTGCTTACAGTTTAGCTTTGTGGAGGGTGCTGGTAGATATTATGGATTAAAAAAATTAAGGAAAATTACTAAGACAAAGAAACTAAAAACATCCCATCTGGAACTTAGAACACTCATGCTAGCCAGTTTTTAGATTAATAGGATATGAAATTTGAAATTTTCAAATGTAAATGTTGACTTTTTAAAAACAGAATAAAGGATGTCTGAGAGTTTGAGGCAGGGCCACATGGAAAGAGGAACAACAGGTCCTTGGAGTGATGAAGATATTCTCATATTGATTGTGATGGTAGCAGTATGTCTGTATGTATTTGTCAACAACTCATAACTATTCATTTGAAAGGGCAACTTTGCCTTGTGGAAAGTTATATGGTTGACTTAATTTTTTTTCTACCAAGCAAAATAAATAAATAAAAATAAAGGTAACAGCTGATACTATACATTTTTATAAGCTTTAGCCAGAAAACATTTTATAACATGACTGGAAATCTGACTAGGAAACAATTTGTCAACTTGGAATTTGTTGTCTAGAAAGTCAATGACTGTCATTTTTATTTTATTATTTTACCTTTTCAGCAATTAGCCTCTAGAAAAACAATGTATAGACAACATTAGAAGCAAGAAAGAAGTAGGAGATTTTAAGTTCTTTGATTGCTGTTAGAGGAGGAAACAGAAATTATGACCAGTCATAACTCATTACATTTCATCATAAACAATAATTATACCACCAAAATTCATGTTCTTCATATACAATTTCCCCTCACCTTACCATGAGTAAAATTGTAAAATCCACTCTAAATTGAAAAAACTGTCATTTAAAATATATATTTAATATATCTAACCTACCAAGCACTGTAATTTGGCAACAGAGTATATGGTACAGTATTGTTTTATCTCTGTGGTTGCATGTCTGACTGGGATTTCTGCCACACTGTGGTGGACTATTATGTTTAGTGAATCACATCCCATACCAATTGTCCAGAAAAAAATGTTAGGCTCAGGATTCAAAGTGTATGTTCTACTTATTGTGTATCACTGTCATACCATCATAAAGTTGAAAAAAACTTTTAAGTTGAATCATAGTAACTTGATGACAATCTATTTTGCCAGATTTTGTTTTCCAACATCTAATCTTGGGTCTACCAAAGAGAAGCTTCCACTTATGAATATTACTTAGAAGAAGATACCATCAAGTACAGGGTTTTACTTGATATTTGAAGCCATAAATCAGGACATGTCGAGTAACTTTCCACAATCATATGAGTTTATTCCCCAAGTAATTCATGCTTATTACCTGAAAAATGTATCCCAAACTAATAAACAGAAGAAAAAAAGCTTGGTTTATGTTACGGACATTCTTGTATAGTATATCAAGATCATGAATCTTTGCAATGTTACAATAATGTACAGATACTTCAGGGTAGTCTGCTGTAAGAGTGTGAGGAAGAATAATTATCTTAATGGAAAGTGTTAAATACTAATTTTCATTATTTGCTTATCCTGGAAAGCAAGGAGACCCTAGATACTATTTTCCACTCATTCGTGGACATTGGTTAATAGTTTGGCTGGATTGCTGGGGATTGTATTGAAATGAGAATGGGGAATTGCCGACAAGTTACTCTGGGGAAGTACATCAGTAGATTTTAAAAACTCCAGAGTGTGAGAATATTTGCTTTCCATGTGAATGATCAACAGTGTGTTCTCACTTAAAGGGAAACTAACAGTTATCTAATATAAAACATAAGTTAGCTAATAAGTGGTACAGATGATGCAGTATTGAATGGGCTCTTTCTTGTGTGGGAAGGATTATGCACTGGATCAGCATGCCCTTCCCGTAACACTGTCTGACCAGTTACTGGAGATATTAGGTATCCAGTTTACAAGCAGATAAACTCTTAGCCTTTGATATTGAAACTATATGTGAGCAGGGTAAAAGCTAGCCAAAAAGAGGTAGACAATTTACTTGGTGAAAGGTTAATTGCACTAAACCTATTCAGCAATGAATTTTACTGATTTAGCCTCACAGGAATAAATTACCACTTTAGAGATGAATGTTTGGATTGGCCTTTTGTCTTTCACAGGAACAAAATCTGTAGGTTAATTGAAATTTTTGTCTATCATTATAATATTCCATGTACAATGCTTCCAACCATGGAACTGATTTATAGGGACCAAAGTTATAGATGTGGACACACCATTCATTAGATTAACAGAATTAGAGATGTATTACACTACTTAAAATTATTTCTTATTGAAAATGTGTCTAATATTATTGAAAACACATAATGGTGTGACTCTTGTATGGCTGTAATGCCACTCTGCAGATTATGGCATATGGTTCTTCTAAAGATTATGGGGACAAAGAGATAGAATTTCTAAATTATTGCCTCTTACTTTTGCATCTTAAGACCCATTAACAAAAACCTCATTGGTTTTGTTGGCTTGGAAGTCCTAGTACTCAAGTGAAAAGTGCTACCATCATGCCACTATCTATAGTGCCATAGAACTGGGAGTTGAGAATTCTACATCATCAATTCAAGCTTCTAATACCACCAGATAAGTCAAAAGTAAGAGTAAGTATTATTGCAAGTGATTGGTCCTCATTGTTAAGAAGCACTTACATAATTTGTATAGAGATGGATATTTTAGGGGCTGGAGAGATGGCTCAGGGGTTAAGAGCACTGGTTATTCTTGCAGAAGACTCAGTTCGAATCCCAGCAGCCACATGGTGGCTAACAACTGCCTGTAATTCCAGTTCCAGGGGATCTGACATCCCCTTCTGTCCTCTGCATGCAATGCATGACATGGGTGCACTTACACACATGCAGGCAATACATGCATACACATAATAAAAATAAAAATAAAGAGATGGGTATTTTAAATAAAGAAGATATTCTGTTGACATTAGAACTAGTGATAAACATTAATCATAGATAGACAGACATCAAAGCTTTCATATCTAAGGGGAAAAGTTTACTCTCTTTTATTTATTTATTTATTTTTAAATTTTTAAAAATTTAATTTTATAAGTGTATTGCCTGCATGTAAGTGCACCTATGTTGTGCAATGCCTACGGAGGACAGAAAAGGGCATTGGATACCCTGGAACTGGAGTTACGGATGGTTGTTAGCTGCTATGTGGGTGCTGGGATTTGAACCCAGGTCTTCTGCAAGAACAGCCAGGGTTCTTAACTGCTGAGCCATCTCTACAGCTCCCAAAGTTTTCTCTTTCATATAAAGACCCTGATTTGGATGAAATTCAAAACTACCCTAAAAGAGATGATAGAAGGGCAGAAAGATGATTCAGCAAGTAAAGGCATCTGCTACCAGCCTACTGACCTGAGTTTGATCAATGGAACCCACATGGTGGGAGGAGAGAATTGGCTAAAAACCCCACAAGTAAAAACCCTATATGAAGCATTAACAGGAGCCCTGTTCACCCTAAATTTAACTTTTGATGACCAGGGTCTCTCCCCAGCCTTTAAACACTGGGGCTTCTTTTCAGCCCTGACACCTCTCCGCCTGGTCCATTCGAAGGACCCTCTTACTGGTCACTGGAAGGGATCACACCTGCTACTAACCCAGGGTAGAGGATTTGCTTGTGTCTTCCCAGAAAATTCCCAGACCCCATTGTGGGTACCAGCCCACAATATCTGACCCGCCCCAGAAGCAGACCGACCACACACCCCCTCCGGACCAAGCACATGGAGAAGCTGACCGTTGATGACCACAGGCGGGGAGGGGGACAAGAATGCTCCAGACGACGGTGAGTCTGGTGACCAGCCCATCCAGTGACTTGGGGGGTGGACAAATACACAACAGATTTCAAGCCTTTTTCTCCCCCACTAACTTAATCACATGGGCTATCCTGTTTGCTGCTCTCTGTATTGTTTTAATAGCGTTTAAGTGCCTCTATAACCTGGTTTCTAGAGTAAGCCTTACTCAGGCCCTACTAGAGGTCTGCCAGGCTCAAGTACAAAAGGAAGGGGGAGATGAGGAGAGTCCTGGCCTTGGTAAAAGCATGATGAACCCATAGGATCGTCAGCTCAAGTGTAGTGAGCACATTCCAAGGTGGCCTGACCCTCGGCCCCATGTTGCCCCACCCAGTGAATTCCCTATTTCTTTGTTCTCACTGTACAAAGCCTTCCCAATCCCTCCTGGTGCGGTCTTAGTGATGGTTGGCCTCACCTTTAAGGTGATTAGCTACAGTGGCACTCAGTGGAGCCGGGTGATTGGCACCTATTCCCTATAAAGCCTGCTGCACTTCCTAGTAAACTTTAGATCTGCATCACAGAACCTGGTCTCCGGTGTCTGCATATTGTCCGACTGACGCTGTTGCCTCACGCCCATCCCCGAGGACCCCCGATATTGCAACAAACTGACCTCTGACTTCACATGTGCACTGTGGTAACTCGTCCCACATGAATAAATAAATAAATGTAATTTTGAAAAGACTACATGATAGAGAAAGAAAATCACAATTTGAAATAAGGAAGTTTTTTTCATAAGTGAAGAATATCAAGTTTCTTCATATTTCCTGCACTGTCATATATATAAATATATATTTTTAAAATTTTTTCTCTTTCCCTTTCCTCTATTATATTTGTATGATCTTAATTATCACTTCACACCATAAGTTAAAGATTATGATGATGACATTAGGAAGCATTTAATAGTGCAATGGTCTACTGGACATGGAAACCTGTGAGGGATTTACCACTTTTTCATATGTAGGCATTATTTATGAAGAATACATACATTAGGCTAGGTTAGGGCATTCTCTTATTGTTTGCAGTTTAAATATGGGGAAAACTTTCTCATGATGTTGGGAGGTCAGGAAGTAGATAAAGTGGGCATTTGTCATCTTGTCTGGCCCCAGCATAAACGCTTACATTCTTTGTCAATTTTCACTGCTGCAAATCTTACCTCTTTAAAATGGAAGTGCTTCATCCTTGTTTTCCTGATAATGACACAATAGATATGTCATATAAGCCATGTGTGTCAAGCACATTGCCCAAGCTTTCTGTTTGGAAGAGAGGCACACCAGGAAGGGATCACTTAGAACCTCTCTTCCTCTTGTGGCAGAATCTTCTGAACGCATTCAGTTCTTTGCAGCACATATATCTGAAGCTCATTGACTGTTCAGGATCAGTTCTCATTTTTCCTGGGAACTCTTCTGACATCTATAGCCCCTAATCATGATTTTAGAAGATACAGGAAGTCACTTAATCATTAATAAGTTCTTCTTCTACTTACCCTGATGGAATGAGTTCTGTTATTTGCAATACTGACTGAAACATACATTGATAATAAGGCATGTGTATATGCATGAACAAGCATATGCAGACACACATGATATAAATTTTCTTGGCATATGTCTTTCTAATTGTAATACTCTATATAAAAATCTAAAGGACAAATAATTGGAAAGAACACCTAATCTGCCTAACACATGCTTAAATGCATGAGTGTATATGTGTGTTTCACCATGAGTAAGTATGTTTGTACATGACATAAAAAGAATTCAAGTGCTTATTTTTAATTTCTATCATGAAAGTTTTCAAACTATCTTTCATTTTTATATTTATTTGGGAAACACTGCAAGTATCTAGTATAGAAAAATTCTGAGATTCTAAACATAATGTATACATAACTTGAAATATCATGGCATTATGCTATTAAAAATCATTTTTATCTTTAAGAAAAGACTTATTTTATTTCTATTTGTGTGTGTGTCTGTGTGTGCAAGTGTGCACATGTGTGAAAGTATCGCTGGAGAGCAGAAGAGGGTGTTCGATCTCCTGGAACTGGAGTTAAAGGTAGTTGTGAACCAGCCGACATGTATCCTAGGAAATGCACTCTGGTCTTCTAAAAGAGCAACATGCATTCTTAATCTCTGAGCCATCTCTCCAGTCCTTATTTTTAATATTTTTGTGTGTGTGGTGTATGTGCGTGCATGTGTTCACCTGTGAATATATGTGTAGAAGCCAGAAATAGACATCTATTTGGTCTTCATCTTATTTTTTGAGGCAGGGTCTATCACTGAGTCTGGAGTTCACCATTAGAACTAGATTGGCTGGCCAGCAAGTTCCCAGAATCTGTCTATCTCAACACTGTTCCTTCCCCCAACTTTGCAAATACAGGTGCATTCTACACACGTCTGTTACATGGGTTGCTGAGGAGCTGAACTCAGGTCTTCATGCGTGCACAACATGCATTTTACCCACTGAGCCATCTCTTCAGGGCCCATTTTTAAAACATTAAAAAAAGTTTTAAATGTCTTTTAGAAAGACGATTGCATGTTTATTTCAGACATGGAAACCATCTTTGAATATATTAACTGTAAATTGATATATTTGAAAATATACATGTCATGTCTCATATATGTTACATGAAAGTAAAAAGGTGACTAAGAGAGGGAGACAGTGGGCCATCAGGAGTGGAGGAGGAAAAGGGACAGTGAAAGGTATAGATGAATAAAGTATAATTATATATATATATATATAGGCAGCCCATTATTTTGTACACTAAATGAAAACTAATAATAACAATAACTTTTAGTGTCATAATTCCAACAGCTATTAAATAGTATCAAGGAATGCAAGACATTCAGGACAGTATCCCTTACTTGTTTAATTTTTAATCCTTTGGTTAATGCAATAGATTTGTACCTTGGTGAATGCAATACCCAAGCAAGTAAGGTTTAAAGCTTTGCTTCCAAAGCAATGCCCTCCTCAAATAAGTTCTGTTTGAGAAACCTGCACATATTCACATCGAAAAGCACTTTAGGAGGCACACTGCTGGACATGCTCAGTTAAGAAGTACGTTCCTGAGCATGCTCAGTAATATCCTAGTTTAGGAAGAAAAGATGGCAGACAGATGTTTGCGTATGCTTAGCTCAGAGACATGGATCACTTGTTGGAAAGGTTAAAGAGGCAGCAGCAACATGTCTGTGCGTGCTCTGCTTGGGTCAGAGAGGTGGCAGATGGGAACATCTCTGAACATGTTTGGTTGGCATCAGGAACTTTACCTGAAAACAACGAAGAGCTACAGTGAACCTGGGTTAATAAAAGTTTGCTTCCGATGAGGCTGCTACAGTAGTTCATAGTTTGAGTCTAATTTTATTCTTTGCTCGGTGCCTTGGAAAGCTCAAGTGTAAGTTTTATAATTTCTATTTTCTTTTTAAAAATTTCTGGTGTGTGTGTGTGTGTGTGTGTGTGTGTGTGTGTATGCAATGAAAATGCTCTTGTAAATGTTTACTTTGTTCTCACCATGAATTGTGTTTAAGTTACTCAGTAACTAAAGAAAACACATTTTGAGTAGTTTTGGAAGCAGTTTATCTATTTAAGTAAGTTGATTATGTCAAAGACAATCTTTTCAGTCCTTCACATTACTCAAGCTAATAAACTTGCTTTCTAGGAAGGAGACTTTTTCTGAATGGTTAAGGTCTTGTTCAGGTGGATTGTTTTTGTTTTTGCTTTACATTCTTACTTGTTGCACCTGAGTTAGGAATGAAAAAGGCACAAAGCTTGTGGAAGTTAAACAGCTAAGATCGCTATTGTGTTTCTCTTGTCACTTAAATGAAACAATGGAGAAACATTCTAAAATGCCTGCCCATCGGTCCTCTTGCTCTTCGGAAACTTCTCCAGGGCTTTTGGCCCTGATTGCCACTGGGTACTCGCTTCTTTCATTCAAGCATTTGAAGAGGAAGTACTTAACAGAAACAGACCAACGAAATGGTGTCCTCTGTGGTGGTGCAGATCCAAGAGCTCAGTTTTGATGTCTTCAGAGCACTCGGAACAAAACAGCAGTTGTGCTTGCTCCCTTGGCTTTGGAGGTGTTCAGAGTATGGAAACCATCCAGCTGTTCTCACCAGGCTTTATAAACTCCTGTCACCAGCAGGGATTGCATGGGAAAGAAAAGAAATTCTCTTCTCTACTCATAGACTGCTCAGCAGGCAAAGCACTAAATCTCCTCCTTTCTACTCACGGATTTTAATTGATGGGGCTGGTGTACAGAATAAACCCATTTGAGCAATATTGACATTAAACAAGAAGGGAAATTTTAATTTCTATCTTCATTCCAAATTAGAAAGACAGAATAACTAAACAAATAAGAAAAGCTCTTTTATCAAACAAAAAGTTTTTTTTTAAATTTCATTTACAGCAGTTAAAAATATAATTTAAACAAAACTTGCTGATGTCCTCTTAACGTGCTTGGTTCATAAGCTTTGGCTCACAATTTCAATCTGGAATTTCCCTAGCTACTCCATTTATGGTACAGGCAGCATTTAGCAGTGGCATTTTATGTGCCTGGTCTTCATTTTTAAACCCAGCCCTGTTCTTTAGGACCAGGAATGGACACAATTTAATTCTGTTTATTATAGAAATCAAGTGCTTTGGAAAGAAATTGTGAGCAGCTGTTTAATATTGTCTTTCTGTTAATATAGAGGCTCATTTCTCATGCCCTCTGAGGAAAACGCAGTTCACGAGATTTGCAGAGGCGCCTTTCTGCAGAATTGTATGTTGGCTGCCAGGATTCAGCCACAGAAAGATTTGCTGTTAATTGGTGGGGCTGGCTGTCTCTGGCAGGTGTCAATTTAAGACCTATACTCCAGCAGGATTTCTGGGGATTCTACCTAGAACACTTCGGTAATCAAAAGAGGAAATGAAAACATCATTTCAGTTCTACATTTCCCAACAAAAATTTCATCTTCTGTAGCTGGACTCAATATAAGGGAAGTTTTTGGAAGAAGGACAGGCAAGAAATATTTCTGTCTCTCTCAGAAAACTGTATTTAATCATTAAGGAAATGAAATATTTATTTTACAAAACAATTGAATTAAAATAACTGAGCGAACTTTAAGCCTGGATGATGGTTTTAATCTCTTCATTTAATCACTTCATTGGTTAGTGAGTAAAACCACAGTTCTTTAAAATAGTTCCTTGAATATGGCATTTGGTACTTCCTTACAGTAGTTTAAAGAGAGCTATTTGACTTGATGTGTAATCAAACTGGCATTTACCCCTTGTTAGATTTTGAGACAAGGCCTTAGAATCTCACGTAGCCCAGCCTTGACCTCACTGGATAGCTGAGGGTGACCTTCACCTCCTCATCTGTCTGCTTCCACCTCCCAAATGCTGAGACTGCAGGCATGCACTATCATACATGGCTTCTGCTCTCCCATTTATGGTTTATAACCACTATCCTGAACCTCAAGGTCTCTTCTGTTAGAATGAAAAGAATGACAGCCAGCTAAAGCTCGGAATTGCAGCAAAATGATGAGTTTTAAAAATTACCTTTAGCCAGGCATGGTGTTATACCCTTGTGATCCTAGAACTTGAGGGAAACAGGAGGATTGTCTTAAGTTCCTTATCAACCTGGTCTAAATAAAAAGACACTGTTTCAAAAACAAACAAACAAAAAAATATAAACAACAATTATAATAACATTTTGATGATTTTCTAATTATTTTAAAAGGATTGATTTATGTTGATTTTATACATGTGAGCACCTGCATGCATGTATGTACAGCACATTCATGCCTGGTGCTCACAGAGTCCAGAAGAAGGTACTGTATTCCCTGAAACTTGAGTTACAGGTGATCGTGAGTCACCTAATGTGGGTCCTGCGAACTGATCTGTATTATCTGGAAGAGCAGCAAGCCCTCTTAATTGCTGTGCCATCTCTCCAATCTCCTAGACTTCAATTTTCTAAATCTTAAATGAAAGATGAATATGAACCATTTTGAATTACTTTGCCAGAATAGCCTTGAAGAATTATTAAATGGAGTAGAGTCTGTACTACACCTACACTTTTGGTCAAGCTCCCATTTAAAATAGGCCAAACATACAAGCCAGTTTCTAAAAGCATAGACTATACCTGTAGGCAGTCTGCTTCTGCATTGGGACTCTATGGTGTGAGGTTGTTTTAGACTTTCTTCCTGTGCTTTCTAATGAGGGTTTGGAATAATGGATTTATTCATTAACCAGTTCATCCTCCTGCTTGAAAAAAATACAAATTTGGATATTTATTACACAAAATCAGTTAGGAGAGGGGGGAAGGGAAATAGGATGCTACTATATAGCCAAGGCTGGCCTCAAATTCCCAACTTCAGCTTCCACGACACTGAGATGAACCACTACCTTATAAACTACACTTTTTTTTTTTCTTTAGTAAGTTTTTAAAAAATGGTGCAGAAGCAAATACTTCAGCAGAAGAAGGAGGCTGAGATGATAGCTCAATCATCAGTAAAAAGACTGGTAAGCAAACATGAAGACTTGAGTTTGATCCCCCAGATCCCATGTAAATAGTTAGGCAAGGTGGCATGTGCCAATAACCCCAGCACTTGGGAGACAGAGATAGACAAATCAATGAAGTTTACTGGCCAGCCACCCTAGATACTTGGAAAATTTCAGTTCAACAAGAGATTCTGTCTCAACAAACAAACAAAGACGGATGGCAGCTGAAAACCAACTCCCAAGTCTGTTCTCTTGTTCCCAGGTGCATACATGTGCATCTGCCCCACACACACACACACACACACACACACACACACACACACACACACACACACACTCATACGCACACAGAGAAAAATATAAAAATTTTAAAAAGTCAATGTTATCACCTACTTGCTTAAAAAGCTGAAGTTTTTGAGTTATATATCTCTTCTTGTAGCTGTGTTAGAGTTGGCACCATTGCAGCAAAAAACCTGCAGAACAGCTTTGAAGAGGAAGGATTCACTCTGGGGTCATGGCTTCAGAGATTTTAGGTCATAATTATTGGTTCCCTTGGTTTTGGTCTTCTGAGACACAGCATCGTGGCTATGCAAGCAGAGACAGAGGTTCCCCAGGATTCAGCAAATGTGGGGGGGGGGGGAGAAGGGAGAAGGGCGGGGATAAGGGAAGGGAGAGGGGAAGAAGGAAAGGGAGAGGAGAGGGTCAGAAGAGAGAAACTTTAATAGCGAGCTCTCTACCTTTTCTCCTTTTACTCCTTCCGGATCCACAGTCTATGGGACAGTGCCACCTGCATTCAGGGCTGATGACCCACATTGACTAATCCTTTCTAGAAGCATACATACAGATACCCAGAGGTGTGCTTTTCCTGTCTAGGTGTTTCTCACACACTCAAGTCAAAATTAATGATTTACCATCACAGTAGCACTTTTTGAATTTGTGTTCCAAAGCAATGTTTTTAGTTTTCATCTGTTATTTTTGAAATTGTTGGCAATCAGCACATACAGGATGGGACATTGCAAACTGTATTTGTGAAGGAAATTCTGTGAAACAAAGATAATTGTTTGATATGTATCCATACTTTTTAGAGAAAAGAAAAGTTTTAAGATGACATTTTAGTTCCTGAAACTTTCTGGATACCAAGTAAGCATGCAGCTGCAAGAAAGAAAGATGCTAGAGCATCAGGGAGAAGTGTAAGGGCAGAATAACAGGTGTTGTCAGAGAACACTGTGCTCGCTTTGTTTAAACCTTTTAGGCTTATTTGAATGCTTGCATTGCTGTATAAGCCTGAGTAATAATACTGGGAGATTCATTCATCCAAGCACATTGAGGAGGGAAGCACTCAACTCTCCCTCTCATCAACTCTCCCTCTCATCAACTCTCCCTCTCATCAACTCTCCCTCTCATTCATCCTGCACTACTCACTTCATCTCCTCAAGTTGGTAAGTAGGGTGTCATGTAGACATATGCTTACAAAATTCATAGTCATACACACACCAGTGTGCACACTGAATGAAAAGACATACAGCTTGACTCCAAGTCTAGACTCTATAGTCACATTTGTTTTCCTTAATGCTGTTGTGCAGCAATATCATCCAAATTGAAACAAATCTGCTTCTGGAGGGTGGAAGGAAGCTTATAACACTCAGCAAGTAAAAGAAAACTTACAAGACTCAAGAAGGTCAAAAAGATACAAGATTCACAGCCCTTGCTGAGGCTATGTAAGCAGTAACTGGGGAGAGATGGGGCTCTTCATCAAGCAGAGCTACCTAGATGTTTTGAGGGAGCTTCAAGGATGCCATTTTCCTTAGTCAACACCCATGCTGGCAGGGGAATTTTGTGTGTGTGTGTGTGTGATTCATCTGCTTTTGAGCATCCACACTCTTGTAAATAACCCCACACTTATGCTCCAATGAAGCACCCCAATAAAGACATTGGTGGACCAACATGAACAGGTGGAGTCATTTCTTTGTTCTGTCACTGGTGCCCTATCTGTGGTGAATGGGGAAATGTGTTTATGTCTCCTCAGGTAAAGTCACATAACAAATAAAAGCACATTTTAGCTGTAATCATCATTTATGTGAATAATTATCTTATCCTTTCCAAAATTATCAAGGACTCTACTAACTAAAAGTGAAATAATATGAGAAAACAATATCTGACACTGAGTGACAGTCAAAAATGATATTTGAAGCTAGCGAGATACCTTAGTGGATAAAGAGCTCGCTGTCCAAATTTGAAGACAGAAATTCTGTTCCCTAGCACACACACAAAAAGCCTGACAGGTGTGAAGCTGCCTATAATCCCAACACACCGGAGGCAGAGATGGGATCCCTGGTGCCAGTCGGCCAGCTAAAATAGCTGGAATGGGCAAACCCCAGGTTCAGTGACAGATCCAGCTTAAATAAACAAAGTGGAAGGTTATTGAGGACTGTGCCCTAAGTCAATTTTTTGCCCCCACATGCTCATACATGGGCATGGCTGTGAATGTGCCCCTGCACACATGTACCCTCATATATCCAAACATGC
>NW_008338715.1:3755218-3780764 GCF_000622305.1 Nannospalax galili | reverse complement strand
ACACACACACACACACACACACACACAGTATTTACAATTTCTTTTCTCTTGGGGATGATGGAATGGTCTGACTGCATAAGGATTAGGAACACTTCTTAGGTTTTCAAGGTTGTGATAGACTTTGTGTAATTAAAATGGAGTGGGTGACAGCATACAGTCCTGGTGTTGGGAAGGAAGCATATTATTTTTATGTAATATAGCTGCAAGTTTGCAGTCTTTACCTAAATAGAGGTAAAACTCAAATGACCTGAAATGTTTTAAAACATAGTACAGTTTTTGTCATAAAAATTTTATAATCTACACACACACACACACACACACACACACAGTCGCCACACACACAACCCAGTATTTGGTAAGTGGAATAGCTCTTCTCATCTTACTACATGTGAAGAAATTGGTATTTTCCTTTGCTTAGCTGTATTACTCTGTACTTGTAGTTTAGTTTAAGAGAAAACTATCACCTGAAATATTTATATTTTGCTTCCTTGAACTGGTGCATGGGAATGCATCTTTAAAGAGATTTAATGTTACACATGAGCATGATCCAACATTAGTCCCATCTTATATTAAAAAAAAAAACAAAAAACAATGTGAGTAATTTTCTTAAATTACTTTTACATATGTTTCTGGCCTTCTGTTATGGCTGTATCAAGAGGCAAAATTCATGGAAAGAATATGAGATAGCAGTTGTGTTTTAATAAGATTTCAGTCCAATTATATGTACTTTAAAGTTTCAAATAGCATTTGGGTCAAAAACCAAGTTTTTGTATGGTTAGTTGAACTGAACTTCTGAACTTCTAAGTTTTCTTTTAGTGGTTAAAAGACTGTACTAGAGAATGTGATTTGCTTGACCTGGTCAAGAATTATTCAGTTTTTTTCTTACAGTCTAATCTACTACATCTGACTTGTATGAACCTTTTCATTTAGCTTACAAGAAGTGGAACCACTCATTGACAAAAAAAAAAAAAAGAAAGATATTTTCTTAAGGTGGTGAACGCTTATTTTGAATACCGCTTTTAGATATTACTTTTATTTATGTGAACTTAAGCTTCTGATGATGTGAACTCTGACTATGAAAAGTAAAGTTTCTAGTTCATAACTGTGTTTTATGAGGTTTTATAATGACTTCCCTATTTGTTGTAATACACATGTGACTCTAACAGCTTCTTGTAAAATTTTCATCAATCTCATTTTATAGCAGAGGGAAACATTTCAAAGGTGTAAGAACTGGCTGATCGTCTGAGTCCTTCAACAAAAACTGCTCATTTTTTAAATTAAAAATTTAATTAATTTAAATTTAATCAGCCTGCCTCTGACTCCGCCCCTATCCCTACCCCTGCCTCTGCCTCTACCTCCTGAGTGCTGGGATTAAAAGCAGCTGCCACCATGCCTGGCTCTTTACCTTTTTTTTTGAAGAGAGAATTTCTCACTGTACTGGCATTCAAAACTGGCTAAATTCACTGACCAATCAGCTCCAGCGTCCATGTGACTCACTCCCTTCAGTCCTAGGGTAGCAGACATGACCACCATGTCTGGCTTTAGAACCACAAGTAAACATACCAAAACAAAGCTTAAGAAGAAATAAAAATAATAAAAAAAAAATCCACTCCCAAATAAGTGAGTTTAAGAAGGCATTTGAAATTTTGCTTCAGTTCTTAAATATTGGGAAAATAATTCTTTTTTCATATCAATGTCTCTGCTGAATAACATCTAAATATATATATTTTTAAGACAGGGTTTCCCTGTAGCCTCAGCTGCCCTGGAACTTGCTGTGTAGCCCAGGCTGGGTGGATCTCACAAAGATCCGCCTGCCTCTGACATGTTTTCTTACTCACTGTGCAAGCCTCTTTGGTGTCTGGCTTAACCAGAAGACAAGTGAATTCTCATAGATGCTTCTGTGCTCAACGTTACCACGATAGGATACACCCAACACTCTGGAAATACTGTGTGCTAGTGAAGTAGCCAGAGTCACGGTAAATAACACTGGGTGTTATTTTGAAAATGTTTTTGACCTCATGAAGCACTGAAGGATTCTGGAACACTCCCAAGGTCCCTGGCGACCCTTTGACAATGCCTTCTCCAGACTGCCATACACTCGGAACTTGCCTGCCCGCTGTAAGCCAGCCAGAGCAGCTAAGCAGTTTGGGTTAAAACACAGGCATCATGCCCATGTTTCTTTCATCCTTAGCTTCGAAAGATGTGAAGCCATGGATGGTCTTTGAGCTGAGAACGGGGTGTCAAGACAGACATCTCTGCTCAAGGAAATCTAAAAGCTTTAAAATATATGAATTATTTAAGTTGAATGAAGAAAATAACTATTTAAATTCTGTGACAGATCCAGTTACTGTACTATTATAAATTATTACTGGCCGTAGTGCGGAAAACTTCTCGGGTTAAATTCAACCATTCAACACTTTCTGAATATTAAGCTCACATTCTCCTTCTCCTCTGAGCATTCAACTGAAATTACAGAAAAACCTCATCAAAAACAACAAAGAAGCAATACTGTCATCAGTAATCAAGAACAGATTTCTTTAGAACAACAAATTAAAGGAATTCTTAGAGAATAGAAAATCAAAACAAGATTAAGGGAGAAAGAAAGAGAAAACTGTGTCCCTGGGCAGTAGATAGACGTAAGCATAGATCTTCCGAAGTCCAAGGTCAGAATCAGCATGTTCAAGAAATAAGAGTGGGCCAGGGAGCAATCAGTACAGTGATTCATTAAGCAGCTGCCTGGGAACTGCCTTTTTCTTTCTTTGGTAAATAAATAGTCTGACAGCAAGAATTTTTACCCCTAGGCTCAAGTCAGTAAGCCATTCCAAAAAGACTATGCAACTGGCCTCTGGGTGAGGGCCTAGGTTTCTGAAAATGAAACACAGTGGAATTAGTGATAGATTTGTTCACTGGTTAGAGGGAAAAACCCCAGCAACAACAGCCAGACGTATATACCCTTCTTAATTTGTCATATGCTGTTGGGAGAAAGGAAGGTCTCCAGTTAGCAGCCTGCTAGTTCTTTATCCACATATCCTATTCACAGAACTGTCACTAGGCATTTTCCATTAACTCAAAATCACCATTCAGGGATGTGGCCAACTGAGGGGGCAAAATCTAGTCTTATACCTGACAATATATCTGTCCTTGCTTCTATGTATACAGTCAAAAATCCATTCAATTCAAGTACACTAATTAGCCTAATAGTTTGTTCAAAACAGAAATGGACTCTATTTTGAGTGGATGCATTGAACAAAGAGAACCCTTGGAGTCTAATCATCAAAGCTGAATAGGAGAGCTCAATGACTTTAATGAAATGTTAGGTAAGATACATGACTTCTCCTCTATACATGCCTTGTTATAGAAAGCGGTCTAGTCACTGTAACTGGTAGAGCATGCCTTGTCACATGACTGTAAATCTCCCGATCCGCTATGTTAATGGTCAGTTCAGTGTTTGATGCCAGTAATAGCTGTTCCTGGTTCCTTGGTTTTTATGGTTATGCAACCTTCTTTTAGGAAAGGGGTGTACTCACTGGATTCTTTGTTTTACTGTATTGAACTTCTTTTCCTAGTTTCAGATTTGGGAGGAAAGATAATGGGAAAATGTTCTGTTTCACAGGGTCCTGGTGAAAACACAATTAGTATACCATGTTGAATGGAATCTAAGATGTTAATTACCACAAACCATATTATTTTATATGTCACTAAGAGAGGAAAAAAATCAAGTGCTGTCAATGATATGACCCAATCCTAAGTTTTGCTTTTATTAAGTTTAATGATTTAATTGTTGAAACGTCTCTCCTTGCTTTTTTTTTTAATACATGTATGTGTATATTGCCTGTAAGTATGTAAGTGCTCCCAATGTAGAACCCTGAGACCTTCTTCATTCACCCGCTACCCCCCAATCCCTCCAGACCCCCACTAATTGCTCTTTTAGCTTCTGTAAAATGCTTGGCTGCTGCTTTAGACATGCCTAGACATACCCTGGCATGCCCTGACCCCCGCCTGCTATTCCCCACCCCCCTTCCAGGAAACTATAGATTAAGCAAGCCTGAGCATAAAAAGTGCCCTATAAGGTAAAAACAGAGACTCCTGGCCCCACAGGTAACAGTCAGCACATTCCACAGCCCTGAGAATAGCACCTACCAATAAGAAACTTCCAGGGCTGCATCTTATACATCCAATGGGTTTAAAACTATGTTGGTGCACGCGGGCTCCTTGAACCAACCAAAATGTATCTTCGGTACCTCCTCCCCCCTTTTTGTCTAAAACCTATAAAAGGCTCCACTCTCCCTTACTCTGGGCTCTCAGCATGGATCCGTTGAGTTGGTGAGGTCTGAGAGTCCGAGCTTAAGCCCGAATAAACCATAAACCTTTGCTTTTGCATTTCGGTGTGTTGGGTCCTCGCTAGTCTTTTTGGGGTCCAGTGGATGGGGTACAACACCATGTTGTGCAATGCCCCCGGTGGTCAGAAGAGGAGGGCATGAGATCCCCTAGAACTGGAGTTATGGATGATTGTTAGCTGCCATGTGGGTGCTAAGAATGGAATTCGGTTCTCTCTAAAAGCAGTCAGTATTCTCAAAGGCTGAGCCATCTCTCCAGCCCTTGATGTTTCTCTACATAGATTTCTCACTACTATACACAGAAGTGGAAGCTAAAGATAAAGTAACTTTACTTTGTGAGTGTATGATGTGTAAGTTTGGGCACATGTGTGGCATAGTGCATCTGTGGAGGTCAGAGAACAATTTTGGGTGTCCATCCTCGTCTTCCACCTTGCTTGAGGCAGTGTCTCTGGCTCACCTCTGAGTATGCCAGGCTAGCTGAACATGAGCTTCAAGCAATTCTCATGCTTCCCTCTTCCATCTCACTATAGAATCACTAGGATTACAGATCTGTGCCACTGTACCTGGCTTTTATGTGGATTCAAAACTTGGGTCTTCACTCATGTGCAGCCTGTCATTCTCCCACTCAGTCATCTCCTCAGTCTGAAATCAGGTTATTCATGTAGCTTTAAATGACACACTCTCAGCCTGACATTTCTGAGTCCTTTTTTGTGTTAGTATCTTAAATGAATGTACCTTTAAAAAAAAAATAGAATTTTGTGTACTCCATACAGAACATCTCAATCTTAATCATCTTTATACTCGCTTCCCCACTGGCACCCTCCTATAGGCCCCCATTGTAATTCATACATCCTGTCATTTGTGTTAAGGCCTATCATGTCAAGTTAGTGTCCCCAGACTTCCTAAGTGCAAGTTCATCTACCGAGGTCAAGTCAGCCTATCTAGGGTCCCTTACTTTAGGAAGATCAGCTCTTCTTCACTCAGCAGTAATCAGTTGCCAATATTTCTTCAATTGAGATTGGGATCTGCAGTCCATTTCCACAGTTCTATGCTGGATTTTTGTCTGCTTGGGTTTGTATGGGATTTGTGCATGCTGACATCGTTGCTGTAGGTTCATATGAACAGGGTCCCAGGAGCTTATAGGACTTTATTTCCATTTGGTCATGTACCTCCTCCTGGCTCTTATAGTCTTTCTTCCCCTTCTTTTGAAATTGTCCCTGAGCCCTGGGTGAGTGCAGTTTAATTTAGGAGGTCCTGACAAGGACCAGCATTCTGCTGATTCTTAATCTCTATGCTTTGGCCATTTGTGACCTTTTGTATTCCTGGGCCTCTACCACATGAGGGAACTTCATTAATGAGAATTTAGATATTCATTAGTGTTCTCTTTAGCCTTTGTTCTATGTTCAGTGAGCCTTAGGTATAAAGGTTGCAATGTAGATGTGCCAGTTAGGCTTGGGTAATTCACAGACAATGTCTGCATGTGACTAGTTGTGGTACTCTGTAATAGACATGGTCATCATTAGTAATTAGGGAAATGCAAATTAAAACCACTTTAAGATTTCATCTTACCTCAGACTGGCTGAGATCAAGAGAACAAATGTTACCAAATGTTGGAGAGGACGTAGAGAAAGGGAAATGCTCATCCACTGCTGGTGGGATTGCAAACTTGTTCAACCCCTATGAAAGCATTGTGGAGAACTCTTAAATAACTAAAAGTGAATCTACCACTTGACCCGGTTATACCACTCCTTGGCATATATCCAAAGAACTCACCCTATTACAGAGATACTTGTACATTCATGTTTGGTGCTGCTCTTTTCATAACAGTTAAGAGATGGAAGCAACCTAAGTGTCCCTTAACTGACAAGTAGATAATGAAAATGTGGTACATTTACACAATGGAGTTCTACTCAGTGATAAAGATGATATCATCAAATTTGCAGGTAAATGGATGGAACTAGAAACTGCTATATTAAGTGAAGCAACACAAATCAGAAAAAAAAAAGATGCATGTTCTCCCTCATATGTGGATCCTAGCACCAAATCCTTATGTGTGAGTATGTAACTGCAGAACCAGCATAATGGAAAGGAACCAGGGAGGTAAAGGGAAAGAAGGAACCTGAGAGAAAACAATAGGAGACAAGTGTTACTAAAGGAGAAATGCATAAAATGGGGATATTTAAATGGGAATGAGAAGGAGGGTTATACAAGGAACTTTGGGGATAAAGGGAAAGAAGGAGCTTGAGAGGTGGGACCATAGGGGACTGGTATTATCAAGGGAGAAATAGGTACAAAGGGGACACTTTAAATGAGGAAGGCATGGAGGAAGGGTTAGATAGGGAGAGAGGAGAGATAAATAATGCCTAGCTAGTATAAAAAACCAGAGGGAATCATATTAGTCCAACAACCTAATGACAAATTACACATACAATATATCTAAGTGAGTCCATGTGTATGGCTAAAGGCTACATAACAAGAAGTAGTGCCAGATAGGAGAAACCTTCGTTTGAGCTGTTGACCAGGTAGTCCAAGAGCCTTTCAAAAGTACATAGGTTATTGCCACAGCTCTTGATTGCCTCCCAGAACTTGATGGTAAGACCCTACTGCTAAAGACAGAACATACTTTGGACATAGGATTTAGAGAAATGGAGGTGGAACTGGCATGAAAGCTACTTCCCCTGAAGGCTAGCTCTCATAGCTTTGGAGAGCACTATGCAAGGTGTTAAAGGAGAACATCAATTGATGGTCCACTACCAGCTTCAAGACCAAATAACTACACCAATGGCCAGCACAGCATATGGCATTAGTGCAATAGTGATAATTTTATCTTGGGGGTAATCAACAGCTACCTAATTGTACTCAAAGCCCACTCAATGGGAGGAAACTTATGAGTGGTACTGTAAACCTAGCCAAATACACATGGCCGGAGAGGTCATAGATCTTAGAGAAAACCTCAAGACTGTCACATCTCTAGACTACTGTAATTTCTTACTATGCGCAAAATATGTATTTATAGACAAATACCCGCGTCACCACTCTAATCAAAGAATGTGCCTTTTCACAGACTTTCTTGTTCTGTGCTGTGATTGATAGTGATATGGGATTTCTTAAAAGAATCTTCTATTACTGTTTATGGTATTTTCTTTCAAGTAGCTAGCATCCTTTCTACAACATAAAATTATTTATTTATTTATTTATTTATTTATTTATTTATTTATTTTATGGTGCATGAATGTAAATGCACCCATGTTGTATAAGACCCATGGAGCCAGAATAGGGTGTCAGACTACCTAGAATAGTTGTCAGCTGCAATGTAGGTGCTGGGACCCAAATGAGGGTCCTCTGAAAGAGTAGCCAAAACTCTTAACCACTGAACCATCTCTCCAGCCCCTCTTCCTGATATAAAAATATTTATTTATTTTTTTTTTACATTTTGTATATGTTTGTGTCTATGAGTGGGTATGTGATCATGAGTGTGGTGAATAGCTTCCTTTGCAAGAGGTGCATTCTTGATTTCTTTCAGAAGACATACACTAATCAGCGTTCATATTTCTTCCTTAAAACTTCAGTAATGATTTGTTAACTGAGCTGTGCAGATGGCAATTTTTCAGTTATGCCATGGGAGGAAAACTGAATAGGGACAGGCAGACAATGACCACTATACCGTAACTGCTCAAGAGCAAATACTGAATGAAATGGTGATTCAGATGTCACAATTATTAGGATGGGAGAATGTGGACACTTTGGCACTGATTAAATATGATTTATGCATGTGCATATGAATTTGTTGGTGTGAACAGCATCTGGAAAACATTAATCCTTTTGTATATATTATCTTTAATTACTATGATTATTATTATAACTTGACTTCAACCCTAGAAAGACAATTTGTGTTCCCTGCAATTAGCATGTGCTTAAAACTAACTTTCCCTAATGTGGTCATTTTGTAGTTGTTTTAAAAACTCCTTTCCTGGGGAAATTTAACTAACTAATGACATTGTTGATGTGTTTTTTCCAGTTGCCTGCTGTCTACCTTTTCCATTAACCTGCTTCACATATATTATTTCTTTTTGGTTTATAGCATGGTCCCAAGTATTCTCTGGGATAGGATTTCAAACATGTCTCTTGTCCCACAGCCATATTTGGTCCACGAGACACAGCTAGGGATTCCATGTTCCGGCTTGACTTAGCATCAGAATAATCACAACACAGTATCTGCAGTCCTCTAGTTTTTCCATATCCCAACTCAGCCATTGGTCTGGACACTCCACATCTGTGTTTGCAGGTCGGGAGTGCATTTTTCCAGACTTGCCTTTCCTCTCCCTAGTCTCCAGCTCAGAATCATTTTATCAAAAAGCTGGAAAAGTTGAATTAAGACCACAGCAATGCAGTCATCATAAAATTTGTTAGAAAAACTTCTGACATTGATAACATTTGTAAATTGGGACTCAACACATATGTAGAACGTGAAGGAAGATTTGGATGTAGGTGAAGTATTTTAAACTTGTCTAGTTTGAAAAAATATCTAATAGGAAAACATGCCTTCCAGAAAAAAAAAATTTCAATTGGAGGTATTTTTTTTTTTATTTATTTATCCTTTGTTAATATCTTGGTAAAAGATACAATTGCTTATAATTACAATTGCAATCATTCAGATTCAGAACTTAGTTGTGTAAGCTGCAGTCTCCTTGGCTATCTGTCATTGTTATGTTCCATGTTTCCCCTCATTCGTGGCTTCATAACACAGTTCTTTGTGGTTAAGGCATATAATCACTGTTTTGCTTCCTTTTTTTTAGTAGATATTTTACCCTTTATCTTGAATAAATTTCTGTACTAACTCCACCAGAAGTTTCTCCTGTCTCTAGCTCATTGTTTTCCTTTTGCTTACCCTTATTCGAGTTTTTTAACAACTGTTTCAATCAGATTTGAAAGAACTGCAATAATAATTGCACTTATAAAAACAGTAGATATCTCTTTGTGTGCATGCGTGCATGTGCGTGTGCGTGTGTGTATGTGTGTGTGTGTGTGTGTGTGTGTGTGTGTGTGTTCAGATGCCAACCAGATGTGTGTTGAGATCAGGAAAAGATGTTGGGTATCAATTCTCAAGCCCTGTCCACCTTTCCCTTGAGAAAGGGTTTCTTACTTGCTTGGAGCTCTGCAAGAAGTCTAGGCTGGCTGACATGCAAACCTCAGGGAGGGATCTACCTCTCTTTACTTCCCCAGTGCTGGGATTGCAAATGTGTGCTGCACAACCCAACCCCATGTCCTGCAATGCCCACGGAGGTCAGAAGAAGGTGTCAGATACCCTGGAAGTTGAGTTATGTCTTTTAGGGGCTGAGAATAGAATCTGGGTCCTCTGCAAGAGCAATCAGTGCTCTTAACCACTGAGCCATCTCTACAGCCCAGTTACTTTCCATTCTTGTGGCCAAAGTTTTACTTGTTTATTTATAGTCTTTATTTTAACTTAACAGATATGAATGAAAAGTGAAAGGTGAGTAACTTTCAGAAACAGAAATATCGCAACTGATTCATGAATTTAGAAATTTTCCTTTCCTTCTTCCTCTTTTTTATTAGCATAAAGAACAACTCTAACATTAAACCTGCAAGCTGCTTCAATGAGTCACAAAAGTTTTATATCCAGAAACAAACCAAACCCCCAAAACAAAAAATTCTCTGGTTTGTCCTGAAAATGAGCAGCAAAGCTCCCAGCTTTCCAATTCCAGAATCTTTCTTTCTTTTTTCTTTTTCTTTTAAAAAAGGGTGGTTTAAATATTATCAAAATTTATTGTATGGAACTTGGAAAAATAATAAAAAATTTGGATAAAAATAAATTTTTCAAACTGAAGCCAATTTTCTGACCCAGAAGTCATTGACTAAAGGAATGACTGGGCTCTTATAAAGAAAGGACCTGAAGTTCTACTGCACATGAATGTGGTCACGATTTCTTCTCTTTTTCTTCAAGGAGGCCAAGGAAGTTGACGTGGATAACTTTATACTCACAGAATGGGAATATCCATGCACTTTGGTGATGGTTGAACATGGATTTGTGTTAACAAGAACATTGACATTTGGGGACCTAAGAATCATGATGCCCTGTGTTAGAGTAGGGGCATAGATGGGCTGTTATAAATTCAGTCCTATCGCAGACCTGTCTCACACAATACACCCAGATACTCAAGAGCAATTCATCAGATCTCAGAAGTGCAATTGATGTAAACACACAGGCCACTTGTAAGTAGCCCCATTCAAGTATTAGGCCAGTGGAGAAAAAAAACTAAGTGAAAAGCTTGAGGGAATTGTCCTCATCCATCAATATCATCATCATATATTCAAATAATAATAATACATCCCAAGAAGAAAGACAGAGATTGGTGCCAAACAACAAAGATTTTGATCATGAAAAAGGCATCGTGTGGAGTCCTGGCTGTGTTGTTCTGTGGCCATGCAGGAGACTCTATAGCTAGAGAATAGCTTCAGGGGTCTCAGTTTCTCAAGCCTCATACTCATCAGTCACAGAAAAACAAGCATCATTGGTCCACTCGGCCCCCAGTTCGAATTAGCTTTCAGCAAACTGCCTCTTACAAAAATCTTATAATCGATGTTGACTCATGTTTTGCTGGGGATGGTCTTTCTCCCTCTGGCTGGATACAGAGAACTAAGCAGAAGTTCACATGTTCTGGCCTGGAGGGAGGGCATTTCATAGGGAACTCATTCATATTCCTTTGGAAACCAATTAACTGGAGAGTTGCCAGTATAGTTTAATCCTGTACAATCACCTTAGCAACATGGATATAAAAACAACATGAACCTTCAATCAGAGTCTCCCATCATTGAGAACAAGTGGATTCAACCACAAAAAGGGAGTAACAAAATTTGCCATCGTCTTTTACCTTCAAATTAATTTTAGCACAAAAGAAAAGAAGGATGCCTTCCAGAAGCATTCTTGTGAGGGATTACTAATCTAGACTGGGATAGAGCATCAGATCAAACAGACCTGTCCTTCCACTCATGGCAGTCTTTCCGGAGGGGGGGTTTTAGGGTAAGGCACACAGAAAGATCTGTTAGATGCCTCTCTGTGGGACATGGAAGCCATATTCTTCCTTGGAGCTGACTCAGAGTTGCATGAATCCAAGGTGTGGAAAGGTGATATAATCTTGACCTCCAGGCAACATACACATTGTGAGTGAGTTATTTTTCAGGGGTCACATTAGGTCAGTCTTGGAGACAAGCCTGTGGAGTGAGCTCAGCACCTCTTAGCTACTGCTAATGCCACATTTGGGAGATTTTGCTGCGGCAGCTGAATCAACAGCTGGGATTCTAAAATCCCTAACTTGCACATAGGATTTAGCTTTCTCACCCACAAAATTATGGTCCTATATTTACCATCTGTGTGTCACTTTTTATTTATGAAATTATGAAAAATAGTTTATTGGGAAAGTAAAGAAATGTTTTTGAAGGTAATTTAAAAAGCATAAATCAATGGCTTAGAAGTGCAGTTCTTGGTAAGACATGATCCATTAAGCAGAACAATAGCTCATTAAGAAAGAATTGATATTAGCTAATAACTTCTGAAAGTTATTAATTTAAAAAGCATCTGCTATTAAAATGGCTATCATCCTTACAATAATAGTAGAAAGGCTTTTAAACTGCTAGAACTTCATTCACTTGTTTATTCTCCCTAACTGTATCAATTTTTGAATGCAATGGGTAAGTTAACCTTGTGGCATCTTTGCATATCTTTCACATTTTGCATCCTATTCAGAGGACACTGCTTTTGCTAGAGGGTTTCAGATGAAGAAAAGGCTGCCAACATGCAGGTCACTTTGTGGGGGACAGAATTGTCTGAGACACAGGGAAACCTGATTCTTCCAGGCAAGTATATGTAGGTGAGATGCAAATCTCCCACTAATGGCTCCCCTTGGTGCCATTAAGCCTTCTCTCCATAAATAAATACGGCCTAGAGAAAGAGCTTCCAGGTACTGTGCGGTTACAGATCAACAATAGCAGCCTACAACAGAGGAGAGCTATGAAGGAAAAATGTTCCCCAGACAGCCTGTCGTTCCGGACTGGGGAATTGTGGTGATCTGGGTGAAAAACAGGTTTGACCTCTTTGTGCTTCTGTAGAGTAACAGTATACCATTTGTCAGGGACAGTCCTCTCCATGAGCACTTAGAATTATTTTTTAGTCTCCACAGCTGGGTCCTCTTAAGTCACCATTTGTGATACTTCGTAGCTGGAAGGGGCCTCTGAGATGAACCATTTACAGATAGGAAACAGTTTCTTGTTTACCTTGTTACATAGTCACATACTTATTTTTCTTTTGCAAAATGATCAAGTTCAAGTAGGAATAGAGGATTTTGTTTAAAATTTGAACACTAATTTAAATATACTACTTAGTTTTAAAATGAGAGGTAGCATATAAAATCCTTATTTTTTTTCTCACGATTTTAAATACAACTTAATATATATTAACTTTTACAAAGGTATATTTTCTTTCACTCAAAACAGCTTTGGTTATTAATCTGCTGCTATTTAAAGCTTGTTAATTAGAGATGATTTTGTTTGTTTTTCACAAAAGATTTCCAGTGTCACTAATCCCATGAATGTATGGTCTTAATTTAACATAATTGCTCAAAAGTAAAATAAGCAAGTCTGTCAGCATGGGGCTTTAAAGGAAAGGGCAATCTTCCAAGTCAATTATAAATAAATTGACCCTCTTAAGATTTTTCCTTCTTCTGTAAAAGGAAAATTCTTTTTACATTCTTTGCAGTAAGCCTTGTGATTTTTCCTTCCTTCTTTCCTCCTCTTTCTTCCTGTCTTTCAGCTACAAAAGTTTAAATCTTAATGGACCATTATCCTCAGCCTTCCTGATGTCAACAAATAAATGCAAGTCTATGCCTCACGAAGAATGATTGAGTTATATGGGCATAATTGCTTTACTAGGAAGAATCAGTTTGTTAAAATTTAAGGAATGATTAGAGGAAAGACTGGCTGGACTTAGCTTGACATGGAGACAATGCAGCAAGCAGAAATCAATCGGCATTATTTAATACTCTATGATGTGTGAATACTCTTCCAAGAAATTAAGTTGCTTTCAAAAAAAATTAAGTACTCAATTAAAATGTACATTTCATTTATAAATAATGTCAAAATGTGATTTCAGGGTATATGAAACTTCTTTCAGAACAGATTTTGATTTTAATATATTTAAAAAATGCTGCCAACAAAATAAATTAGACTATACTCTTAATTTTTTTTAATACGACTGATTTAATCAACACTTCCAAAGGGCAGACAAACAATCTATCAATCTCTATGTATCTATGCTCTACCTATCATCTATCTTCTATCCATCTAGTGTTATTCTTTGGGCAGTATGATATAACAGATAAAGGTAAGGTCATAGGAATATAATAGTAACAATACTAAATTGAGTGAGTTTGATTTTTGACTTGTGTAGCAATTTGGTTTTTCAGATACTGTGATTAATCCATTTATATTTAATCTCACTCACTCATGTAAAGACTGAGTCTCAAAATTATCTCAGTCCTGATCTTGGCTGAGATATCCTAACTCTCCTTACAAAGGTGGAGGGAAAAGGAATGTGGAGGAGGGCAGAGGTTGGGAAGATAATTAGTTAACCTATGGGTCAAACCAGAATAAGACTTTTCCACATGCTTGAATATATGTTAAAAACTTGACTTAAAATGCTTGGCAACTATCTCCAGGCCCCATCCTTGCCACCTTCCATTTATGCACCTATTCTCTGAAAAGGTAGCCCCAACCGTTGCAAGAAGCTACAAATTTGACCTTTCCTGATGCATTGTTCTCCCATCCCAGAAGTTCATCTACTTTGCATTATCTCATCACTGTTTTCTATAATAACTGAGTTAAATGTAACCATTCACACTTTCCTTCCCCACATTTTCATTCTAAAAATACCCTTGGTGAGGCTATTGCCACTAATGTGGGTTGTACACTAGAAAGGTCAGTAAGGCCAGGTTGCTGAAGACGCTGCATGTTGTGAGAACAGGAGAAGAAGAGAATATGGAGCTGAGAATAAGCCGAAAACTCCATGCCACTGGATGGATGAAGTTCACATTGCCAGAAGGCGCTATGCAGATGGTTGGGGAAGAAAGGATCCCCTATGGTTCTACTCAACAATGGACCCCCACGTGCTACACACTATGGACATGCCAAGCAGTGCCTGCAAGTACAATAATGGCTCGACCAACATATGTACAGCTGACAAATTTCTAATTGGATAAGGCCCGCTCCTAGGGGTGGAACACACATCTGGTGCTGGGCCAACACCTTGTGTCAAAGGCTACAGGCCCTAGCAGGTACAAGTATATTGTTTAATGGATATAGTACTCCTACTGGGATATCTTCTAGGCATTTGTATTTACATTTGTGTTTGTTTAGATATGTCTACTTCCTTCTATTTGTCTTTATAGTAAAAAGAAACACTGCTGAGATAGACCAAGGCCCATGGCTTAAAGATGAATAATGCGGAAACCCAAGAAGTCACTATCTCGCCATGATACAAGAGACATCACCTGCTGTGGACAATTGACTGTGAAGAGCTAGCCACAGAAAGAGGGGCTTGTGGCACCATCTTAAACCAGAGCCCTGGAGGCAAAGGGGCCATAGCGGCAGGGCACGCTCAAGAACAGAATGGCCTGGCACTTACAGACCTGGGGTGAAACTGCTAGCCTCTGAGGCATGGGGTAAAGCTAGCGGTGACTATGGGTGGGCTGCCGGAGCAATCTGGAATGGCAGGCTCTGAGTCACGGCACAGGGCTGGGTGGCACAGAGCTAGGCACTGGGTGTTTGTTTCTTTGTAAGTCCCTCCCTCCCCTCACTGTGATAATAAATTTACATTAAACAAATACTCTTGATGGTACAAGAAAAAGGGGGTTGCTTTACTTTTTTACTCCATTGCTGTGGGAAAAAACCCCCACTCTGACCAATACCAATTTGGGAAGAAAACAGTTTATTCCATTTATATTTCACAGGTTACATTTCATCTCTGAGGGAGCTCAAGGTAGGAACTTGGAGCAGGAACCTGGAGGCAGGAGCTGAAGTATAAGCCATGGAGGAATGCTGCTTACTCGCTTGTTCCTCTGGCTCCTGCTCAACATGCTTTCTTATACAACTTAGTCTCACCTGCCAAAGGGTGGTACTAACAACAGTGGGCTGGGTCCTCCCACATCACTCAATAATCAAGAAGATGCCCCACAAACATGGCTATAGGTCAGTCCAGTGGAGGAAATTTCCCAGTCGAGGCTCCCTCAGAGAGTGTCAAGTTGACACTAGAGTTATCCAGCACAGGGGTCTCCTTTCAAGGGTTCTTATACTCTTTCATAAAAGCATTTAGGAATGGCGTGAAATCGAAGCATTAGGATAATTTTATTAGAATTTAAGGAATAAATCCTCATGGCAGACAATCTGTGAATCTTAGCAACTGCCTTCAGGAAGAGAATAGAGAGGACAAGAGGGAAAAGCCATGGAGACATGCCTGTTAAGAGCCAACATGGAGGTCAGACATGTGACTAGTAGGAGCTTGCTGAGGGAAATGGAGCTTTAGAAAGAAAGTAAAGAAATCCAAAATGTTGGGGCAACTCAAAGCATTAGGGAAAGCATAATTAGAAAAGAGATATAATGAAGAAAAGGAAAGGTTAAATCTTTCTGAAGAATTCAGAAAAGTGGGAAGACCTACCCGGAGAGCCGTACGTCTGCGTCCTTATTCAGAAGCAGTTCAGCAGGAGCAGTGATTCCTGGCAGGGGAGGGAAAATGCAGCATCTCATTAACAGTAGCTATTCTGCACATCTCTTTAGCATGGCTGAAGGGTATCCTTGGGACAAGGTGATTGACCAGCAAAGCTGAAAAGTTAGGTCTTCATCCAGGACAGAGCTTCTTACTCTCTTCATCACTTTTCTCTTAACTGGCTTTTGCTGCTTTAACATTGGCTGTTAGCTACTGATGAGACCCTGAGGTAGAAGCCAGTCAGGCAGTTTAGGGACAGTGATCTTAATCAACTCTTGTCCTTGGCCAGATGCCAGAAATGCTCATGGTTCTGTCCTGGCTAAAAGTAAGAAATGGTAAAGTATTTGTGGACCCTGGTCCTGCTCTAGTTTCTTGCTGTCTTTCTTCACATTTTATAGAACCTTCTAGAAGCCATGCAGTAGGATATGACTCAGAGTTCAGTCCAGACACCTGGGATGGAGAGGCACATGGACACCAAGTCATGTGCCATGCATCAATCCAGAAAAGGCTTGTTAACTGTTGGACAGTAATGCACATTGTAAATGCTTTCTTGGGACCCACTCCTACTGCACAGAAGCTCCGCTTTCTTCCCATCTCTAAGTTCTCACCCATGAATATATAAAAAGCTCCTTTCTAAACTTACTGTGCCTTTGTCTTCATTCTTTGAATTCTGAAGACAAAAGACACAGAAGCCACTAGCCCACAGTGGTTTGGGTGGCCATTGATTTCCCATACTCCTAGCACTCTAAGCTATTTTCCATCTGAGATGAGAAAGCCTCCATGCTCCTTAAGACCTTCATTTCCCCCCATATCACTCTGATAGTCATATTTCCAATTGCTGTCTTGCTTTGCTGCTCCTGGTTGCAGAATTCATCCCTAGATCCCCTCCTCTCGCTAGCTTCTGAAAGGGGCAGTAAACCTTTTCCTTCATTGCAATGTTGATCTCAAGAGCTTTAGTGTAATAGCTTTTTGGATCCTGGGTAATCCCACTGATTTTACGTTAATATATAATGAAATTAAAAAATGAGATAACTAATTTGCTCAAGATTATAGCTTTAGTCAATTTATTAAAATAAACTCGATTGGATTAGAGATTTCACAAGTTTTTTTTTTTTGAGACTAATACCATACAGGGGTAAAAGTTAAATGGATATTTCCTTTCTTCCCTATTCACAATGACCATTTCAATTTGTTCTATGGATTTAAAAACAAATGAACTTATACAGAAATAGATGAATACCCTCTCTCATACATACTCTCTGATTAATTTATTTATATAAATAGAATGATAAAAAGGATGATCATTTTCTACTTTTTTCTGCAACCTGATCTTTACAGCTTATAATACATATAGAGAAGCTCTTATGCATAGAATTGTTATCTTATTTATTTAAATTGCTAGTTTTGTTTAAAATCATATATTACTATACTCAATAGCTATTACTAGTGTGACTATTTCCCCACTTCTTAGACTTTGATCTGATTTCTAACTTATTTTCTTTACAAACAAGTGGATCACTTGTATACTTATCTTTGTAAATATATAAGATAGTTTTAGAGAATAAATCTCCAGATACAAACATTGGAAATTTATTTTTACATTAAGGTTCCATCAGATATTAATCAAAAAATCCACTAATTTGTTGTGTTAAGTATATTTAAAAATTTTGTCCATCTGTTCAATGGAAAATAAATTTCAATTATAAAAAAATTATTGAAGTGCATCTAAGCAAATTTTCACTTGAGTGGCTTTTTATTTTTCTTTTCTCCATGAAGTATTTATAAATAATTTAGTTATTGTGATTTCTATTGGATTATTTACATTTTCTTTTGATATTTAGGAACATGTTATACATTGAGAATATTATTCTACTGCTCATTGTCTAAATTAGAAACATTTTCTTCTTTGTTGTTGAAGTTTTTACTTTTTAATAATGTATATTTCAGGTATTTACATTTCTATGAATTTCACAAACATCATTTCCACCATGGCTTCTAGGTTTGGATAAAAATTCCTGGAAAGTGCTATCTGCTTCTTTGTTCTATAGGCAGATTAGAACTCTACTGATTGCAGAGAGGCTGGAATTTGGTGGTACAGGGCCTGGTTATATATTATTTTGGGCTGTTTTGCCCCCTTAATATCCGTTGTCCTCTGTGTTCTTGTGACTGTCATGTGAAACCTTTTAGGATGCAATAACTTAATGAACACTGATTTCTTCCAGCACAAAAGCTAAGCTTGTCATTAGACAGCATCTGAAGCCTACAACAGACATTTTGTTACTTTGTCGTAACTTGCTGATCTGATTCACTCAGCAATGAATTTGAAAAATGTGTGGATTTATGACTTTCTTTGTTCTGTTAATATAAAAACTTCAAGAAATTGCTACCTTATTGGAATGTGGTACTTGAGAAAACCTGAATCCAGCTTGTCAGGCCAAGTTCATGCACATTTGGTTCCAGAATAAGCTATTTCTCTCTATTTCTTTTTTCCTTTGAAGTAAACACTGTGCTTTTGTGTTGATCTGTGCCATGCTGAAAAAGAATTTGTTACCTCCAAACTAACAAAAATATATCATTTGTGACTTTCATATCTTTAACTCTTTGAAATATTTATGTATTTCTTAGGCACACTATAAGGCAGAGATTTCAGTGTCCCATTTTCAAAAATAATTGTAATCTTTCAATTTTTAAAATGTTGACTAAACTGTATATCCCCTACTAATCTCAAAAGCCACTTTAAGACACTAAATTATCCTTGACAAAGAATTTCAAACTTTTTGTTGAATTTCTCTTTTGTACAATTACTCCACCATTTCTGTATGTGTTCTTAATACTTCACTGCTCTATTCTTCATTTCTTGGAGCTTTGAATAGAGAATGTTACTGTGCATTGCTCTTTTCTCTTCCCAAATTATCTATTTGTTTTCTTTTTCCATTTTTAAAGTGTGGTGTGCATGCTTATGTATGCATATTTGCATGTGTGTGAGCACACATATGTGGGTGCCTGTTCGTGTGTGTGTGTGTGTGTGTGTGTGTGTGTGTGTGGCAGCCTGAGAATAACATCAGGAATCATTATAAATGCTTTTTTCCACCTTATTCATCCTGCAGAATTCCTCAGGCAAACCCAAAGCTCACCCACATAGCTAATCTCCTTAGCCAGCTTGTTGTGGGGATGCCTTGTCTCTGCCTTCTGAGGCTAGACGTACAGGTGGGCCACCTTGCAAACCAACATTTTACATGAGTTCTGGGGACCTGAGCTCTGCAAGCACTGTAACCACTGAGCCATATCCCCAGTACTCAACCACTGATATTTACACTTTGTCTTCTTCAAGGTCCTCAACTTGTTTCAGCTTTGGGGTTTTATCTATTTTAAAAACTAGAAGGAACTGATATCTTGCTGTTGCCTCTTCACATCTGAGAATACTTTTAATATTATATATTTTAATTTCTGAGTGTCTTGCAGTATATTTCTTTTTAGTGTGTATCTCATGAAGCATGAATAATCAATTTAATTTTTTAACAATAATTTCAAAAGAATTGCTCCTCTCTGCATATTTAGACCAGCTTCTTGCAAATTGTGGATGTTTATTAACCTATTAAAATTTTAAGATTTCTTTTAAAAAATATTTTATTAGCTATTTCTATTTTGTGTGTCGTGCAATGCCTGTGGAGGTCAGAAAAGGACACTGGATTCCCCTGGAACTGGAGTCACAGACAGCTGTTAGCTGCCATGTGGGTGCTTGTTGGGATAAGTCAGGAGTGCCTGGAATATAGAGCATGGCCATGCTGGAGACCTCCCAGTGAGGATGACAAGAGACAGGCCTGCTCCATTCTAAACACACTGCCTCTTAGCCAACAGCCCCCAGGCAAAATTATTAGGTATCTTGTAGATCATGTGACCGAAGGACAGGACAAAGGCCATGAAGCCTTAGAAGCCCCCTCCCTCCCCCTACCTGCCTGCCTGCTGGAAAACCAACCCCACCTCTTTGCCCGCAAAACTTCCCTATAAAAACTTCTGCTTTGCCATATTAAAAGAAGCTGTCCACTGACACAGTCTCCCGGGTGTTTCTTCCTGCCTTACTTGCCACTGCCCAAGGCCCCTCTCTCCCCATCTGTCTCTCTCCTCCCCTCGACCTTCCGTGACAGGGACCTGTGCGCAAGGGTCTCCAGGTAGCAGCGGAGTCCAGGCAGAGGAGAGTCCGACAGGTGCTGAGAATTGAACCCCTGTCCTCTGCAAGAGCAGTCAGTGCTCTTAATTGCTGAGCCATCTCCCCAGCTGTCCCCACCAATATTTCTTTAAAAATATGTTTTCTTGACATAGAAATATAAACTCTATCAACTCTATTCCTTTTTACTGATAACTTTATTTATGTTCGGTCAATTCTTTTGTTGTTGTTGCTTTTGGGTTTGAAGCAGTTTCTTGCAATGAATCTCAGGCTAGCCTAGCATTCACTTCCTCTTGCCTCAGTCCACTGAGTACTGAGAAAAGAGCCATGTCATTTATAGATTCAAACATGTTTCCACCTTCAGATTGACAGTAGTATTTTACACATAATCTTTTCTTTATGCCAATTTATTGTGAAGATTTTATGACTTAACAACTCAGCATCTGAAGTTAAGACATATTTTCATGTGCTAAAATCTGAGGGTGAAGTGCAGTAATTTGTTTTTGTTTGATGAAATGATGAAGTAAATTTTGCTCTAAGCACACTTTCATCAATACTTTCCTATGTTTTAAACATTGCAACACTCCTCAACCATCACATTAGAATTACAGGTACAGGTGTTTAGTAGCTACAAATGAAATAAAAGTAAAAGGATAATATTCTTTAAAATATGAAAAAAATATATTTTATGTGTATGAATGTATTGCCTGCACGTTTGCAAATGCACTGTGTCATGCATTGCCCATGGAGGACAGGAAAGGGTGTTTCATCCCCTGGAACTGGAGTTACTGCAGTTGTTAACTGCCATGTGGGTGCTGGGTTTCAAACCTGGGTCCTTTGCAAGAGCAGCCAATGCTCTTAATTGCTGAGCTATCTCTCCGTTCCCCAAAGATAGTATCATATATAACAAAAATAAAAGAAGTAAGATATAATTATTCCAGCAAAAATTATATATATTTTACAATTTTAGGATCAATGAACTATGCAAAGTGAATTTAATGTACGAAGCATCTTTAAAGATGAATGACATCTCTGTGCTGCGTGCGTGTTTTACAGAGTACAAACATAGATATAAGAATATGTACTAAATCTTTGCTTAGAAAATATACTCATTTTCCCAATTAACTTGGATTATGTATTAATAGTAAATTTTCTTATTAATATATAGGATAATTTATTGCACTTAATAAGATAATTCAACTTATGGAAACTCTCCAGGCTAGTGTAAATATACAGTTTTATAATTGTAACTGGGAATCTGTCTAATTAGATTGCTAATACGCTAAGTTCATAATTTATACAACATTTTTCTCACCTATTCTCTGAGTTAGTTTACTTTTCAAAGCCAATAAAGACTCACTGAGTTTACTTGAAGGGTTGTTAGTGTGATCTTTGTTCACATTTTCACATGCAAAGAATTTTTGACAGATGTATAAATACTTCAAAATATATTTTTGCTTAAATGCAGAAATTTGGCTGAGTTGAATGTAGCTAGATATAATTCACTTCTAATGGTGAACAACGTAGGCTTATTATTAATATACATTAGCAATGATATCTTGATTCTGTACCTTCAGGTTTATAAAGCTCTAATTATGGAGCAATAGTTTTTCTCTTTTTCTTCCTTGGGTAATCACAAGTGATCCTTGCTTCCTAGCATTTAAACCCTTGTGTTGAGGCCTCCTACACTGCATCCATCTCTTTTCAGAAAACTTTTCTCTGTTTCTTCCATTGGTTGTATCAGTTTTTACAGGATTTAAATACATTGATAAGTGTCAAATCTACGACATGTTTTTGAAAAAGATGTTTTTTCTAGGATTCTGGGCAAACTGTGCATTTCAAGAAATGCAGTTTATGGATGATGAGTAACATTGAAATTGGAAATGTGTCAGAATTCAGAAGAGCTATCGTGACAGGTGAGCAGTGTAGCACTGTGCTAGTGCTGGGATGAAGCTGGAGTAAAGAGAGGCTCTTAATACTTCTGAAAATGAAGCTTGACACAGGAGAGCCTAAAGGGAGCTGTAGCAAATTCTTGCCAGTTTGAGTGCACAGCTGTGCAATAATATGGGGCTGCATTTTCATGAACACCGGTATTCAAGTGCTTCTCATAGTTTAGTGTGTGAAAAGGCAAACTGAATTTCTTTGTGGGCATCCTGTGTTTTATAATTGGAGCATGCCTACCCAGCTTTACTGATGGTGTTTTGTCCTTTACCTTCCTTCTTTGTGGAACTTACTTTTTCCTAGCTGCAGACTAAAGCTACTTGTCTGACTCTCTGCATTAATGCATGGAAACATTCTTTAACTTATAACTTAAGACAGAAATAAGAAAGTCATAGCTAACATTTATCTGTCCCCTAATTTCTATAACCATTCATTTGGTTAACAAGTATATTCTTGGTTTATTTTTGTTTTCAGTGGTCCCAACTGGCCTGGAACTTGCTATGTAGATCGGGCTGGCCTGATCTCACAGAGATCCACCTGCCTCTGTGTCCTGAGTCCTGAGATTAAAGGCATGCACCACCAGGCCTCTCAGACAATAATATATTCTTAATAAATCCCTCAGACTTATCCTCTCTGATCACAACCTCACATCTGTGTTCACACTAGCTTCTTGGCTCTTCTATGACCAGAACTTGTGCCATTCTTCTCTTTTCTCGATGATTCCATTAGTTTTTGATAAAATATAGAAATACTACTGTTGTGTTGGATAGATTTAGTTGTCAACTTGACACACCTGGCTAGAGGGAGCCACAGTTGGTGAATTGCCTCCGTTGGACTGGTCTGTGACCATATCTGTGGGGCATTTTCTTGATTATTAAGTGATGTGGGAGTGCCGAACCCTCTGTGGTGGCACTACTTGTGGGCAGGTGGGCCTATGTTGTATAAAAAAGCAGAATGAACAGGGACCAGGGGAGCAAGTCAGTAAGCAGTATTCCTCCTTGGCCTATGCTCTGGTTCCTGCCTCCATGTTCCTACCCTGAGTTCCTACCTTAGGCTCCCTGGTGAATTATGACCCAGGAGACATAAGCCAAATAAACCTTTCCTCCCCAAGTTGGTACTGCTCAGACTGTTTTGTCACAGCAATGGAGAAACAAACCAGGACAACTATATAGAATATTATTTGTGTAGAATAATTTAAATGACACTGATTTATCATTGTTTCCAGATTCTTCAGGAGAGTATGGACAGTTTACAACTTTGGCTCAATTTACTTTTGACCAACATACTGCTCTTCCCTTAGTTGCAAACATTATGCATTGCTGAGGGTGTTGGCGATATTTGGACCAAGGTTGCCTGAGAGCCAACATCAAGAGCAATCTAAAAGCCTCATCTCCCATGTTAAATAATCAATTTTATTTTGTTTTGTTATTTTATAGAGAAGTGGATTTGGAGTAGGTATAGAAAAAAATGAGTGAGAAAATTACTATCATTTATGTGGTTGGAATTCTTTTCATGAGAATTTAAGTGATTTTTATTGGAAGTCATTTTCCCCTTTACAAATGACCTAGGTTTAATGGGAGAGATAGTAGGTATGTTGAAAAATTTATTTAAAGACATGATCAAAAAGAAGCAAATGTAAGAGATGAAAGACTTTTCTCAGTTTTTGTGAACTTTCTAATAGCTGATTTTCTAATCCTTCTCTATCTGTCTAAAGGGAAAAAATTCCACAGCCAATGGAAATATTGAGTTAAAAAAATAAGTTGCAAAAAATTTTTCTGGTTCCTGAGACTGAAAAGATGGCCCAGAGTTTAGGCTGCTTTTGCAGAGGATCTGGCTTTAATTCCCAGCATCCACATGGCAGCTAACAACTGTTTGTAACTCCAGTTCTAGGGGATCCGAAGTCCCCTTTTGGCTTCTGTGGACTTTGCACAACATGGGTGCACTTATATACATGCAAATAATACATCCATACAAATAAAATAATTTTTTAAAAAATTTTACTAATTGCTAGATGAGGATAACTTTAAAATATAAAACTGTGCTCAGTGTTATACACTTTGAAAAAGTGACATAACTTTTGAAGGTTGCAATATTGAATAATAAAATTCAATAAACTCTTACCAGGATAGTAACAGAACAATTTTTAAAAATATCTAACTTTAGTTTATTTCAAATTTATGTTTCTGCCATTAGCTCAGAAAATAATTTTTCTCTGTGGAAAATATAGATATGTTATTACAATGTGAGGTATTTTCTCAGCCAAATGTGAAGTAAGGATAGCTGTGCCTTGTCCTCTACCTTTATCTCTCTCACTTTTGACTACAAATTCATTTCTTGTCAAAGAAAAATGTCAAGCAAATTGCCCTAAGTTGTCTCAAGATTATATGTAACAGTGAGCACTGAAAAGAAATAGGCTTTTAGTAACCTGTCCCCACAAAGAAGCCTGAGCAATTAAGCCTCATGTCTTCCCACTCCTCCTACACCAACCTCTACTCTTGAAGCATGTCTCCTATAGTGCTAGACTGTATTGGTTCCTGATGTAAATGCATAATTAGTGACTTAAGAAAGGCACCTTAATGTCTGTCCTAAGGTTGTAGTTCAGTGATAGACCTTTTGTGTAGAATGTGCAAAGCCCTGGGTTCAATTCTTAGTGCAGAAAATAAAGGGAGAAAGAAAGAACCAAAGAGAAGAAAAAAGAAATCTAATTATAATATCTGAAAAAGAAAAGCAATATTTTTTTTTAATTTTTAAAAATGATTTATTTAATAACAACATACTTAGAAGAAGCATATCATTACAACACAATTGACATATTCAATAACGTTTTCCTGAAGTAGGATGCATCTCTTTCAAATTTGGCTGTAAATTTTTAGGCTTACAGTTGAATTATTACAGTTATACAATATTGTACTCAGTATAAACCCTATAAGACATAAATTAAATGATGTTTTAACCTTTAAAAAGATCTCCATTTCATTATTAAAATACACAGTTTCATATAGAAAAATTCATTTTAATGCAATTAACATTAAGATGTTTGCACATGCATTTCTAATCTCTGTATATCTGATTATTACTAGTCACAGTTGGTTACTTTCTGAGCTTCTAGGCATCTGAACATGAATATAAAGTCATCAGGTAGATTTCAATGGTAATGTTTTTCACATCTACTAATTATTGTTTTTTAATCATTATTTTTTTAATTTTTTTTTTCATACAAAAGAATTCATTCCAAAGCAATTGACATTGAGACGTATTCACATGCATTTCTAATCTCTATATACATGACTATCACTGGTCACAGTCGCCCACCTTCTGAGCTCCTCGGCATCT
>NW_008338715.1:3740426-3743216 GCF_000622305.1 Nannospalax galili | reverse complement strand
ATTGTCACTTAAGTATCTAAAGCTATTTTCCTTTGCGTTCTTCCAGAATGATTTGTTCTTATTCTTTACCTTAATTTGAGGGACTTAAAGAAGATACTTGGGGGTTTTTTTGTTTTTTTTTTTTTTCATACAGAAGAATTCATTTCAAAGCAATTGACATTGAGACGTTTTCAGATGCATTTCTAATCTCTATATACATGACTATCACTGATCACAGTCGCCCACCTTCTGAGCTCCTCGGCATCTGAGCATGAATACAAACTCGTCAGATAGACAGCCTTCCTCTCCCACTAGAGGCTCCATACTCTGCCATCCCTGTCACTGTCCATTGTGTTGTCAGCACCCTCATCCATTCCCCCTGTCTGCCCTAAAGAAAAGCAATATTTTATATTTGGGAATAAACACTGTCATGTGATAGAACTTTACATGGAGCAGGAGACCTCCCTGTGTAGGAAGGTCGGCAAAGGACTCATGAAAGATACTATTGGGCTGAGATCTGAATAATGAGAGCATGGTGCTGGCTGAGAACTCAAGGAGAGCATAATATCCAAAGAATCACAGGCCAGGACAGGAAGTGGAAATGTTTTTAAGGTGGTCTATGGTGGCAGTAGAAGACAAAGCAATGTAATAGAATAGTTGAATGACTTTGACTATATTTGCAATGATAAAACTAACTATAGTAATATAAACCATCTAGACTTTTTGTGTTTTCAATAGTTAATGTATCTGTGTTTTCTCTTCAGCTTTCTCTTTATTCTGATTATTATAATGAATTTGAAAATTAAGAATGATCCTTGGTACCACAAACTAAGGCATATTTCTTAAGTATAGAATGAGGTATTGTTTATATGAAAAATACTTTCAGTTATAGAAATGAATACCAAGAAATATTATATGAAGTCCTATTGCCACCATAAGACAAGCAATTCCATTAATAGCATTCAAATTATTTATTTTATTTTAAAATTATTTTTATTCTACTTTATGTATGAGTACATTGCCTGCATGCATGTACCTGCACCTGTGTCATGCAATACCGACAAAAGTCAGAAGAGGGTATCCAATCCCCTAGAATTAGAGTTACGGACAGTTTGCTGCCATGTGCGTGCTGGGAACCGAACCTGGGTCTTCTGCAAGAGCAGCCAGTGCTCTTAACTGCTGAGCCACCTGCCAGCCCCATATTCAAATAATTTTTAAACATGAAAGGAAATCTACTTTTCCCATTGGTTCCTTAAATAGTTTGGATCTGGTCATCCAGTGTGGCTTTCTCGGTTAAGGTCATGTTTGTGCCTCCTTGTGAACCATTTTCCTTACCTACAGGAATCGTCAAGCATACACCATTTGACTTACTGAGAACTTTCAAAGTCATCGCTGGGAGCAGATCTTTACTTGGAGGTGTGAAGAAGCCTATCAGTTACTAATGGAGTTCCATGGCGATTTAATCAATCAGTAACTTGAAGGAAGTTATTGTAAGTCAATACACAAGGTTCATCAGTGCAGTGTTGAAAGCAGCAGAAATTGACTTGCAGGCACAGGAGCACTTCAGTCTTGTAGGTACTAGCTCCATTTGTCAATATGGAGAAATGAAAGTTAAGAAACATTAATTGGGTTTGCCGAGGCTGTAAAACACCGGAGTGACAGGACCAGATAAAAAGCTTATGCTGTCTAACACCCAAATCCCATCTCAGTATTACATGATATTGTCTCCAGTGAAACACTTTGGTAGATAGCAGGCTCAATTCTATGCTTTTTATTGTGACTTTTTGGTAATTAATGGCTAGGAATGTGTCATAGGTCCTTCTAAGATGTTAAACTGTTTCTCAGTGAGTTCTTAACCATGAATCTCCATTCTGTATTTGCCTATATTTCTTGCCCCACTGACTTCACAGCGAGATGGAATATGGGAAAGATGTAAAGCCCCTGTCCTTTTTTCCATTAGTGACAATATTTTTCCAGTTCACTTACAGATTTAAGCATAGGCTCTTTGGTAGCCAATTCATCTAACAGCTCACTCACACAGAGCTCCAGACAGACCAACGCCTCCTAAACCTTCACTTTCGTATTCTATTTGTTTCAGAGAGAAAAGAATGTGGTACTTTCCCCTGGTATACCTTTTTATCATGAAACACAGATAAGTTATGCAGAAACTTATGGACACAACAGGCTACCAAGTATTATTGATTACCTTACCATACTCATCTATGACTAACTATGTTTTAACCCCATTTCTCATGAACTGGGATTTATTTCATAAATCAGAATTGCCATTGAGATATGGAGTAATATTTTGAAAAATGTAAATAATAACAGGGAAGCTTTCCAGTCAATAGCATGGAATGGTAGTTAATTAATTTTGTTACTTCATCCCAAAGGCAATTGTAAGTTGAGGTTTTTCAACTCCAAAATGTGCAGAGTATATGTGTTTTAATATAATTTGATTTTTAAAAACGTCTGTGGTACAGTCCAAAGGAAAGAAAATGTAATAGGTTTTGTTACTCTGGAAATGAATGTTCTTGAATAATTAGTTTCCAGTTAACTGAGATTTTATCAAGATAACCGAGCAAGTGTAGGGAGAATATCTTGAAAGCTATAGTCCCACTGTATCTAATTTTAAAATATTTGGTGATCTATTTGTCACATCATATTTTTATTTAAATATGTTAATTACAAACTCAGGTTGCATTTTAAAAAGTAGGTCAGTCAGCATACAATTTTTTTCTCAAAACTTTCATACAGTTTTCCATTTCCTTAAAGAATGCCACTTAAAATCAGATCTAACCTTCAGCTTTC
>NW_008338715.1:3726842-3739934 GCF_000622305.1 Nannospalax galili | reverse complement strand
AACCTTCAGCTTTCCCTACAGTTCCATTTTACTCCATGTAATTTAGTCAATAGAATTTCTATAAAATGAATGAAATTCATTAAATTTTTCAGAACATGCCCTTGTGGTTATTAATGTCCTTGGATTTTTCTTGTGTAGAGAATATTTGTCATAACCATATGTGTGTGTTAACAGAAGCAGCTTGTAATCTAAGGATTTTTTTCCCCCTCTGTTGATTGATGGACAATTTTTGAAGAATGCAGTTTGTCAAGAATCCATTCCCTCTCTTTCCTGGAACCTCTGTTTCAAACCAGTGCAAGCAATTTCCTGTGGCTGATGGCATCTAGAACATGAGATATCCCTGTCTTTGACAGTAAAGGGTATTTGTTTGAGTTGTACTCTTATCATTGACAACAATGAAACTGTCAAGTGTGTTATTTGAAACATCAAATTCAATAAGATGCTTTGTGTAAGTAAGCAACAGCAGGTCTGTTTTCTTAACCAGTGGAGCAAACAGTTAGGGCTATTTATGTAATGATTGGTAAAATGTGGTAAAATATAATTACAAGTAAGTATAATAATAATGAGTGAGGAGGATATTTTTTGTTAATTAATGGGGTAAAATGTGAAACATTTATGAAATTATCTATTAGCAATCAAAGGAACTACAATGACAAATACTAAATAAAACACAAATTTTCAGCCTCAACAAAGATGTAAGGTTAAATCCTGCCATTATTGAAATAAACAAGAGAAATGTGATAAAAGTTAGACATTGATATCGATGCTTATATAGAAAAACTCACTACCAGTTAGAAAGCATTTTTGTTTCTTGAGTCATTCATTCATTCATATTGGGTACATCCATTTCCTTCTATCCCAAATCAGAGTTACATTTCTAAAAGATTTCAGCCTTTGTAATTGAGAAGAAATATTCCTAGTCACATTGTAAATGGCTGTAATAAATAGGATAAAAAGAATTTTCAAAATTAAGATAGAATCTTTTTTAATTAAAAAAAACTTTATTAAGAATTTCATACATGCATATAAGGTGTTTTGATCAAATCCATGCCCACTCCCTCCCCTCCAACACCTTCCATATCTCCCTATCATTTTTTTCTGACAACTTTGTCTTTCTTTCTCTCTTTCTCTTTCTCTCTTTCTCTCTTTTATTTTCTTTCTTTCTTTCTTTCTTTCTTTCTTTCTTTCTTTCTTTCTTTCTTTCTTTCTTTCTTTCTCTCTCTCTTTCCCTCCCTCCCTCCCTCCCTTCCTTCCTTCCTTCCTTCCTTCCTTCCTTCTTTCCTTCCTTCCCCCCACCCTCTTTCTTTTTCAAAAGGGGCTTTTTGCTACTTTAACATTTCCCCTCTGAAGAGGTAACCCTAAAATCCTTTAAGGGATTGGATACAAGCTCCCAAATACTTTTGACATTTTTGCCTTTGGAACATAGTATGTTGCTAAGAGGCCCAAGGACATTTTTACTTTTGGCCAAGAAACTGGCTACTTTTCTTTGGGGTCTTTTTTTACTCTAACTGCCTAGCCAATTCCTACCTCCTATTTTTATCACACCATCTTCTGAAGAGGTTACCGAAATTGCCAATAAGGAATCAGGACATAGATTGCTTTGGATTCTTCCATGCTGAATAGGGACTCAAGGTGAGGCAATTAGGGTACCCCTTCCTTCATGGTTCTATCTAAAAGACTCCCAAATTGCATAACTCTTATCACCACGTGAGGGCAGGATCCAGGCACTCTCAGTTGTTCCCCTGAGTTTTCTGCCCCTATGCCAGAGAGAGGCCAACAGACCTCTGGTGGTATCCTGAGATCTTTAAGATTGAAACTTTTAAGCATTATAATTATACTACTGTTGGCCACAGTTATAATTATACTGAAACTTTGAGCAAATTTCAATTAGAATGAAAATTATATTTCTACAAAGATACAGCCATACTCATTTAAACTGGCATAGTGATAAATCTGCCATACTGTAAGATCCTAGACAGAGTAACAACTACGAGATTATTAGAACAGTCACCAGCATTTTTTGCTTTTAACATCTATGAATATACTAATTATAATTAGATCACATTTTATCATCTAAACACAAAATATATCTTTGGTATCTTGATTTTGTACTTTGCAAGATTCTTATAATTGAAATTCTGAATATATTTCTTAAAACATAAAATTAGTAAATATATGTTATAGGAATAAACTATATTATAGTATTTCTTGCCATTAGTGTATATTCTTGAAATACAATATAGACAAAGGGGAGAATCACTTGTTTTGAAGTCCTTACTAACAAAATTTTAGGTAAGACTTCTCATGTCATTTTTCCTTAGCTATAAATAAAAAATACCTTCTGATAAGTACCTCTGTAGTAACATGTAGGTTATGTGGGTGCAACAAAGATATGATTTATTTTAAGGAGAGTATACATATACTGCACGATTTTCTGTGTCATGCACTCACAACAGAGTAACCAGAATAGAATTCATTAATGTTTTAACTGTGCTGCTGTTTAAAATGAAAGAAAGCAGAGAAGTACGCCCCACTGTTCTCACTGCAAGTCTCTCCTCCCTGCATCTTATTTCTTCTCTTGTCTTCTTCCTTACGCTACCTACGTACAGTTCCAGTTCACACACTGCTCAAATTGAAGGTCAGATTGCACTCTAGATTTGCTGTGAAGCAGAATAAGTTTCCTTGACCCTGACTGAGCAAAATGCCAGAGACTATTTAGACATTTGGGAAGTAATGGTTTTATCTTTTAAATTTTTGTGATAGTATTAGATGTGGATTAAAATTACTTAATGTGAGAGCCTTTAGATTCTTTAAGGAACTTTATAAATTGGCTAAATGCATCAAGATGAAAACAAGATTTCCTCTTTTACAAATCTGAATATTTGGGGCTGAGAGATGGCTTAGAGGTTAAGAGTACTGGTTGCAGAGGACCTAGGTTCGATTCCCAGCATCCACAAGGTAGCTAAGAACTGTCTGTAACTCTAGTTTCAGGGGATCTGATGCCTTCTTCTGACCTCTGTGGGCATTGCATAACACGGGTGTACTTATATTTATGCAGGCAATATACTCATACACATAAAATAAAACAGAAATAATAAATAAGATATTTTTAAAATCTGAATATTTGCTGTATATAATATGTGAAAATTTCAAACTAAGGATCCTAGGACTCAAAAGTAACATTTCATATGACCCCTCCTTCAAGTGCTCACTGTGTAGCTGAAATTCCCCTTCATTACATTATGCTCATCATCTTTTTCTCAGATCAACTTATCTTAGAATCTAGCAACCTTCATTCAATGTTGCTGTCTGTTCTAGTCACTGTTTGTTACAACTATCCAGCTAGAGAATCCTGCTGTCCACTTTGCTCACAGGTTATAGCTTGGTCTGTGCTCTGTAATATTATCTTTCTCCTTGCTATTGCTGGTCCTAACTGCCTCAATCCAGCCTTGCACAGACAGCTGACTTTTCAGTTCTCTAAAGGAATCTCTGAGAGGAGGTTGTAATGTTTAGCAAGATTTTACTGAAGGCTTGGGAACAGCAGAAGAGCAATACAGCCTCTTGACCTTTCAAAAGGATGCTCGGTAGAGCTACATGGTTGGAGCCAGTATCAATACTGCTCCTTCTGGATCCAGGGGAGAGTCTGACACACAGAGCTTCATGAAGTCCCAAGAACCATCTCTTCAAAGTTAGCAGAAACTAAGAAGTTTCTCCCTTCTCTAAATAATTTGTTCTTAGAATAGTGATCTTAAAGCATTTGTATTATTGTAGCATCTGTTAAGTTTTGTTACTTTCAAGCACAGGAATTTGCCATTGTTTTTCTTATTACCAGTCAGGAATTACAGATTCTTCCTAATTTTCTTTCCGTTCCCTCTTTTCTTCTCTACCAGTATAGCCAGTACTCTCGCAGCAAATCCTCTGTCCACGCATGTCCACTCAGCTCATGTAGTTCTCTCACTCATTCTATTGCTCCATCTTCCTCTTGGGTCTGTCAGCTCCAACCCTTGAAGATCTTCTTTCATCTTAGGCAGTGAAAAAGTTAGTTCAAAAAGAAGGATATTCTGCAATCATCTCATCTGTGAATTGTTCTCAAGACATTTCTTGGAAACCTCTCTGTGGATGAATAACTAGGGCAAGAAATTCTGAAGCCTAATGAGCTAAGCACCTCCAGTTATGAGTTCTTATTCTGCGACTGCCTTGGGTGTACTGAACTAAAGTCAAAGAACACTTAGCCTAGAGCAGCTAGCATTTTAAATTGGAATGATAGTAAGTGAGACCCAAGCACACACATGTAGCTCTTATTTTATACAGTGATTTGCTGCAAAGTTATTTGAGTTTCACAATATCCAACACAGCACTGGTGTATAGTAAAATGCTACAGCTCTCATGAATAATTTATGTGTTTACAGGCTTCAGATTTACACATAAGAGTTTATTCACTCAAGTGTTTTTACTACAATTATGCAACGAAAAGAAGATAATTTCATTATGAATTGTTAACATTGCTTCCAGATTTCCTTATTACCGATAGCATTTTATCACATGTATGTGGGGTTATCAAAGGAGTGATGTTTCTACATTAGAAAAAGGTAGCTAGGACCTTACCAGAGGGAAGCAGACCAGCAGTTAACATGAACAGTCCATGGTTATTTTATAGACAGCAAGGTAAAATAGCTTGGCAAAGTCAATCATGAATTTTGAAGAGTAATGGGAAGTACATTGATTTCTATTGCTGTGATTAATATCTGAGAGAAGCAATGTAAAAGGAGTAAAGGTATATTTTCACTCATAATTTCAGAGATTTTAATTGAAAGTTGGCCCCAGGTTCCTGGGCCTTTGGTAAGATAAAATATCTATCTTTGGTAGAAAAGAGGGTATAGTAGGGTCCTCATCTTATAGTAGGTGGGGAAGGGGAGTAGAGAAAGGAAGGGGCTGGACAGGATACATGCTTCAAAACACACACCCCAATGACACACAGAATCATACCAGACACTACCTCCTGTACCTCTGCCACTTGCAATAGTCAGTTCAAAGTTTAAATCCACCAGTGAATTAAACCATTGATTTGATCAGAACCCTCAAGGTTTAATTATCTGTGGAAATGAGCAGACACCTAGATTTTGCTTTGCTAATCTAATCCAGTCACTTTGACAGTCATGACACTGATGACAGCCACTCCAACAACTATCAAATTGCCTGAAAACAAATCCTGAGTCCATCACTCTTGAGTCCAGCCTTGGCAGACAAAAGAAAAATGAGGAGGAACCCAAAGGAGTGATGCTTTTGGAAGCTCTCATCAAGAAATTCTAATAGACTCTGATATGAACATTTGGAATTTGCCCTGTTTTGGCTTTTTTCTGGTTCCCTGTCTTGAACTTGTAATGCTAATTACTCTTGTTTTTATTTCTCCTTCACATCTTCTATTCACCAGCCAAGGACTTTCTTTTCTCCCTACAGATAAGAGTTATGCAATTTGGGAATCTTTTAGACAGACCCATTGAAGGGGTACCCCAATTGTCTCAGCATGGAAGAAGCCAGAACAGTCTGAGTCCCGATTCCCTATCACCAGTTTGGGTAACCTCTTCAGGGGATGGTGTGATAAGAATAGGAGGTAGGAATTGGCTAGGTAGTTAAGGTAAAAAGATCCCAAAGAAAAGTAGCCAGTTTCTTGGCTAAAAATCAAAATGTTCTTGGGCCTCTTTGAAACATACTCTGTTCCAAAGGCCAAAATGTCAAAAGTATTTGGGAGCTCTTATCTAATCCCTTAAAGGTTTTAGGGTTACCTCTTCATGGGGAGAGCATTAAAGTAGCAAAAAGCCCCAAACAAAAAAAGAAAAAGTACAGGAAGCAGTGCAAGAAAAAGTGATGGGGAGATATGGGAGGAGTTGGAGGGGAGGGAGTGGACATGGATTTGATCAAAGTACCTTATGTGCATGTATGAAATTCTCAATGAATTTTTTAAAAGTTAAAAAAGGCTAAGGTGTATGCATGTATATGTGTGGGTGCACATGTGCATATATGTGTGTAGGCCTAAGGTTGATGTCAGTGTCTTTCCTCCAACACTCTCCATGTTTATTTTTTAAGACATTGAACCTGATGTAAACTGAACCTGAAGCCAGTTTTATTGCCTAGGTTGTTTGAGCAATGATCATAGATATGCCTATATCTGACCTTTCCACTCCAGGGTGTACAGGCATATGTCACCATGCTCGGTTTTTCAAGTGAGTTGTGGGGCTCCAAACTCTAGTCCTTGTGGTTGCAGAACAGGTACTTTCCTGGCTGAGCTATCTCCTTAGCACAAGTTCCTTTTTTCAGATCAGTCAAAGAAGTTTTTCTCTGGAGGAAGCTGGAAATTGTAAGTACCAAGAATTTTATTTCGCTGAGGAAAGTAGAAATTTTAAAGCCTTCTAAAATTTGTGTGCTGATTCTATAGATGAGTATATTAACTAGTTCATAGTTACTTTTATTCTACCATAAAAGGAGAAAAATGCATGCCTTTTATCACTCTAGAATCACAAAGTGTCACATTCTATTCTATAAAATTCAGTGGCTCTAACTTAAAAAGAAAACTTCAGAAAAAATTAAAATTTCCCAAGTACAACTCAAGTGACAATTGTTTAGGAAAAAAATTCTGAGTAAGGAATTTTTCTGTAAAGAGGAATGTTCTGAACAGTTTTCAAACATTTAATAGAAACTGTGAATCTCGATTGAGAATCTTTGAGGAAAATCTAATTAAGGAGAGCAACCAAAATTTAGGAAAATAAAAGTAGTTCTTCATGAGTAGAGTGTGTGTGTGTGTGTGTGTGTGTGTGTGTGTGTGTGTGTTGTTTCCCACACAGATGCCATTATCAGTGTAGGAGGGATCATGAGTATAAATATTCCTGCAAGCCAGATGCAAAATGGGAGCATATTGTCATTTAGACTTTCATGACAAATATTGTTGCAGGTGCAAGATAAGGTGCAGAATTTTCAAATTATCACCTGACTTGTTTGCAAGAAGGAAAAGTCATGCTTGCTTAGCAGAGATGTTGTGGCATCGTGATCCTAACACCTGCTATCTGTGCAATACACACCTTTAAACTGTTCCATATGTGAGATCGCCACATTTCATTGACAAGAATATGTACTGGTTATAGAGCCTGATTGTAAGCAAAAAGAAAGTTTCCTGTAGTTTAAAGGTTACATTTTGTTAAACATTGCTAATTTCAGAAAGTAAATATTCATTTTCACATTCAAGTCACTCTTCGCTGCATTTCTAACAACCCGCAATTGATTTTTTGTGAAAGTCCATATCCATACCACTAGTCCTGAATTGAACCCACATACAACAGTAAAGAGAAGATTGCCCTGTCATTTTGATTACGTGGATGCATTCTTCCCACTTATTTTAAATCCTGGCATGATGGTTAATTAGCTGCATTTAGTACTGTTCTAGAATACTGCCTGCCCATCGTCACAGTGTTCTCTGTTGCTATTTACTGTTTATGTGAGTTATTTATGCTCATAAAAGACAAAGCAATGTAGTATATCTAGATGTCAGAAAACCTTATGCATTATGTATTACCCAATTGTATCAAATGAATAGTGCCCAGAGGCTTATGTGTATTGGCTACTCCAAGAAAGGGCTTTTATTACAAACAAAACTGCAAATTTATTTCAGATCAGAAATTGTGAATTGCTACAAGAAGCATTTTCTATGTTAAAGCAATATACTTGGTATAGAAAATGTCTGTCCAAATTGCTGGGAACAAGGAGAATTGGGTGTTTGAAATCTTTATAATCTATATAGTGTCTGGCTACTCTGAGCAAGTAGTCTCCTAAGGCCTATAACCTTGATTTTGCTTTCTGTCTCCTGACCCCTGCTAATACTTCTTCACACACTCTTCAATAATGACTAGCTCTGAGGTCAATAGAGTTCCCTTCCTCACCCATGAAAGCTCCGTCTATATTCTCTGCGGCTTAGGTTAGTGGTTTGTCCTCATAATTCCTCATTTAAGGAAAGATCTGTTTAGTGCTTCATTTCACACAAACTTGACCCTTTGCTCTATTAAATGTTTTCTTGCTTTTCTACTGACTATGCATGAGTAAAGAAACCAACCTTTATTTTTATATTTAGGGACAAATCCATGCTATATCTTAGGATAGAAATTTGGTCGGCCAGAGTGCTCATCAATTCCCAGTTTTATTGGCATTCTCTCTCTCTCTCTCTCTCGCTCTCTCTCTCTCGCTCTCTCATCATGGTTTGTTTATCAAATGACTATGAGGTCTTTATTTTGAAGGTGTCATTCAATTGTACATTAGAAAAAATTACTTGTTTGCTGTGGACTACAGAGCCTCTTATATGATGAGCAAGGGCTTTACCTCTGAGCTACAACTTCAAACCTTCAACCCTTCAGACTGCTTTGCACTTTTGTTGCCATTGCACAACCACAAACACACACACACACACACACACACACACAGAGATGCCCTCTACACACAGAGGCATATACACATAAATTCTCAATAGATTAGACATGAAGAAGGAATATATTAGACATAAGGTAGGATCTCATCTGAAATTCTGACCACTACCAAACAATACTTCAGAAGCCTGAATTAACCTTCTCTTAGTCTCTGAACAACTAATTTGGAAAAGGACTATACTACTTTATGCCAGCAGATTTCAACTACTTTTGCTTTAGTCTTGTTGAATGTAATTACATTTTCAGATGTTTAAGGGTACTAAAATAATAAAAAAGAAAAAAACAAAAAAAACAGGACTTTAAATACAACAATCTGGTTGGAGGAATGGTTGAGGTTTTGTGACTTAGTTTATTTGGGAATTTCATAATTTTTCCTTAGAATATAGGTGTATTGGTTGAGATCAGAGGACTCTATTCTTAAGCCAAACCCATGTCATAACTATTGCATTAAGTCATCAATTGGATGGGATTGTTTTTGAAGTAACCACTATCTTGTAATTAGTTTCTAGATAATGAATCCTTGGAGTTTATTTACATTGGTACTAAATGAGAAAGGCGATTCACTATAGCACATTAGAGTTATCCTTCAGTAACCACAAGAGATTAAGTACAAAAACACTTTGCAGACCCCCAAATCCATGGATTCTCAAGTTCATTGTGTATAGTGCTATATTTGTATATAAGTATGCATGTTTCTATATACTTTAAATTATCACTTAATTACTTATAATACCTGTAAATAGTATACAAGTAGTAAATGTGTCATAGTTTAGGGAATAATGTCACAAGATCTGTACAGGTTCTTTTGTCGTTCCTTCCTCCCTCCCTCTCTCCCTCCCTCCTTCCCTCCCTTCCCTTCCTTTCCTTTCTTCCTTCCTTTCTTGCTTTCCTACTTCTTTCTTTTTTCCTCTGAGATAGAGTCTCACTATGTAATCCAATATATCCTGGAACTTGCCATCCTCTTGCCTCTGCTTTCCAGATGATCGCCACCATACCTAGCCAGAAAGTAATTTTAAAAAATTTACTCCTGCAGTTGGTTTAATTCATGTAGGTATCCAAGAGTACCGAAGGCCCACTCTGTTTTCCATACAACTTTGAAAGGTGTACTCTAACATATATGCTATACTTGGACTGTAACGTGATTACAGGTAATGTTCTTGTTCTTGTATGTTTATAGTAAATTCATCTGCTAGAACAGATGAATTAAGGGTTGGGGAGTATATTATATTACTAGAATTTCCATAATTACATACCAGAACCTGTGTATCTTCAAGAATAGAAGTTTTTCATAGTTTTGGGGATGGATAAAGGTTCGTGTGAAGCCTGTTCTTCAGTTTGTAGATTTTTTTAAATGTATTCTCATAAGGCATTTTTCTCTATGGTTTTCCATCCCCACCATCACATTAAACTAGGACTCAGTTTGAATTCCTCAGTCTAAGTTATCTCTTTAAAGGTTAGTTTCCAAGTACAAACATATTGGGAGTTGGATGTGTGGGCCTTGATGAAAACTATTAAATCGAAAGTAGGGACCTAATGGAAGGTTATATTTATTGAAAACTTGAAATTCTAAAACATACCTGAGTAACTAGGGGAATAGATCTGCTAAGAACAGTCTTGGTTGGATAGCATTGGATTTGTGTGTATCAGGAGTCTCTGCAACTTTAGAATTAGGAATTTGGGAATCAACTTCCCTTTATCTCAATATGTCATTAATTATCTGAAAAACAAGGCTTCTCTTTTCCCTAAATACTTATTCAACCCACCTACTTTTCTACATTGTAGATATGAGTTATGCTAGCTTTTCATTTGACTAGATTATTATGGAAACTTCTTAAATAATATTTCTGCCATTCTACCGATATAACTCCTTCCAATTCATTCCTACTTCAGTGTCCAGAATGATTTTTCATAAAAAATTTTATGACTTCTTATTGGTCACAAAACTGACCCAGATTCCCTGAGCGACTCCACATACCTTCGGTCTTTGCTTTGCACTACTGCCCTCTGAGTCTCCATACCTGTCCTTTCTCACTCACCTCTAACTCTCTGCTTCAGCTAGAATAAGGTTCTATTACCCGAGGTAGGTTTTGTTCTCTCCTGGATCTGGTACACTGCACACGCTGAAAAGGGAGTCTGGATTATATTCTGCCAGGCATCTTTTTTTGTATTTCAGGCCTCAGTTTAATTATTGCTTTGGACAGGAAACGATTATTGACCCCAAATCTGAGAGCAATGATCTTTTAAGGAATCATGGAAAACTTTTTTCTTTGTATTTAGATAACCTATGTTTCCTCCCTTGCTGACATTTCTCTCATTAAATTTGAGTCAGATTTTGCCACTGTATGACTACTGCTAAAATGTAAACTCCTTGAGAATGAGGAATCTGTCCTGCTCACTACTTTAATGTCAGCACACCAGTGCTTGTACATAGTACACATTCAATAAGACTGAAGCAATTGAATGAAGGACTGGATTACAAAATCTCTTCTAACATCAATTTTTATTAGATCAAGGATAAATGGCCAGACAATTCTTCCTAAAACACAACTTATCCTTCGTTGTATCGTCCTTCCTTTACTATCTTTTATTTTTGTCTTCTGTTTCTATACTTTTCTATACATGACAGTTTCCTATATTTTTAGCCCAAGAATCAGGTCACCACTTGTATTTTTCATGCCTTGCATGACACAAAGGGGGACTTGAAAGATGCTGATATGTTGTATAAACTGACTACTGAGATGAATTGAAAACTGAAGCCCGGTGACCAAATTAACAGATAAGAGGCAAAGGGCAGCATGCTGACACAGTAGACACTTCAGGACTGCAGCAGCTGCTGCTGTCACGTTTCTGTCACATAACAAGTAACTATCGTTACTGGATTCTTTTTCAAAGATGACTGAGTCTGCCTTAGTGTGTTTGTGTGTGCGCGTTTTAGAGGAAGGAATGCCCATCCAAACAGCAATGCCATAAATAGTATGTGCCAATGAATTAGAGCATTAGTCTCCAAACAATGAACATGAAACATGATTGAAAATGAGCAAAGCATGAAAATAGGACTCAAATATAAAAAAGGCCCTCTCAGAAGAAAAAATGCCTTTTGACAGCTACACTGAAACATGTCAAATATATATGTCCACTTTCACTGAAAATGAAGTACACATATGTAAACATATAGTCAAGTAATAAATTTCAAAATAGCATTACCTTTAATTTAGATAGAGACTCTTGACAGAAAGAATTTGGATTCATCATGCTCCACTTGTGCTTAGGTCTTTAGCAAACTTTATAACTGATATAATCAATTTCTCTTGTATTTCTATTGTATCTGTTTGACCAAAGTGTATGTTGAGCACATAAAGTCTTCTATGACTGTGAGTGAAAACTTAAGAAAAATCACATTTAAAAATCATGATGTTGCGGTGTATATAAAGAGACTACTTGATTGTCCTGCAGAGGAAACTCTGTCTCTCTGGTATGGGCTCATGTCATATCCATACCAGAAATGGAAGGTTTTGGCAAGCACAATATAGGTATATTTTTCCAGTTGGAAGAAATAGAACAACAACATAAGCCTTTTCTCAAGGAGCATTATCTGAAATAGGAAGACATTGTCTTCAGTCTTTTTTTCATAAGTGTTTTGAAATTAAGAGATACATACACATGTGCTGAGTTATTAGGATGAAGTCCAGAACAAGGCTGGATAGGAGGGATGTGAAAATATTCCAGATATTATTCTTGCCTTCAACTTGTGAATAGCTTCTTGGATGCTCCTGTTTTTTTCACTTTAATGAAATCTTTTGAAATGTGTTAACATAATATTTCCTTATTTAAAAGCTTTAATGTTTCTTTTTTGCATTCAGAATGAAAGTATGGTTCATAAGACTCTGACCTTGTCTCGATTTCTGGTCTCTTCAATCATTTTCCTCTTCACTCACCTCGTATATCACTTTTTCAGAACTTTGCATGCGTTACTCTATCTCATGATGTCATTCTGTGCTCTTACATTCATTCCTTCCTTAGTATTGCTGTCCTTGACCATAACACTTAACCTTTTTTCCATGTAGTTATCCTGTTGGTCTCAATTCCCTTCCTCTGCTTAATATCCTTTATAGTAATTACCTCTGAAATAATGTTTATATTAAAATTATCTAAACAGAATTAAGTTCTATGGAGTGGAGGTGACTGTTTCTGCAAAGTGACATGTTCCTATCACTTAATATATTTGCCCCACAGTGGAACTTGGTGAGCGTATGCTGCAGGCATGGGTGCAGCTCTGATAAGACATCTGTTTAGCATCTGATAGTACCTTCTCTACACAAGAGTGCTTAGTGCATAACTTGGGTGCTGAAGAAGGCTCAGGAAGTTAATGAAATGCTTTTGTAACTTGACTTTTTGGCTTCATTAAACACATGTTCATGTTCATCACATCTTTTTTACACTTTGATATAGGAAGAAATGAAGAATTTCCCCTCAAGTCAGACTTCAATATTGAAAGTCCTATGAGGCCTTCTAAGTATCCTGTGAATGTACATATCAGATATAGCCTTTAACAGTTTCTTTTTGAAAACAGAAAGATATATGCTTATATATGCTTAATAAAAATCAATTTCCATAAATCATTAACTTT
>NW_008338715.1:3696121-3726759 GCF_000622305.1 Nannospalax galili | reverse complement strand
ATATATTTAGAAAAATATATTTTGCGGAAAAGATTTCTTAACATTGACTACATCTGTGGTAGGTGTATGTGTTGTAAAATAAAAGTAGCACTCACAGTTATGTTAAAAACATGGTGACATTTCAGTCTTTGCAAAGCTTGACTACAGTGTGCCAAGAAAGACAGCCAATTAAAAAAATAGTTTGAACTAAATGTGCACACATGTTAGGGACTGCATTGCATACTCTTTAAACTGCTCCAACAGCATCTGTCTTATTTTAAAGACTGCCCTTGCAAATACTAAGGGTACACTGAGAATGTTTATTATCTACCAATTTCCTTTTTAGCTTGAGAGACAGTACTCAGTATGATGAATTATCTTCCTAGCAGAAAATCCATTCCAGAAAAGCCCTTTGAAATGAATACTTGTTTAACTGGAAGATCTTTAAAATGAATGCATCTTATAATGAGAAAAAGAAATCGAAAGGTGAAGCACTGAAATACAAATCCTTATGCTTATAGAAGAAGTCTGGAATAATCTGGTAATACATAAAATTGTAGAACTTCTTTATCCACATTTCATTAAAATTATACAAACATATACATATATATATCATGTCAGTAGAGGTAACTTGAAATAAGGAATGTCATACTCAGGGTCTTTTATTTTACGTGTAATTATGATACTTTCAGTCCTACGATTAACCAGTGCCATTGTTGATTGCTTTGAGGTAACTGTGAAAATCTGATATTGTAAATTGAGTTTACAAGAGGGTTTGATTGATGGATACAAAGTTTCAAATTGTACCACTGAGCATGTAAAGGCTGAACATTCATTTTCTATCTGCCCTTGGAATGCTTCAGAACAAATATTGCTAGAGAACACTATTTGGTGAAATTTCCTTATAAATACAGACTCTTCCGAGTGAAACAATGCATTCTACCTATGATACATACAGTGCGACAAGTGGCTCCTGGGTGTCTTTCTCTTTTGCTTTTTCTCTTTCTCCTCATCCTTCTGTCCACTTCTTTTCTTACTGCCCCATCGTCCTGGGGAAGTGTTCCTCCTGGCAAGGTTATCTATACAATGATGCAGTGACTGTTTTCTCTTTCTTCTCAAGTCCTATGTAGAGGAGTTTGTCTGGAAGAAGAGGCTCCTGGGCTGCTATAATAAGAGAAGCTCCCTTCACTTGAAGTCTTCATCATAAAAGCTCTCTAGGAAGGATGAAACGGCAGCTGTGAGCCGCACTTCAGGCCCTGGAAGCAATATAGCAGCTGTTAGTGGACCACGTTCCTCATATAGCCATCCATGTGATTTTCTTAGCCAGGGACACATCTGCGGGGCATTATGAATCTGTCAGAAGATTAAAAAATTCATTTGCACTTATCGAAATGTCTGAGGGAACTATTTGAAGTGTGATAGTCCTTTGTAGGTTTTATAAGGAAGCCTTTTCAGAAGCAAGAAAAGTCATGTATTGGAAAGACCAGCCTTAAATTTAAAGTTAAAAAATTCTTACCTTAGGAAAAGAATAGAACTATTTTTATAAAGTGAAAAGAGTAACATTCTTGTATGAGCTAATAAAGTGGTTATTAGTACAAAATCATGAGGCCAATTTCTTTAATGTTGTTATTCATAGTTTTTTCCCTTCTTTGTGTATACATATATTCATATGTATATGTACATAAAGTTGATCAGTGGGAGATCTCAGAGAACATTTTAAATAAAGATTTATTGCAGCTATAATTTTTAGGGATTTCAATCCACAACTGATAGGAATGGAGTGACAAAACTGAGTAGTTCACTTCATGGTGAAAAGAAGGGAGGTATTAGAGAGAGAGAGAGAGAGAGAGAGAGAGAGAGAGAGAATATGAATGAATATGTCTACACTAACATACTTTTCTTTTCACTTCTACACAGAACTCCAGCCTATGTGTTAGTGCTGTCAATATTCAGAGTGGGTCAAATTCCCTCTTAGTTAATTCTTGCTGGAAGTGCCCTTACAGATATACCCAATGGTGACATTCTTAATTATCTATGCATGTCCCAGTTCAATCTAGTTGGTAATCGCATATGCATATATTCTAAAACAGCACACAGCTGAGCTATCCTGTACAAGTGAATATAAGGATGTAAAGGATATTTATTTAGGGCATTGATGGTTCTTTGTTGTTGCACTAAATTCCCCCACCCCACCAGAGACCTGTTCTCACTCAGGGTCTTGTGGTTCTAACGCAGATTGACAAAACTGGCATAATACCTTCTATTTGGGTTTTGCATAATTTAAGGCATCTGAAAGGGTGACTTACAAAGGCATGAATTCTCATAGGCTTTTTCTTCCCCATATTTGGTGGGCGCCATCAGCATGTGCCTCCAACCGTCTCTCTGCCAGCTTATCATGTGCTGTCTCACTGCAGTTTGCAGCTCTGTTCCCTGTGTCCAATACGGCCATGACTCCGTGTTTTCATTATACTTTTTTAGATAGAATCTCTCACTGAACCTGGAGTTCAGACTGCTGAGACTGGCTGGGCAGCAGGGTTCAGCAATCTCCCTGTCTCTGTCCCCAGTGCTGAGACTTCAGACTTGTGCTGCTATGCTCAGCTTTTCATTGTATCTTAATTTAATACTTCCCTTTCTAAGTCATGCTATATACAGTGTCCAACACATAGTTTTACACTAAGGAATTATTTTAAATGCTAAAAATGTAAAGTAGCATGCTCAATGGCAATTATAATATGAAGAATACAATAGTGACATTGATTTTTTTATTGCAATTATAATATGAGGAATATAATACAGTGACATTGATTTTTGTTGACATGGTGAAAAATATACAAGTACCTGAATTTAGTTCCCATGACATGTAGCTTTTGATGAGATAAAGCAAGATCTATCATGTTCTTAGGGGAATATAGATTAGCGGCCAACAGTTTACTGTCTAATATCTATATAATAGATGCTTAAAGCAGATGTAGAGTCCATGCTCATAATTTCAACTTGTGGGTCAATGAGGCAGGAGGATTTAGTTTGAGGCCTGTCTGGGCTACTACATACAGATACCAGTCTCTAAGTTGAAGAAAGATGATGATGGCAACGAGAAGGAAGATAAGAAGGAGGAAGAGGAAGAAGAGGAATTAATAAAACACAATTAATAATGAACAAGCAGTAATGAAGGCCACTTGCCTGAATTAGAAGTCATGGTCCTTTGCTTAACTTCTAAATAAAAGATGATTATGAGACTTCATTCTCAGAATACAGGGATTAAGCAGGAGTTATATGCTGTCCTTTCTGTAAAAGGAGCTATGGCCTTTGGTTTGGGTAACCATACATGAGGAAAAAAGGAACACTGAATTTTCAGGAGACTTTTGAATATAGAATCTGAGTTGAAATTAGTACTGGGAGACCCATTTGAGAACAGGGATGCATTTGATGAGACAATAGAGCTCAAGTTCGTCTTAAAGTGGGTCCACTGGATCTACACTGGCCTAGATTGCACTCATTTCTCTGATACCTGAGTGGATAACTTGGCAGCCAGACAAACTAACACTCCTTCCTTGGACTGTAGAGGAAGAGCTAAAAGGAAGATGAAGTAGAATATCTTAAAACTATGCTTTCTAGGGAAGATGGCTAGGCTGGTGCTGACTGCCTTATAATCACAAGGATCTGAGTTTAATCCCCAATAAACCACTTGTATTGAAACTTCTGACTAGGGTTTACTTAGGGACCCAGACTTAAATCATTTAAAATAACATTACACACTTCCTGCCTTTATTCACTCTCTGTCCCCACACACAGTCTATTTATTCTTTCTATAGCTCAAAATAATTTCAGACCACATTTATAAATAATAATTTTAAAATGTTGAATTTTCTATTTTTAAATTTTTCATATAGTACTTTGCATTATTGCTATCCCTCCAAGTTCCCAACGCCTCCTCACATGTACCTCCACTCCTTCTCAATTTCTTCTCTTTCTTTCTTTCTTTCTTTCTTTCTTCTTTCTTTCCTTCTCTCTCTCTTTCTTTCTTTAATTGAATTTTTGTGTATTTCATACAGAACATCTCAATCTTAACCCTTTTAATCCTCGCTTCATCACTTCCTTACCATAGTACCTCATAGGAACTCATAATTCTGTTATTTGTCTTAAGGCCTATTGTGTCAAGTTAGTGTCCCCAGACATCCCTCAGTGCAATTTTATCTTTTGAGGTCTAGTCAGCCTATCTAGAGTCTCTCACTTTAGGAAGATCAGCTCTTTCTCACCCAGCAGTTGCCAATATCTCTTGTCCTTGTCTTAGATTATGTTACATGTACACACATCTATACCTACATACATTTATAAGCACACACATACATATGTGTATATATACATAAACACATATATGTGATATATTTCATATATTTATATACATATATAATATGCTAAGTCTATTTAGTGGTGCTTGTCTGTACCTGTGTTTAGGACTGCCCATTAGGGATTAGACAACCTCTCAGGGAGCTAGTCCCTGAAGAAAACTGATTCACCCTCTCTCAGCTTCCATTTATTATTTGTAGCTCTTCATCTTGAGATGGGACCTTGTGACATTCCCACAATCCATCTTGGCATGTCAACTGGTTTTGTCACTATGCTGAACTCATTAGGCAACCATACTGTGGTGATTTGGCTGGTATAGGTCCCTATCGTGACTAGAATGCATTAACTAGCAGCAGGTGTCTTGTCTCTCTGGTGCTTACAATTTTTCTGCTCCCTTTTCTGCCTTAGGTGTAGAGGTTACATTATAAATGTATCACTTAGGGCTGAGCAGTTACTTATTCTGTGCATTTGACCAGTTGTGGGAATCTATAATAGTTCCCACCTGTTGCAGAAAGAAGCTTTTTGATGAATGGTGAGAGGCGCACTTGTCTGTCAATATAAGGATAACTATGTAGACTATAGTAGGATATTACATGAGTCTAGGGGAAAAAAACCTAGAACTAGGTTTTTTTCTAGGGTCTATAATTTCATCAGTCATGTGTACTTGGCTATGTTTAGAGCATCACACATGATTTCCCTCCCACTGAGTGGGCCTTTAGTTCAGTTAGCTGTTGAGAATTCAAAAGATAAAAGTTCCACTACAGCACTGGGGAACTTAGGTTTTTTTTAATAAGAAAAAAACTCTAATAAGTAATTTGAAATAGTAACCTTTCACCTTTTTCATTTTGTGCTCTTCAGTTGGTAGTGTGCTTTTCCCTAAAACAGTAACTTGGTTGCTCAGTTAAAGTCCTCTCTCTCTCTCTCTCTCTCTCTCTCTCTCTCTCTCTCTCTCTCTGTACCTGCTATATATGTAGGTTCAATAGAACCATGAACATATTTTGAATTAATTTAAGTCAAAAGTAAAGATTTGTGAGTTTATATGAACAAAAACTGAGACTATTATAGGTAGAGTATTTTTTTATATTAAGATGATTTCTGTTTATGTTTATAACCTATGTCTTGAGAATGTCTTACATGCTACAATTTACCTCTTCTTTGAAATATGACATGCTCTGAAATGTTCCCTGCTGGTTAACAGTCATTTTATAAGTGGAACAATGTAATATTTAACAATCCCAAGATGCCATCAATCTAAAGTATTTCAGTCTTTTGTATGTTTAAGCTTTTGAAACTCAATGTAAGGTTGTGGGTCTATTTTACTATATCCAGTAATTCAGACCATTATAATTTTTAGAATTGAATAGATTTTTGAAATTATAATAGTTTTATAGATATATTATCTTATATAAAGATCTCCCTTTTCACTTAAACTAATTTATTGAATTATTTCACTACATATTTTATAGGAGCCTTTAAAATAAAGCAAGATTATTTTAAAGTCTACTACATTAAATCAAACAGTTGACATATACACTGATAGAAGGCAGACACTAAGTTTGTCACAAGCTGTCACGCATTATAAAGTCTAATGATTTAAAAAAATGGGAACTATGTTCCAAAGCTCAATTGAGTTTTGTGAGGACTGATTTTCTTCACTTTTCCTCATATGGTAGGTACCATTAAGACAGACCAGTGATCCTCATTTCCTGACATTAATGCCATTATGTAACCCTGCCCCATTGACTGAGATAAGGACTGCACCTGCACCTGAATCATTTCTGGTGTAAAGAAAACAAGGAACAGTTTTGGGTGGCCCACCCTGACCTCAGTCAGAGTTAATTATAAAATGACTTGAGTATACTCCCTTGCTATTCGTTATACTGATGCTTCCTTTGGAAGGCATATTTTGCATCCTGAAGTTGGCCTGTAGAGAGTCCTTTATGCCTGAGGTTTAAGCATGTGTAACCCTGATGTCACTGATATGCTGTGATTTAGGACACAGAACTGAAGATGAAGACCATGTGAGTGACGTAGAAGCAGTTCTTGCTGTTGGCCATTGAGATGACATCTGCTGTCCTACTCTATTTATGCTGCTTTAAAAATATGATCATGTAGGTAGTTATGATTATTTTTAATTTATTTCTCGCAGTCCTGGGGGCTGGAAGTACGTGATAAGAGTGCCAGCATAGGTGAATTCTGGCTGGATTCTTCTATTAGGGTGTAGGTTGCTCCCTTCTGACTGTATCCTTCTAGGGAGGAGACCAATCACAAGATTTTATGCATTCTGTCATATATGTTATATATTAGGGTGACACACTTATAACCTCCCAAAGACCTCACTTACTAAAACCATCACCTTCAGGGTAGTATTTGTATATATAAATATTTGGAGGACAAAAGCATTCAGTCCATAACAATACCCTGAATAGCATCTTGATAGCTGCTTCATGAGGGATACTGGCATGTAAAAATCTAACAAAGACATTCCTTTATCTCTAGCCTTAGAAATCAATAAGAGATGATTAATACCATCACCCATGAACATTGTGTCTGAAGTATGTTACCTAGGGATAACAGCATTGTTCTCTGTAAGCCTCTTCTCTGTCTCTTATACCCCTTCTTGCTTTTCTATCTGAAGTATAACTAGATGTAGGGATTGCCATTTTCATGAGTCAGAGAAAAAACAATGATCTTACAAAAAAGTATGATTTCAATTAGCAAATAAAAATCTATTTACTATATACTAATTTTCACTAAAACATATAGTCGTGTAAAAAGTAATTTCTTAAACCATTCACCAAAATTTAGACTGAAATTATAAAATTAAGATGACCAAGTCAGAGTGACCACTCTACCCTCTTGCGTGAAGGTCATCTAGTGGAGATTCATCAGTTCAGATTGAAGTTACCTCAAAAGGCCAGCAGTAGACAGGCTGGTCAGAAGGCAGCAGCCTTGATCTTTATGATGGCCGTCCTTCTGTCCCCAGCATACACCAATGCCCTTTGAAATAACATGTTTTGATCTGTCTGGTTCATCCATATTGCCTTCATTTTAATTGGTCAGAGTCCGCTGATATCAAGCCTCACTCATGGGTCTTGCTATGTGATAGTTCTGGTGCCAAGAATGTCTGGCATCACTGATCTTTTTTTATTTGTATAGAAGGAGAAATCTTTCAACATTATATATATATAACTAGGTCCCACATGCCTCAAAGCACAGTCTGCAGTCACAGCCTGTCCCCAATCTTCAACAGCCTTCATGTGAGGATGGGAGCCTTAGGATTCTCATTTCTCCCACTCTCTGATAACTAAACTTCAGGGTGCATTTTTATAAAGGTTTATACAGCTATATATACATAAATACAAGAATTTTCTATTCTCTGTTAGCAGTATAATAATTATTGTAAAATATCAAGTACAATAGTTTTCACTATCTAGTAGCTGACATCTTATGTTAAAGTGTATCAGGAGTACCTTAACTGCAGATTAAAGTTAGTCAATTACTGTTTTGTGGCTCTATGGAAATTGGTAACAGAAACAATTTTATTTTTCTCTATAGAAAGTATTTAACAACAATATTCTTTCATTCTAGTATATTCAGAAGCAAATAAATTTTAGAGTTCATTAGTAACAGCTACCAAAGTGTATTTCTTAGATTATTAATTTGTTAGGAGTCAACATATTATGCATTAATAACTCTCAGGTCATGGATGTTTTGAGAATGCTAGGTTAAGCAAGGTCAAGTAAATTTTGTCATCTCAGTAAATTCCAAATTTTAGTATGCTTATATTGAATAAACATTATAAGTTACAATTAAAATAAAGATTCTAGCTGGGCATGGTGGTGCACGCCTTTAATCCCACCACTGGGAGGCAGAGGCAGGCCAATCTTTGTGAGTTCAAGGCCAGCCTGGTCTACATAGTGAGTTCCAGGACAGCTGGGGCTACAGGGAGACCCTGTCTCAAATAAACAAAAAATAATAATAGTAATAATTCTAAAATTTAAAATTATGAATATGTAATGGAAATTATAGGATAAAATATTACTTAAAACACAAAATGTTTTTTCATTTAAGGAGTCATGGTTGGAGAGAGAAAATAGAAAAAGGCAAAAAGAAGCTAGGAAAAACAGTAAGAAGGAAGAAAGGAAAAAATATGAGAGTATCTGTTCTTTTGTTAATGAACTGAAAATGGGAAAAAAATTCTTTGGATGGAATCCACTCATCCTGTTTTGTGATTTACATATAGCTATCCCATTGTACATTCACAGCTATTGATGATGAGGAAAGAGAGAGATACAAGATGGAAAGCACTCCTCTTGAGAGGCATCTAGAACAATTAGACAATCATTTCAGGAGACATTCAAGGCCAGAGTACATAATGAAGATGGGTATATTTAATTATGTAACAACTAGAAGGCAGTTCTGGGTAAAGTACCACAGTGAGCACAAATCTATTACTCAGCAGGGGCCTTAAGATGGGAGAATGTCTGGGTTAGGCACTTTTAAACTGCATAGAAAATTTGACTCTGATGAAAACGAGATATTGCTATATTGGATTACTTTTCTACATAAAAAATGTAATTCTTTGATGTAAGAATCCTTGAAGAATTAACAGGCCTTTGTAGGTGACTATTGGCCGCTCTTGCAGAGCACCCAGATTCTGTTCCCAACACCTACATGGCAGATTTCTGTAACTTCAGTTCCAGGGGATCTGATGCCCTCTTCTGACCTCCGCGAGCACTGCACAACACGGGTGCACTTGCACACATCCACGTAAAATTTAAAAAAAATTATTTTTTAAAGTGACCCACAAGTAGTTGTGTGATAGAGTCAACCAGAATCCTGCCGGTGTTGTTTATAATCCTGTCCTTTATTGATCCCATCTCTTAAACAGTTCTTCAGTCTTAGGACCATCTATTGGCTGACTTAACTTCGATTTCCCACCTTTTCTATTTCTCTTTCTTTCTAATCTAGGTTCTAAAGCCTCATAAATCTTATTTGATTTTCTAGTTTGTCATCACAATGCTTTGCCCTAAATTGCAAATCTGTTGCCAATGTTCATCTGCAGTGGCTGTGCTAATTACAGGCTTATCTCCTGTGCTGAGTGAGTGTTTTTTATATTTCAGTTACTTCATGATTTTGTTTTCAATTTATTCTTCATTCTCCTAAACCTTCTGAAACCCGTCCTTTTGACAGGCTGCTAAAACTACATTAGGAAGTCAAGGTTTCTAGAAATGAATGGAGAAAATGTTCTTTAAGGTATAGTAAACTTTTTGACATACTTGTTTTCAATTTAAATTGTTAAGGATGTTTTCAGATTCTTTTGTGCTCCTTAAAAAAACCTTATAATAGTCTCAATAAATTTAAATTATAAGTAGTTTTCATACTTCTAGGAAATGAAATGAAAATATCATTAACAATTTCTCTCACCTAAAAGATATGGGAGAATTTGAAAACAGCAAGGACTTTAAGTGCTTAATGAGGATTATGAAATGTGAAATACCAAGTTAAGTGGTTCTTAATAATAATTATGACTAACACAGTACGCTTGCAATTGATATTTTATTGTGCTATAAATCTTGCAACCACTCTCCTCCATAAATATTAAAGTATGTGTTTAAGTTACTTGCTGAAAGGGCTTGCATCTAAACTGTTTTCTGAGAGAGTTTTACTGGGTTGAAGTTATTCAAAGGAGTTATTCTCATTAAACAGAAACAAAGAAAAATCCAAAAGGCAATCACAGCAGGAAATGATGATTTTTACAGGAGCAGCAAATCTGCCTGACATTTCCTTTTCCTTTCTGTTACCCAGGCGCAGTTCCATGCTTCTTGAGTGGATTAAGACATATATGTACATAGTATTCTTGAATAAATGAATCAGAAGGAGGGGTGGTCACTCAGAAAGAGACATTATTTGGAATTGGAATTGCTTCAGCTATTTGGATACACTACAGTGCATTGTTTTAAGTGGATGATCTCACTTAACTCAAAGACAGGATGTAACGAATGGCTACTACTCTGACTCCTTTGTGAAGACAAGATCAAGGAACACTCCTCATTTCAGACATCTTGAGGTGCGTTGTGTTGTCTAACAAAGAAAGCTCTCCTTCCCATCGAAGCGAGAGTGAATGAGCAGTTGCTTTTACAAGTAGTAAGAAACCTGAGCTTCTTCCACTGGAGCTCCATCTTTCAGTAATATTCCAGAATGACTAACACAAGGGAAAAGAAGAGAGACCAACAATCTCCAGGCATTTTGGAAAACATGGGCTTGTCCTCTGTCCACAACCATGTGATTCCACAGAAAGGGAAGAATGCAGGCACGGAGGGAATGGGTGCTGTTCAGAATGGACTGCCCACATGTTGTCAAGAAACCTGGAAGAGTCCACAGTTCTCATCAATGCTATCTGCATGTCAATAAATAGACAGCTTAATGGCAAGTTTTTGCCAAAAATGTTAATATAGTTACCGAATATATTAAGTGTTCCAAAAGAGGAAACTAGCAGATTGCTGAAGTGTGAGCCTGCTCCACTGTATCAATGGTATCAATGAGTGGAAAGTAGTATGACTTATTTAAGGCTAGTCTCTTTTGATTCATGATAGAAAATATATTGATTTGAAGAAAGTATATGTTCTCTACAGGAGGGAACACATACTTGGTAATATAAACCTCCTCACAAGCTTATGTTTACTGGGAGGTCATGGGCAAAATCGGAGACACACTGTCATTATTTCCTACAAGGACATGTGTCAAACTGCCTTCTAAATATTTATGTTTATACCCATAGAGCAGTGGTGCTCTCGCCTTAGGACCGAGAAGCTACTTTTGCAAAGGTTTGTGGGGTTTGTGGTTAATGCTCTATCCTTTCTTGAGGAGTTATGAATGGTTAGTGGTTGCTGGTGGAGAATCTGTTATTTCTTAAAAGGTGTGACAACTAAGACTAGTCAGGAAGAAGGGATTCGGAGGGAAAGGAAGGGGTACAACAGAGGATAATGGGGTGAGCATAATCATAATACATAGTATATATATATATTTATGATATTGTCAAAAATAAAGGAAAAATAACAGAATGGATTATGAAATTTAATGCTTCATTTTTTCATTAATTCAATATATATGGCCTGTGGTAGCTTAAGTGAGAAATGTCACCTATAGGCTCATGTATTTGAACATACGATTTCCAGTTGGTGGTGCTACCTGAGGTTATGGAACCCTTAGGTGGTGCAGTCTCATTGGAGGAAGTAAGTCATTGGGGGAAAGTTTTGAGTGTTCATAGTTTTTTAAATTTTATTTTGTAAATCCTTTTGATTTTAGTACAATATAGTTTGATGATATTTAAATTCTCCCTCAGTCCCCATCTCCCCTAATTGTCCCCCACCCAATTCAATCTTCTATCTATCTGTCTATCTATCTGTCTGTCTGTCTGTCTCTATCATCTATCTATAATCTATCATCTGTCATCTATCTATCATCTATCAATCACGTATCTAGTGCAGCCTGTAGAGTATGATGTGTGTCTCCAAACATCCTCAGTGTGGATCCATCCATTGGGCCCACCAAGCATCCCGTTCATAGCTTTGCCCCTCTTCCAGTTCACTTTCCCTGCTGTCTGCATCTGGTTAGAGGTGATCTTTCAGGTTCCTGCCACTATGCCTGCCTCTTGCCATGCTGTCCCCACCACTATGGGCTCTTCCATGGAACCAAAGCCCAAATGAACTATTTCCTCCTAGGTTGCCTTTGGTCATGGTATTTAATTACAGTAACAGAAAAGTAATATATTACCTTTCCCCAAAGGAGTTTTTAAAACAATCTCTGTGCCTTATTTGAATGGGTAATGTCTTTAGTATTAATGTCTAGAGTTTTCCTTGCTGGAAAAATGTCTGAGTTAATCTCTGGTCTGTGTAGGGCAGTATGACTCAAATATTCAGCTCTATTTCTAATAAACCACTCACCATGAAATCAGTGTCCTGTTTGGGGCAGACAGAGTTTCCATCAGATCAGTTCTCCTCTATATACATGGATCATTTCTATTGTTTATCTCATCTGCTTGTTTCTCTTTCACATTTTTCATTGACTTTTAAAATTAATTTCCATTTTGCCACTAATCACTGCTGAATTTTCTTTACCAGTCTCACTTCTTTATTTCTTCCTGCATTCTGGAGGGAAGAAAGTGATAAGAGAAGATAATTAGAGAGACTTAAACTATAGAGCAAGGGGAAGGTCCAGAGTGGAGAGAGGTATAATGGAGACAGCGTTATAGAAATGGAGCTACATGGCTTTCTCCCTGAAGGAAATGAAAATTAGTTCAGCAGTTAATAGTTTATTGTCCTATCTGCCTGATGCACAATTTCAGATAGACTCTTATCTATAGCCATCTCTTTTATCATGTTATGGCTTAGCTCATAGATTACTTTCTTCCACACTTTTGTCCCAGTCTCCAGGAATGAGACACTACCTTCTACCCCATCACCTATGTCACATCAGCACGATTCATTTATGAGTGTCTCCTAGCACTATTGGGATATATTTTATCTCATGACATGTTGGTTTTCTGTCTTCTTCAAATAAATGGTAGCCTCAGTGTGGATGAGCTTTGAGTTTTTATTTGTTCAAAGTTCCAACTCAGGTTAAATATAGCTCTGCATGGTGTATTCTTTCTCTACATAGAAAATTATTATTTGATTAGCAAGTGGAACTACTAGGAAATAAATCCCGAGGACTAAATGTGACATAATAGTTCAAAGGTGAGAGATACTGAGATGACAAAGAGTGCTTTGAAGAGACTTCATAGAGACTATCTGAACTTCAAAATGGCCTCTAAAGAGCATCCAAGGGAAAAAAGGGCTTTTGCATGGAAGTAAATGGCATGGGCAGAACAGGGGCAATAATTAGCTTTAAATATATTAATAGCTGAATACTGTATTTCACACCATGCATTTCTATTTCATTAAATACAGAGTGTTATTTTAAAATCTACTCCTAAGGATTCTGTTCTACATTTATTTAGTGTGTGTGTGTGTGTGTGTGTGTGTGTGTGTGTGTATGAATGCCATGGCACACATGTGTGTGGAGGTCAGAGGAAAGCTTGCAGGAGTTGGCACTCTGCTTTTAATCATGTGGGTTCCAGAGACTGAACTCACATTGCAGGCTTGGCATCAAGTACCTTTACCCACTAATCCATCTTGCTGGTCCCTTCTCCTCAATTTTTGTAGGTAAGCACAAAACCAGATGCTTGAACACCACAGCTTCCTTAAGGAACTGGAGTTGAAGACATCACTTGTCTCTGGGAAGTGTGGCACTCAATAACCCTGTGTTCAATGAAGTGCTGTCTGTCTGACAGGTCAGATAAGGCAGCTACAATGTGAGCAGCAGTTCAGACTGTGCAGGTTGTGGTTCTCACAGCAGGGATTTGTCAGGCTAGGCTGGATTTCATTTGAGAAACCTTAAGCACATTTTCATGAGGCGTCTACATGGCCTGGCCTAAGTGTTTCCCATTATTGCTGTAGGTCAGCATATACACATTGCCTGCTCTCACCTTTTGAGTTAGAAGGCAACTGTCAATTTGTCACTGTCTGCATCGATAAAAACTCTCCTGCAGAATTGTTTTCTTCCATTGAGCATTTGCAGAGAGAAAAGAAAGTATATTAAATTTTAATACTGGGGAAGCAGTGCAGCGTTTTTCCTATTGACTGATTTCAGAATGTCCTGATTGTGAGTCTGCATGTGGTGCTTGTTATAGGAGCTTATGTGTCTTTTTACTCCATCCTTGTCTCCCTTTTCTTTTACTGCCATATTGGCAGAAACCTGTGACCTTCCGCATTGCACAATGCCAATGTCAACATTGCTCTCAATATCAAGAGCAATCCATTTAGAAAGGGCTGATGTAAAAAATAGTAGGATAAACAAAAACCCCTAGTAAGAATTCAAGAAGGAATACCGATGGCAAATGAATAGAGTTCTGAGTTTTATTAGCATAAAGATATTAAGACATGCTAGTGACGAGAAGGCTTTGGTTTATTAAATAACCAGAAGGTAAACTGGAGATATTATTTTTTTGTTTCTAATAAGACTTTAAGTAGTTACTTGTAAGTATCTGTATAGTTTAAGCAAATATCTATAACCAGATAGAACACCTGACATACAGAAGTTGAGGATATCACTTATATTCAGAGTATATAATCTTGATTTGAAGTTGAGAATGACATTTTTATGTCTGTTAGTGACTTCCTAAAAACACCATAAAATTTTTAAATGATAATGATCAATTGAAGTTATGCAAAATAAGATACTACATCAAACACTAACTTCATTAAAATCTATTCTCAATGTGTATATAATCTTATATAGGTTTAAATACATTTATGAGATATTTCTATGACTGAACAAAGGAAATTCTAAGTGCAGCTGTCATTTAATATTAAAGTTTACTTTGTATTATGCAGATTGGGTAAATGAGAATTAAAAGGAAAGAATGACAATATTTGGTACTATTTCAATGTTATTGAAAATATTTTCTTAAAGAATGGTACTAATAAAGTAACATGAGCAATGATAGTTCGTGTTCACATTAAATGCAAATAATAAAACTCCATCAAACAAATAGCCAAACTAGTGCTCTTGGCTTAATAAGCTCATAATAGAACAAATTCATCAATACATCTAGTTAGTAATGAATAGTATTTGAAGAAAGTATGGAACAATGACTTTAGTATAGAATTTAAAATATTCAGTCACAAACAAGTCATACAGCAAAATGTTAGATAATTATTTCCAAACTGTAGTACCAATGAAAAAGAAGAAAGGGAAATATTTGAATGGCTTCTAGAATTCAGAGGGAAATAGAATTTTGAAAAATGGTTCAGGGTAAAATATAGAACTGTATTTAATTTTCTATTTGTTTATTCATTTATTAAATCCTTCATTCATTCACAGTTTCTCATGCTTGTTAACAGACCATTTTGTTAGATGATTGAATTAATTAGTTTACTTAGTCTGTTATGAATTTCCTAATGACGTCAGTTTGGATTTGAGCCAAAATTTTCCATGTCTTACTTTATAAAAGTAATTGTATTAGGAGGTGTATTATAATGAAGGGTTGTTGAGATTTACTAGTCTGGGTTCACCTAAGTTTTAAAATGTGTTACATTTAACTTGTATGACTCCAGTTTCACCTGGGAGTATTTTTCCTCTTTTGCTCTTATTTCATTCATTTCCTGAGGATCATACATCGTCAAACTCACCTGTTTTGCTATTCTTTTGTCACCTTATACAAAGCAGTTGTTTAACTTACTGGGAGCTAGGATGTGACATCATGAAGTAACTCTTTCACAGAAGAATACATAAGGAGGAAAAGAACACAGCATTTACTGAACACTACTACGATGTTACACTTATTTGGAATATAAATTTAGACATTATATATAGCTTACCTAATGTTCAAATTGGTACCATGAATTGAAAATTATTGTTAGCATATTACAAAGTATATTTAAAATTTTTGGCTAATGAGACCAGAAAATTGCTGAGTAGGTGGGAAAATATTCTGTTATCCATCCAAGTAGACCCGGGTTCTGCCAGCTTAGTTCCTGCCTGTTGCCGACTGCTCTAAGCACAGTCGCCATATGATCCTCTTCACTTTGCCCAAATTGGCATTTGTTGATTCTCCTAATGCTGACACTCTCTGGAAATTTCTGTCATAAAGGAAAAACTATCTTTTGTCCCTGACCCAGAAGTCTGTCTTTTACCAGCATCTATGAAAACGTGGAAGGCTCATTTGTTGGAGTGTAAGTAAAGAAAAATCTTGGACACTTGACAGTTCTTGACAATGTTAATTAATGGTATATGAAATAATGGTATATTTGAGTGCTACATGAAATTATGGAATATTTAAAAATGAATGGTAAGTTCTCCAGGATTGAACTATACTTGCAGTCTTTAGGGGCTATGATGTACCCAGATGTATATGACACATCTACAGTGTAATCTCTACATCTAAAGCTCAGGGAACATCATGGGAGAGGGGGTGGCAAGAATGTAAGAGCCAGAGTGGGCAGTACATCCACTGCTAGTTAATTCATTTTAGGCGTGACAGGGAAGCTGCAACAATGAAGTCTGGCAGTCTAAGGACGTCTGCATAATGACAAAACTAGTTGACATGACAACGTGGATGGGGGAATGTTGCAGGGTCCATAGGCAATCAAAGGATGCTGAGAGAAGGAGAATCACTTTTCTCCAGCTCCCTGAGAAGTTATCTAATCCCAATGGGCAGCCCTAAGCACAGGTACACACAAGCACAGCTAAATGGACTAAATGTATTTCCTACATATGCATATTTATAAATATATGTATGTATATATAGCAGTAATAATCAAAGAAGAGGACAAGAAATTGAGAGTGAATGGGGAGAGATGGGAGGAGTTGGTGGGAGATTGGGAGGTTTGGAACTAATGCAAAGATAGTACTCATATATGAAATTCTCAAAAAAAAACTTTTGCAAAAATTCAAAACATAAAAAATAAAAATGATTTCTTGCATTCAATAAGAATTTTTTTTCGGACACATATTCCTGCATTTATGAAGTGTACCATCAATGGCACTCATACTTTTTCTCTAAAAATATTCTTAAAACATCATCACCATATAAGAGTTAAAGGGGCAGAGAGATGATTGACTGGTTAAGAACACTTGCTGCTTTTGTAGCAGGACCTGAGTTTGGTTCCCAGTCAGCGTCCACACTGGGTGTCTCACAAACTTAGGTAATTCCAGCTTCAGGGGATCCAACACTCTTCCAGCTTCCAAAGGCACCGACAAGCACCATATATATATTATATATATATAATTAATTAAAAAAATTAGAAGAGAGTTGCCCAGTATATAGTACAATCCCAATATTTTCAGTTAAAATTAGAACCATTGGAGAAGCTTCCCCTTGCTTTTAATCATCATTTAATTTCTATTAAAGCTTTTTTTCAGATCGTTTTTGGCACTAGTCAACCTAATAGGCTTATGATTTTGTTTTCAAATTTTACCCATACCTTATTATATCTTATAATAACTTCCTTAGTACAGATTTGTTTGACAAGCCTGGATTTAGAAATTTAAGTTCTAATAAAATCCTTTTTTTCTTACTTTAATGATATCAACAAAAAAAATTATTATTTGGTGTGTGTGTGGGAACTGAAATGACCAAAGTACTTCTTTTAGTTGCATATTATCTCTCTGTAGATGAGTGCCATGGCAAAGTCATTGAGTAAATAATATTAATGCTATTCACTTATTATATTAGTATTATTTTGCTGTTTATTAGCATATGATTGAAAACAACAACAACAACAGCAAAAGCAACACACAAAAATGTGCCCTGCTGTGGGACACTTCCCAGTATACTATATGCATCATTGGTTAAAACTCATCTTGGTGCTGGAGAGCTAGTTCAGCAGTAAAGAGCACTGACTGCTCTTGCAGAAGACCCAGGTTTGATTTCCCAGCACCCACATGGCAGCTAACAACCATCCATAACTCGAGTTCCAGGGGAAGCCAACGACTTCTTCTGACCTCCTCAGGCATTTCACAACACGGATGCACTTACACGTGCAGGCAATACACTCATACACATAAAAAATAGAATATTTAAAAATTATCTTATTGACTTCCTTTTAGAAGAAAATTGCTTTAAATTTTTGTATATAAGAAAAAAATCTGTCTATAGATATATAAAAGGTCGACTGAAGATTTCTGAACTAGACACATGCTTTCTGTGGCATTTCTTTGAAAGGGCAGTTAAAGATGGGTCAATATGTAGTGACTGTATTAACTCTAGGCAGAACCAGGTTGGAGACAAACCCTTGATCCTGAGAGCTTACATTTAGAGAGAGTGAATCTCAAAAGTCCCCAGATGTCAGTTCTGCCACAGTGTGCCCAGCAGATAAGTTTCCTGATCGCTCACCTAGTGTTTTTCTTTTCTGCCTTCCTTCTGTGGCGGCAGTTGAATGGGCTGGTATGATGGAGTTGATTTGAGCAGGAGGTTATCAGTGCATGGATCCTCCCTTGTTTCTTATCCCAGCTCTCCTCATTGATTTTCAGCTGTGTTTACTTTTTCTTCAGATGAGAGCAGGGAAATCAGCTTTCTTAATGGACATGCAATTATCATTCTTTTTTTTTTTTTTTACTGACAGCAAGTCTAAACTTTTTAATACTTTTATTAATTATTATCACTGTGTGCTCATATGTACATGATATATACGTGTGAGTACAGGTATGCACATGCCAGGGTATGTGTGTCGAGATCAGAGAACAACTTTCTGGAGCCAATTCTCTCTTTTCATTTTTTTTTTTTTTTGTGTGTGTGTGTGTGTGTGTGTGTGTGTGAGTTTTTGAGATGAAACTCAGGTATTCAAGATTATGTGGCAAATGTCTTTATCTGCTGAGCCTTCTTCCAGTATTTGGAATTCTATTCATATTAGAAATGATAATGCAGTATTATTTCCCTCAGATTCTTCTGAGTTTCAGGTAATCAGTGAAAATGACCCTACAATGAAAACGAAAGTGAACCAATCTTTGAAGTTATACAGTTCTAACAATCAAATGGATACTTCATCTATCACATATGCTATCCATATGTATGCTTTCTTATTGTTTACATTTAGTCACTATTTCTCTAAACAGTGGCTTCACACATTGCATTTTGTTATGCGATTTCTGTTACTTTTTAGCAGGTTTCTTTATAATACTTCAGAGACAGAATCCTATGTTGCCCAAGTGGTCTAGAACTTGTGATCTTCCTGTCTCACCCTCCTGAGTGCTGGAATTATAGATGTGCAACATTACACTCAGGTCCTTACTTCTAATAAAATTATTGCTATATTTATTTTATTTATTTTATTTTATTTTTTGGTCTTTGTGAGACAGGGACTCCCTGTAGCCCCAGCTGTCCTGGATTCACTATGGAGACCAGGCTGTCTTCAAACTCCCAAAGATCCACCTGCCTCTGCCTCCTGAATGCTGGGATTAATAGTATATTTATTTTATAGCATCCAGTTTTATGTGTTGGAATTCCTATTTTTCAGACTGTCACTCCCAATGGGATTATTATCTGATTGAATTTCTTTACTATTTTTCTCTTTAATATTTGTTTTTATCAAGTCTCATAGAAGCGTTATATAAAAATAATTTCATCATTTCTCCCATGCCAGGTATATTGTTCTGCAGGGAATAATCCTCTTTCATAGTCATGAAAGTACCTCCAAAGATAGTTCTGTACTATGTCTTTGAAAAGTTCTTTTGAAACATAATATTTCCATGACCACATATAATTTCCTGAAGCCTTTTCATAAAGGACCAACTGTTATCTTTTATCTCACTTACTTAATAAAATTTTCACATTTATATCACAGTTTTTAATTTTCTTTCCACAATTTTATTTTTAAACTTCAGACTCTCATAGAATTCTACATAGCACCCAAACCATCAATTAAATTACTGTAACTAACACTTCTTCCTCCACCATGAACCCACTAATCTCCTTCACATTCCAAGAGGGACAAATGGAGGAAGAGTCACAGTGAGATCATATTAATCACTTTGAGTAGGAATCTAAGTTGCCTTTAAAAGATTGAACTAAAGCTTAGATAGACAATGAAGCAAGTGACCCACCATTTCTAAAGATGGCAACCAGAATATGAATCAGAGTATGCTAAATATTGGGAATATTGTGTATAGGTTAGACTGGACTCCAGCAGGCTAAGAGAAATGATAAAACTTGTTTCTACATCCAAGAAGCTGTCACTTATTATTTAATATGCTTTGTAATACCCTGCCAGTGTAATAGGATTGTGCACAATAAGTGCCAAAACTGTAACTGGAAGAAATACCAAAAAAAATTCATTATTTGCAATAATATAGTGATATTTGTTTAAACTGCATCTCAGCTGAAAATCCTAAAAATAGCTATTTCAAAATGTAAAAATATAGCTGCTGTTGTTATTAACATGATGTTAATAATATAGTTCAGTATTGATATGAGTTCCTATGATATCATTAGGGAGTTAGGCTCCTGACCTCTGTTTCATAATCCTTAGAATGTGGCTGTTTATATTTTTCTCCTTTGGTTTTATAAGACAGGGTCTCATGTAGTTCAGACTGTCCTCAACCTCACTATATAGCCAAAACTAGACTTGAAATTCTGATTGTTCTGCCTTCACAGAAAGGCTGTTCCTGTTTTCAAGATACCTATTGTGCACCAATTATCATAATTTACAATAAAGACCAAGACATGGGTGGTAATAATAATAATAAATAATAACAATAACAATAATAATAATGGGAAGAGGAAGAAAAGTCATAGCCAGGGGAATTTGTCCTGCTTTCTATTTAAAGGTTATTCCTGGGAAACCTACCTTAAAACACTAAGAATGTCCATTTGTACAGACCATGGCTCATGACCATCTCGACACTGCAAGCAAGGCAGAGAGATGATTTTTACAGTTCCGTTGTTATATAAGAGAGGAGGCCTGTTGAGTAGGATAAGTAGTTTCTGCCATAATTACATATTAGAAAACCCAAGGGAATCAATGAAGATTCCTAAAAATATTAAAAATATGCTTAAGAGAAGTATTTAGAATTCAAACGTATGCTTAGATTCCATCTGTACTCAGTTGTAGTATAGAAATGATACCAAGACAAATTGAAGAGACTGGAGAGATGGCTCAGTGGTTAAGAACATGGCTGCTCTTGCAGAGGTTCTGGGTTCGGTTCCCGGCATCCATATGGCAGCTAACAGTCATTTGTAGCTCTAGTTCCAGGGCATCCAATGCCTTCTTCTGACCTCCCTGGGCATTGCATGACATGGAAGTACTTACATACATGCAGGCAATACACTCATACACATAAAATAATAAATAAAATATCTTTATTAAAAAAGACAACCTGAAGATAAACCAAGACTATGTAGGAATCATTCTGTAATGAAATGTATGGTGCTTATTTTAATTTCTTCACATAACTCTCTTCTGTGATGTAAGATTATAATAATTATAGACACATATTATATTCTTCTATAAAAATAGAATGTTATTAAAATTTTAATTTTTCCAAAATTAATTAGTTTAATATAGAGCTAATGAAATGCTAATATTTTCTTCCACTTAAATTGAGTCTTGAAATTATTTGCACAATAGCAACATATTAATATATTTTTAAAGTTGTAACAGATAGTTTTGTTCTACCAGAGAAAAACATCTTATAATATTAAAAGAACATAATTATAAAATAGCATAACTATAAGGGTTAGAAATCAGATCAACAGAAAAAAAACATGATAAAACAAAACAAAAACAAATGCTTGTGCATGTTGCACATGTATTAGTTGAGGTTTTCCATAAAAGAACCAGTTGATACATCTACAACAGTATTTATTGTAAGGAATTGGTTTCCATGTTTATGGACTCTGAAAATTCCCCAAATCTGCAAACTGGAGATGCAAGAAAATTGAACTTCTATTTCAAAACCTAATAACCATGGAACAAAAAGTAAAGATCACAGACTGATCTGGGATGCAGAAGAGAAGAGTCTAGATTCAGTAGTGAGGCAGAGAGCCAATTTAACAGTCTTGGCACTATTTCATTCTATTCAAGTCATCAAGGGATTATATATCTGCACACAGTAGGAAGGGCCACTGTTTACAAATTCCTCCACTAATAATGCCCATTTATTTGGGAATATATTCATAGAGCACACTCATAAGGAATGTTTAATTAGATACATGGAAAACCCACTGGCCCAGGCAATTTGAAACATAAATTTAACCATCATAGCATAGACTATATACTTATATGTGTTGGTTAATCTTTTTTATTAGCTTGGCAGAATTTAAAATTACCATGGAAACAAATTTCTCAAATATACTATGTGATAAAAATGTTGTAAATTATTATAAATAAAATAAAATTTCAACAAATATGGGAAAATGGTCTGAAAAACAAACAACCAAGGTATACCATTGCTTTATTCAAAATACACAAGCAAAATCTGCATTGATATTTAAAATGAAATCACACCACAAAATACACACCAGTATACACTAAGAAAATTACAGTTTATGAAAACTTAAAAAAACCACACATGAGATAAATATGAACAAATGCAGTAGAGTTAGCTATAGTTTATACTGTACTTTTGTAATAATTTTAAAGCCACCTCCTACTGCTTATGTGCTGAGGTCATGTTGGGAGGTCTGTTTAAAATGCTGTGTGACACTAATCATCTCTGTGAGCAATTTATCTCACCAGTCAATTCTCTATCACAGTAAAAAGTGACATTTCATGGTTCTTGTATATTTTCACTATATATAGTACCTACAATATATAACCTAATTTTAATTAATTGTATAGATTAGTAAGCTATCTGATGAACAACAGGCTATTGAATTTGGGTGATTCAAAAGTTAGTTGTGGATTTTTATTGTGCTGGTGTCTGTGACTTAAAAATCTCTTTGCGTTGTTCAAAGATCAGCTGAAAACTGGTAGTCCCATAAAATTATATCACTGTGTTAGTTACTTTTCTCATTGCTTTGTCAAAATACCTGACAAAATCAATTAAAGGAAGGAAAGGATTATTGTGGCTCAGTTGGAGGTGCAGTCTGTCATTGCAGGAAAGCCATGGTGGAGACAGCAGTGAACGTGGTTCTAGCAGCAAGAGCGTGATGCAGCTGCTCACACAGTGCCCACAGTCAGGAAGCAGAGAGCGAGGAATGCCAGTGCTCAGCTAGCTTTCTTTGTTTTATTTAGTCTGGGACCCCAGCTCAAGGAATATTGTTGTCACATCGAAGGTGGGTCTTCTTGCCTCAGCTAAGCCTCTCAGAAAATGCCTTCACAGATACACAAAGGTATGTCTCTTAAGTGATTTTAAATCCATTTAAGTTAACAATTAAAATTAACTATCACTGGTCAACCACTTGTCAACTTCAACCAGACACCCAATCACATCCTTTAAAACAATTACATTTACATCTGGGGTCCATAGGCTCATGGCTATTTTATAAAGTAAAATAGACTCATTCCAACATCAAAAGTCCTCTCAGTTTTCAGAGTTTCAGCGTTATTCAAAAGTCCAAAGTCTCAACTGTGATATAAATCAATCTCTTAACTGTTATAAAATAAAATAAAATAAAATAAACTTTCAGTATACAATGGCCTCAGGTAAATATTACGATTGAAAATGGAAGAAGTTGGAGGAGAGTTAGGAAAGACCAAAACAAGATGAAATCTAACAGTGCAAATATCATACCCTACAGCTCCATGTCTGGCATTTGCAGTGTGTGGTGGCATCATCCGGACTTCAACACACTTGGGTAACACACCCAACTCTGCCCTAAACTCCATTTTTGCCACTGGTAACACACAGCCTTTGTCTTAGGCTGACTCTAATTTGAGACTGTGTCTTGGTGTTCTCTCAGTGGTCACCCCATAGTCTTAGCATTGACAACACTCTGGGATCTCCATTGTAACTTAAACTTCACCTTCACAACGTCATACAGTGGCTTCTCAGGGCCTCCTTGAGGAGAATTGTATCTTGCCATTCATTGTGTGGCCTTATCTTCACGGGACCTATTACTCCAGGAAAGAGTACAGATTTTTCTTTAATGATATTAATCTTTTTAACAATTGAAGTTTCTTTGTCTGCACCTTCTCTTCTCCTGTCTTAAAACATGCTCACAGTCCTTTTCTTGGCAAACCACACATTTTAAAGTATCTTTCTGTTGTCTTTCATGGTAGACCTGAGCAGTAAGTAGTGACCATGTCTTAGCCTGGACAATTATTGTCTTGAAATTTCTTCCATCAGAAAACTTAGTTCCTTACTTTTGAATCTGACCTCATTCAAAGTTTCAGAGAAGAACACAGCCAGGTTCTTCGTAGAATATAACAAAAATAGTCTCTAGTTTGTTGCCAATGGAGCCCTAATTCCCCTGTGATACCTCATGAGCCAGGCTACCACTGCCTTATTTCTGTTGGTATTCTGTACTTCCAAACTGTTGCCAGAATCATCTAGTAAGTTCTAATTAACAAATTCCAGGGTTTTCTAGCCCATAGTTCCAAACTTTTCTGCACCTTTTTCACAAATCAGTTCAAAGGGCCTATGAACCTTCATCACAGCAACAATTTTACTCCTTGGTACCAATTTTCTGTATTAGTTACTTTTCTAATTTCTGTGACACAAATATCTAACAGAAGCAGCTTAATGAAGGAAGAACTTAATGTGTGAGGTGACACTCCATCATAGATGGGAGGGCATGGCAGCCACAGCAGCTGCAGGTGTGGCAGCAAGAGGATGAGGCAGCCAGTTAAATGTAACCACTGGTAGGATGCAGAGGGAGATGAATCCTGACGCCCAGCTCACTTTCTCCTTTTCTCCCTTTTCATTCAAGCTGAGTTCACAGCCCATGGGATGGTGCTTGCACATTTAGACTGAGTTTTCCTTTCTCAGTTAAACTTTGGAAACACCATCACAGATAAAGCCATAGGTATGTATCCCAGGTGATTCGACATCCAGTCAAACTGACAACAGCAATAACTATCACACTCATTTAATGGAACTCTAGCATTTTATTTTGTATACACATCTCTATGATACATGATGACCAAGTCATCAAAACACGTTCCTTAAAATAGATCAACATGTTAAATCTACATTTGATGGTATAAATACTGGACTTTGCAAAAGGCCTTAGTCTTAATTTGCATAAAACTTAAAATTGGCAGGTATTACACCATCTTGGCACATTTTGATATAAGCGTTTTGATAATATATGCATACCTTCCTCTATGAATCATATAACTTCATAATGTCTAATGCATCAATCTGGTAGAATTTTTCTTGAACAAATGAGACACAAAGTATTCTGGCTTGCTCATCTAATTTAATCTCTCAAGTTGGGTTACTACAGTCTTCGTAACAGTAGATCAGCTTAATATATGCTGTTTCTTTGCTGGTGTTAAGAAATTTTTGTAGTTCTCATGTTTTTATTATTTCTCATATGCCTACTGTGCACATACTTTATTTCAACAACTATAGAATTTCTTCTAGCTTCTTAGGAATCATTGCATTTTAGAAAAGAAAATCACCTTTAAATCAAATTGAATATGCATGGATCTTTAAAAGGTCTGACCTTACCTAAACAAATGTTACCTTAAGAGAACTATTGATCTCAAGGAGGATCAATTATGCTAAAAACACTAAGCCAAAAAAAATCTTGTCTTTGGAAATGAATATGAAATGATTTCTTTGAATTCTAGTAATATATGTACCATTAGAGAAATGAAATATCTGCTCTTTGCCCCAGAGCAGACACAGAAATGTGTATGATAAAATTGATTTGGTGATAATTAGTTTCTTGCTTCTTTACTGTGTTATGATTATTCATGCTATAAATAGATCTTATGTCACAGATACAGTCCTTTTCTAACTTGCAGAAACCATTTTAAAAGAACACCTCTTTATCTTTTTAGTAAGAAATTTTAATAAGATATTTCTTGGCTCAAACAAATAATTGCTTTGTTAAAGATATTTCAAGTCCCAAGTTGAGCACTTTACTAGAAATATTATCTTTGAACATATTAGAGAATGAATACTGCTTTCAACTAGAGAAACTAATTGTTGCTTGAAGCAAGAATTATTTATCTAAGGTCTGTTTTCTCTATTATTAAAACATTGGCAAAATTTCTGATTTTCTCCACATCTTTCTGCTGAAAATGAAACAAAGTATTGTGCACAAATCCAGTATATTTAAATAACAATTAAATAGTGAAACAGGTCTTCTGTATTTCAGTTCAAACAATTTTACATGATTGTTTTAAATTTCAACTTATTTTAATTTTTATCTTTGTCTCCTTTAAAACATTTCACCTTGTCTATATTGAACATCTGCTTGTAAAATGAAAAGTTGCTGTATATAATGAATTCTGTAACTAATAAACTGTCAGAGCTATATAATAATGGGTTTGAAATGGTTAAAGAGGAGAGGTTCATCAGCTGCTGTAGTGACATGACTAAGGAGGTGATCTTAATGGAGTTGCACAGGGAATGTTGTAGTGTCCTTATTTTGGACTAATGGATTTGTTTTCTGCTTCCTTCGCTGGTGTTTGTTTGCTTGAGATGCCATAACAAATTACCACATGTCTGATTACTTAAGGAACAGAAATTTATTTTCTCACTGCTCTGCAAGGCAGAAGTGTGATCAATGTGTAGGCACAACAGATTTCTTTTGAAGTCTATGGACACATGTCAGGTATTTTTCTCTGGATCATCCCATTCTTTTTTTTTTTTTTTTTTGATTCTTATTTGTGCTCCAATCTCTTCTTCTTAGATGGCAGTATTCACATTGAATTGGAGCTCACCCTAGTGATTTCATTTAAAATTAATCACTGCTTCGAAGTTAATTTCCAAGTTATTAAAAAAGCAATAGGTTTTATTATGACAGTTTTATACATGCATGTCAATATACTTTGTCCTTATTTATCTCCCTTGTGTAGAGCTCTTACAACCTCTTTACTCTCTCTCTCTCTCTCTCTCTCTCTCTCTCTCTCTCTCACACACACACACACACACACACACAAATTTTTATTTTACGTATAAGGGAAAATATTTTGTCTTCTTATGTCTGACTATTTTTGTTTAACATGACTTCTAGTTTCATGCATTTTTTTCTAAAATGTTATTTTTTCTCTTTAAAATCTCTATCTGCAAATACAGTCATATTCTGAAGTAGTACAGGTTAGAACTTAAATATACAAAATTGGAGATACATAATTCAGTCCATGAAAGACCTAAAGCTAGAATTTAATATCACTGACAAAGCAGTTTATAACAGGAGAGTAGGCAAATCTAGGATGATAGTGGAACTGCTCAACAGATAGAAAGAACATGGCTTATAACCAACAGTAGATGGATTAAGCAAGTTGAGCCTGCATTTTTAAAATCAGTGAAGCTGGAAGCCATTGTTTTGAACAGCGTGTTTGAAGTGAGGAAACTGACCTGAATAGTTAAACACGCAAATGAATAGCCAGAACTCACTTTTGCAATTTGTGCTCTATATCATCTCAGTCAGAGGCTGAATTTGAGAACTCAGTTCCTTAGGAGAGGCTTTGCACTCATTTACAAAGAGACAGGGAAGATTATGCTTTATTTTACTTCAGGTCATTATAAAGATTGTGATTCCTGGTGCCTGAAGTTTGAGGATCTCAAATCGGTATTGGATGCAGTTCTGAGCACCTTCTCAACTCATCCTCCCATCTCAATATGTTTGTAGACAAGAGGCCAGCTGAGAAGTCAGGTAGCAGCAGAAGAAATGCTGTGCTGGGAAAAGACCTGCATAAAACATGATGGCTCAAGTCTGTATGATTCTTATTGCCCAAATATGTCCATAAGTGAAAGGGAGAGCTAACCTTAGACTGTCTTAGAGACAATATCCAAGAGACCTAGGACATCATCTTCAATAGGAATTCAGAGAATCTTAACAATATTCCATGACAAAAAGCAATAAATTTAAATACCTACCCAGTCTTCACGACTTACTGTGAAGTAAATTTTTGCAAAGAAATAACTCCAACTTAAAGAAGAGAAAAATACTTAAAATATAACTTTAGGGTGCTGAAGAGATGACTCAGCAGTTATCAGCACTGGCTGTTCTTGCATAGGACCCAGGGTTCAATTCCCAGCACCCCCATGGCAGTTAACAACTGTCCATAACTTCAGTTGCAGGGGAATCTGACACCCTCTTCTGACTTCTGCTGGCATTGCATGACATAATATACCTACATCCTTGCAGGGAATGCATTCATGCACATAAAATAATGATAAATAAAATACTTTTTAAAATAAAACTTTAGACTATTGCTTATAATATATATTATAACTGTATAAATGAATTTAGACTCTTAACTAAAAGGAAACAAAAAGCTGATATTTTCTGAGAATTAGAAGATAAGACTTGTGGAGTTCCCTTGATTTTACTGAATCAAATAGACCTACAGGATGAATTTGAATGGGTATTCAAAAAGGAGGAATATAGGTATACAGGTTTCAGAATCATATGTACAGAGTTCCATTTGGTTAATGAAGCTGAAGTCCGATTAAAAGCTGTTCAACTCTCTGTGATTATAGAAGTCTTCATGTAAGGATCCCTTCTTGCTCAGTTGCCCTAGAAAACTTGAAGTCTAGCGTATTTTAAAAGATGATAAGTAAGCCATGGTTTTTTTTAATTCATCTTGCTACATTTCTGAATTTGGCAACATATTTGCCACAACTCCCATGTTGCCTTATGGTTGAACACTGGGTGTTAATCATCAGCAGTGAATGAAAAATTTGTCTAGGTGTCAGACCCCAGGAGAAACCTCTAAGATACTTTGGTGATGGAGGATTTCCATGTCTATGTAAAGTTCTTGCAACTGAACTCTTTTAGAAGATAGCCTGTGTTCTTTTGCAACTTCTGGCAACATATGTGAACAACGTCTCCATACACCTTGCTATTTATTATCTTCTCTGAGAGACAGTCCACTAAAAGGCATATATTAAAAAATGATCAGATATGATCAGATGGGTCTCACTTGGCTACCTTCCTGTCTTAAGAAGCAAAGTCATGGCAGCCCTGACTCACTGTTCTTATTCCTGTCTCCAAAGTGTAGATAAAAGACAAATAGATGCAGGGGCAAAGGCTTGCCCTCATGGTTCTGAGAGAGCCAGATAGCTACTCTGCCTCTTCAACTGTTACAGAATTAGCACTTGCCTTCTATAATTTCACATATTTTGAGAGGTTTGCAGATATGTATACGATTATTAAAACAATACTCATCATATTTTGAAAACTGGAGATAAGCTTCAGTTGCTTGTAAAGTGATGTAATGTCCTGAAACTTTCATGGAGAAATCTGTAATGAACCATAAACAGAATATTCTTGATAATAATGGCTATAGACCAACATGTTTTCTTTCTTAGAAACTGAAAATAAATTTATATTTTCCTAAATATCAAACACACACACATACATACACACACACCAACTAATGCGCATATTATTTTAAACATATTCAGATTAATTTTATAGTTTCAATGGCTTTTCCCAGTAAGAAGTTGCAATTCATTTTATCTAAGTAAATCTTTTTGTCATCCTTATAAAATGATAAGGAAAAAAATCTCCTCTAATTTAAAGCTGCGCATGGTGGCAAACCCTTGCAACTGCAGACTTCGGAGGTAGAGGAAGGAGGATCAGGAAGTGTAGTTAAACTTAGGGACATTTGAAACAAGCTTGAGCTACATGAGACCTTGTCTCAAAACCAACCAAACAAACAAAAATGCCTGATTTATGTGGAATTTCTTTATCAGAATGAAAATTTTGTGTCCCAAAGAGGCAAAACCAGGTAAACAGTAAGTATCACAGAGGAATGTTTGAAAGATGTTTGATTCTGCAGACTGTCAATAAAATAGATTACATTTCAGGTTATAATTGTAGATTTTAAGACAGAGAGCTTAATTACATCCGGCAGATGAGATTTTTGCCTGAAACCAGTATGTTTGTGAAAATATTTCAAGTGCCAGGGAGGTAGCCTGCTGTCTTTATCTGCATCTCATTTCATGAATATTAAACATTGAAAAGGTGAGATGAATCTTCAGCAAGACCAATTTGATCTGATTGAACATAAGAATATTTGTCACTGATAAAATTCATATGAGGAGCAAGGTCTACTACTATTTAAAGTACTCTGATAAATAACATCTGTAAACAATGATTAGTTCCTTCGACATTTGTTTTATAAACTCAACATGAAAACCACAAGTAAATGGGACCTATTGAACAAAGACAAATGTAAGAACTTTAGAAAATAGCTGTTGGGACTGTATTTCCTGAACTGCAGCCTAAGTAGTGTGTGCAATAGGATTTCATTTATTTGATTTTCGTTGTTTTTTTAAAGGAGGAAATAAAACTTTAAAATTAAGAATGGGAAAACACATGGTACTCAGTGCACCTTATTTTCAGATATTCAGATATGTTCTGAAAAAAGAATGACAAGCAAAACAATAAAACACACTTATCAAATCTCAATATTCCTTATGTTTTAGGCACTGAGTTAAAGAGAGAGATAAGCAGGTGAATTAGAAAGAGACTAGATGATAGTGTCTTTATAAAAAGGAATCAGAGCCAGGCATGGTGGCGCACGCCTGTAGTCCCAGCACTTCGGAGGCAGGTGGACCTCTGTGAATTCAAGGCCAGCCTGGTCTACATAATGAGTTCCAGGACAGCTGGGGCTACAGGGAGACCCTGTTTCAAA
>NW_008338715.1:3686487-3696069 GCF_000622305.1 Nannospalax galili | reverse complement strand
TTATTTTGATATATCACAGTGAAAGATTTATCGTCCTCTTTTTTTTTTTAAAAAAAAAAAAAAAAAAAAAAAAAAAAAAAAAAAAAAAAAAAGGAATCAGGTCAGCAAAAAAGATGCTGGAAATATATGCCACTGTCACATTTTCCCCTTATTATAAAATGTTTGTGCTCTCAGAAGTCTGTAGAAAATTCATCACTTTATTTTTCTGATGGCAGCATCAGAGCATCTGGCCTGTGATCACACTTTGACAGACTGTGGTAGCACACAAACAGCATTAACACAAGCCCCTTAGTCCACAGCAGCAGATGATGATGTAGCAGACAAACTAATCAATCAGAGTTTGAGCTCCTTTTGTTCTGACGCTTCTTAATATAAGCCATCAAAAGTAGTTTAAAACTTGTTAGTCCTTCTAAGCCCTGCTTTTAATAGAAAAGGTACATTCCCCCGCTGCTGTCGTTTCTTTTATTGAAAAACTGACAAAGCATTACCAAATGCATCTGCCCTAAATATTTGTGACCGGCTATAAAACATCAAGATGCGTGGTTGTAAATGCTCAGTGATGATGTGCCATGAAAAGAACTATGCATACAACTGTCACAAGGAAAAGAAATGAGCTGCATTGAAGTTAGAAAAAGAATACCACTCAAAAAGCAAGAAATGCTGGGCAGGAAGGCTGCATGAGTGATCAGGAAACTTAACTGTTTAGGCAATGTGTGAGACTTTGTAAATCTCTTTAGTTATTGTTTTTAGATACTTTAGAAAATTAGAATATACATTGAATCATGCTTTAGAGTTACGAGGGAAATTTCAAATTCCTGCTTAACCACCTTCAGATGAGAAAATGGTTATCTTTCCTTTATACATGTACAAATTGTTATTGAAATACAATGGCTGCAGATCCCACTATATAAATTTATATTTACATATACTTTTATGAATATCTTTCCATCTTATTTTTCTAATGCTTGGATTGATATTTATTTGTCAAGGTTAATTTCTAAAATAAAATATTCAATACCATCAAAATTGCCATCAAATATTTATTAAGCATTCACTAGGCTATTGAACAAATGAATATGGAAATTCTTTCCTTAGGCCAAGTGGCTCTTAAAAGAGACTTTGTAAATATTTATTGAGTTTTTACTATGTGCAAAAAGCTGTTCTATATTTTAATAATATGTTGGCAAACAAGACATCTGATATTTATTCTATCTTGTCTTATGTTCTATGAGGGATGATCAAACTACATTAGTTAATTAAAAATACATTAACAAATTAGCAAACAGATAAAGGAATAAGATGATTTTACTTGAAGATAAAGTTTTTTCAAGAAAGAAAAAGTGAACCAGAGACAAAGAAGGTAGTTATTTCTATTGGTTTCTAATTTTGTTTGCTATAAAGACACTGACTTATTTTTTTAGTATTTTATTTATTGTTTTTATTTTATGTGTATGCATGTATTCCCTGTGTGTAGATAAGTGCACCCATGTCGTGCAATGCCTGTGGAGGACAGAAGAGGCTGTCAGATCCCCTGGAACTGGAGTTATGGACAGTTGTTAGCTGCCTTGTGGGTGCTGGGATTCAAGCCTTGGTCTTCTGTAAGAACAGTCAGTGTTCTTAACCGCTGAGCCATCTCTCTAGATCCAGATACTGACTTCTTTACTATGTGATAAATAGTCTTTTTTAAACAGTTGAATGCTAAATATATCTATTGTCCATGTCTAACACAGCATGCTTCCATGCAGTGGATAAGACCTCTGTGTTTTCAATATCTGCCATAATGTATTTTTAACTTATGCATTAAGGTAGTGATTTGAGATGTCAAAATGAATCTGTGTGTCAAATTCTGGTTACAAACTACATGATTGTACTATATGATAAACAGATATCTGCCATGTTATGGAGGTAGTTTAATATTAAATGAATGTGCTTTATTCTTTCCTCTAAAGGAGGAGGAGGAAGAGGAGGAGGAGGAGGAGGAGGAGGAAGAGGAGGAGGGAGAGAAAGAGTGAGAGAGAGAGAGAGTCACAGTTATCAAGTGTTAAAAAAATGTAATTACATAGAAATAGAGACGTGCTGGATAGGTGCCAGACTATGTATAATTCCCTAAAAACAACTGAAGAGCCCTGACTTTTCTCCTTGATAGTTCCTGATGGAATCCTAGGCCATTTGCAGTCCCTATGTCATTGTCAGAGTGTGGATGAGCTGTTTCAGGCAGTACATCCTTGCAACCTCCATTTGTTATGTTAGACTCCTAAATTTCCAGTTTCTCTTGAGAAATTGTGGGTTTATTAATTTAAAGCTGCCTCAGAGAGATACCTTGCTTAAGCCGGTGTTCTAGTTTACTTTCTGGAGATGTGATAAATGACATGAACAAAAGCAACTTGGGTTGGAAAGGGTTTATTTCAATTTACATTTCCAGGTCACAATCCATCATTGAGGGAAATAAGATTGGGAATTTAAGTAGAAACGAGCAGAAACCATGGAGGAATTGTGCTTATTCACCAGCTTCTTCAGGCTGGCCCTCAGCCAGCTTTTTACATAAGGCAGAACTATTGCCCAGGAGTGACACTGCACACCAAGCATTCCCACATCATCACCAATCAAGACAGTTACCCACAGACATGGCCACAGGTCAATCTCATCTGAGCAACCCTCAACTGAAACTCCCTCTTCCAAAGTGGTTCTTGGTTGTGTCAAGTTGATACTGAAAACTAACGAGGACAGAATGTTTGGTCCTGAGACAGGTAATCTCCTGAGATGCCATTTTAATTTCAAGAAAAATTAGCATCTTTAACTGTGTGGAGGAAAATAATTGTCACTGATCAGAACTTGAATGGCATCTCAATTGTAAAGAGCTATGATACAATAAAATATGAAAGTCAAAAATGATACTGGCTAATTCTAATTGGGTTTTAGGCTAATGCAAAAATGCTATACAAATTTTATTTCAATTGGTATTTGTAATAACCTATACAGAGCGGTATTGTTATTTGTATAGAGATTAAGTATTTGCTCAAGAATGGAGCTGTAATTTAAGATGAACTTTTATAACTTAAATCTTCCAGTTCTTACAGTATATTTATGTGATAATGTTTATGTAATTTAGTTTACCTTAGTCATAGATTCAATTTATTTAGCTAGACTGGTAATGCCAGTCTTCTCTGCATCCATGAATATTAAATTATGCTTATTCATACAGACATCCCCACCTCTATCACCATCTCCATCTCTACTAGAATTTGGATCTCAGTGGTCTTCCAATACTCATGTTTTAAAGAATTGGTCTCCTGTCCATGGTGCTAGTGGAATGTCATGGAATCTCTACTAAGTGGGACCTATTTGGAATAAAGTTAGGAATTGGGAGAACACCCTTGAAGAGGATCTTGAGACCCTGGCCCCATCTTCTCTCCTTGCTTCCCAGAAACCATTAGGTGGACAGTCTCTTCTGTTGCTTGCCCTCCTCATCACAGACTGGAATGCAATGGGACCAAGTGACCTCCTCGAAACTGAAATCTAAAACAAGATATAAGTCGAATTTACTGCTAGGAGACCTACATGTTCTTGTCTTTCTCCTCCCACTGTCCATACAACCAACTGACACAATGTTCCTCCAAACAAGAACTTGGAGAGTAAAGATATTTATTTAGGCTTGCTAACAGAGCATATCATGGTGAGAGGTATTTATAAAGGTATAGACACCCATAAGGTTTTTTTCCTACATCTCAGCTGAGCTGTCCAGATCTACAGCCTATGACCTGCTGGTCCAAGATGGTGACGCATCTCTCTGTCTCTCTCTTTGTCTCTGTCTCTGTCTCTGTCTCTGTCTCTCTCTCTCTCCTTAGACCTTCCTTTCATGCAATCGAAGCTGATTGATTGGGTGAGAGGGGTGACTATCTCCTTGTGCCCCTCCTCTTCCTACCAAGAGTTTTAAGGTTTAACCAGTTTGTAGTCAGCAGAAGTGGGGAAGAAAACATCCATTTGTTGCTGGTCCTTAGAAGGACATGCCTATTCAACACAAGACTTTTTTCCTTTTAAGTTGATTGTCTTGAATGTTTTGCCACAGATGGCGTAACTACTCAAATGCTCATTTCAAGCAAGAGTGCAAGAAGTCAAAATCTATTTTGACTTTTTTGGTAATTTTGGTTTATTTACATCTTCCCAGTTTAATAAGAAGGACTAAGATGCAGTGAATACTAATCTTTTTGTGATTACTCATGTAACAATTATAAAGATGCTGTCATTAACAGTTTATGAATTCCTACATAATCGTAATATTTTATTCATTCTGATAATAATACAAGTGAGTTATCTCATTTTACAGATAAGAAAATTGGGGACTGAAGAGGTTAAATGGTTGCCATGGGAATAATCAAAGAATCATGATGTTTGTTAACTTCACGCTCATGCTTTTCTTAGGAATCATATCTCTTCTTCAGCAGATAGCTCCTGTGGTAAACCCCAGGGTTCCTATCCCTGACCTTTATGTCCCAGAAGTATAGGTAGACCTTTATTTCTAGCTATGTGGAAATGCTTAAGAGTTTTCTGAGCTCTTTTTGAGATGTATTTAAAGTTCAAATTGCCTGATTTTGAATGAGTCAAAGGTGAGAGTTCAACTTTGTGGTACAGGCCTGCAATCCTAGCTATTTCAGAAGTTGGGACAGGAGGATTGCAAATTCTAGGCCAACCTTGGCAACTTAGTGAGACCGTCTCAATATTAAAAATGAAAAAGATGGCGGTGGGTGTGGCTCAGTTCCAAAATGCTTCTCTGCTATGCTCAATGCCTTACAGTCAAGTCCCAGTATATATAAAAATAAACCTTAAGTAACATGATATAGGAATGTGGTACCTAATTGGACTTAAAGTCCACTCAATGTGAGTGAACTCATATGTGGCACTGTAAACATAGCCAAATACACAAAACTGGAAAGGTCATAGAGCTCAGAGAAAATGCTAAGGCTGTCCCATCCCTAGACTAAAGTAGTTTCTTACTGTGTGCTAAATATGGATCCTTATATTTACAGACAACTATGCCAGTCGCTTCTCATCAAAGAAGCTTTTTTTGTACCAGAGTTCCACAACTAGTCACAGACAGAGATTTACTGTGATATGCCCAACCCCAAATGACACATCTATAATAGAACCTCTATACCTAAGGCTCATGGAACATAGTGGAACAAAGGGTAGAGGGAATACTAATGCATCTCTCAACTCTCATCAAATCTTCAACAGAGGCCAATAAACATAAAGGGCCACAAACGGCCAAAATGTAGAGAATAAGATTCTGCAGAGTGTGGATCTTTGGACAGGACTCCCATATTAAGCTCCACCAATCCAGGGCTCAGGGACAATTGTGGAAGAGGGGGCAGAAACATTATAAGAGTCAGGGGAGGAGGTGCATAAGGAAACAGAGTCTTACAGACTCCTGGGACCCTGCTCATATGAACCTACAGCAATGATGTCAGCATGCCCAAGACCCATGCAAATCCAAGAAGATAAAATCCCAGCATATCACTGCTTATATTATATTACTAGATGATGTCCAGTTCTATATTCCTGTAATGATATAATCATAATCTTCATTATGACTGAAAAGGACTCCAATGATTGTAGGTATGTATTACATATTCTTTACCCATTCACCTGTTGATGGATACCTACTTGACTCCATATCTGGGCTGTTAGGAATAGTTCTGCATTGAACATGAATGGGCAAGCATCTCTGTAGTATGTTGACTTATCTTTCTTTGGGTATACAGCCAGGAGATATGGTATAGCTGGATTATAGGTCATTTCCATTGTTAGTTTTCTCAGGAAACTTCATTCTGATTTCCATAGAGTCTACACTAATTTATAGTACTGTAAAATGGTTTATTTTTACCTGTATCCTTGTCAGCATTTGCTGTCGCTTGTTTTCTTGAAAATAGCCATTTGGACTCTGGCAAGATGTAATCACAATGCAGTTTCAATCTATATTTTCCTGACGGATAAGGACATTGAATATTTTCTATTATGGTTATTGTCCATTTGCATTTCATATTTTGAAAACTGTAAGTTCAATTTCTCATTTATTGATTGGATGCTTTGCTCATTTGATATCTGAAATTTTAAATTCTTTCTGTTTTCTAGATAGTAATCCTGTCTCAGATGTGTAGTTGAAACAGATATTTTATCAATACCATTCTGCAGACTGTGTCTTCACCCTGCTCAGTCTTTTCATGTGCAATGAAAAAGCTCTTTAATTTTATTTAATTCCATTTGTCTTTTCTTGAGATGATATCATGAACTATTAGGGGCCTATTCAGATAATCCTTGCATAACTCAATTTCTCAAAATGTTTCATTTACATTTGCCCCTAGCAGTTTAAAAGTTCATGTCATTTGTTCCACTTTTTGGTTCTGTGTTGCTATTTTTTATTTTGGCACAGAGTGAAAAATAGGGATCTAATTTCCTTCTTCTACATGTGCATATTTTGTTTTCACAGAACAATTTGTTGAAAAGTCTCTCTTTTAATCAATGAACATCTTTATACTTTAATTGAAAATAGGGTGGCTGTAGTTATATGGGTTTATTTTGGGTTCTCTATTCTACTGCATTGGTCTATGTGACTTTTTCTTGTGTCAGTACTCTGTGCTCTGTAGTATAATTTAAAATCAAGTACTATTATAGCTTCAGCATTGCTCTTTCTGATATGGATTTATTTGGTCATTTGAAGATTTTTTTATGCTTCCCTTATGAATTTTAGGAATGTTTTTCCATTTCTGTGAAGAATGGCATTGGAATTTTGATAAGAATTGCATTGAATCTGTAGATTTCTTCTGATGATAGCTATTTTCATAATCTTAATTATGCTGCTCAATGAAGATGAGGAGTCTTACCATCTTCTAATGCCTTAAATTTATTTCTTTACTGTTTTTAAGTTTTCTTTATCCATGTTTATTACATCTTTGGTTTGGTTTATTCCTAAGCTTAATTTTTTTGTCTTTCTGAAACTGTAGCAAATAGGATTTTCCTATTATCTCCTTCTTAATAAGTTTATTATTGGTGTATCAAAAAGCTGCTGATTTTCATATGTTGATTTCTTTGTCTTGCTATTTTGCTGAAAATGTTATCAGAATTAAATTTCTGACAGGTTCTTTAGGGGCTTTAAGTCTAGAATATTGCTATCTATAAATAGGGGTAGTGTGCCATTTTTCTCTTTGAATCCTTTGATTTTGTTCTCGTGTTATTGGTCTAGGTAAGACTTCAAACAATATATGGAGGAGGAGTAGAAAGAGAGGCCAAACATCTCTCATTCTTAACTTCAGATGAAATGCCTCCAGGTTTTCCCCATTCAGTGTAGCAGTGACTGTAGGCTTGTCTTACATATCCTTTATTAAATTTGGATACATTTCTTCTATTCTGTTTCTTCAGGGTTTTTATCATGGACAAGTTGAACTTTGTCACAAAGACATTTTCTGCATCTATTGTAGTAATTTTGTGATATCTGTCACTGGGCCTGTTATGTGTTCTATTACATTGATTGATTTACATATTTTGATCTACCCTTCATCTCTGAAATGAAACCAACTTGATTATGGTTTATGATAGCACTTAATGTATTGTTGAATTTGGTTTACATCATTTTATTGAGAATTTTTGCATCTATGTTCATCAAGGAAATTTGTCAGTAGTGTGTGTGTGTGTGTGTGTGTGTGTGTCTGTCTGTCTGTCTGTCTGTCCTTAATGGGAATAGAACACTAAATAAGTGTGCTTTTATCCTTACCACAATAAAAAGTTGAGCCTCTTAAATACAAAAAAAAATTCAGTTTTGATTTTCTCTAAAATATATTTGCCATATTGGTCATTTTTAGGTTGTATAGCATATCAATTTAAATTGCATAGGAAACCTTTAAAGATTCTTTACGGGAATGACTTTTAGGTATTAGGCTTTCAAGTAAAAACAGTGGATAACTTTTCCTTTTAATTCTGTTAAGCACAAAATAAATAACTCTGAGATTTGCCAACTATTTGGTGTACAATCAAGGAACTACCTAGACAACAAATAGTAGTATACTTTAATAGCTTACAAATAAAACACACATCAAATTTAGAAAAATAGACGAATTAGGATGATAAATCATCAATTAGAAAAATATTTTTAAAAAATACATTTTATTTATTATTTTTATTTTATGTACATGTACCCATGTTGGGCAAGCCCGTAGAGGTCAGAATAGGGCATCAGAGCTCCTGGAACTGGAGTTACAGATGGTTGTTAGTGGTCATGTGGGTGCTGGGAACTGAACAAGAACAATCAGTCCTGTACAAGAACAATCAGTGCTCATAAGTGCTGAGCCATCTCTACAGCCTCTAGAAATAAAAAATTGCAAGTAAAATTCTATAACCATAGAAAAATTAAATACCCATTTCAGAATAACTGAGCTAAGATGTTATAGGAAATAATAATCAATTTAAGTTTTTTTCTTTAAAAACCATGCTTTATGTTTAAAATGTATGGTATGAAATGTACCAAAAATAATTTAAAATATACATTGAAAAAATTAATAAAAATAAATAAAGATAAATGAAATATACCATGGACTGAACTCCCCAGTCAGAACACACAGACTAGGTGAATGGGTTAAGAAACAAAACACATCTTTTTGTTGTCTGCAGGAAACTCACCTCACTTTCAAGGACAGACAATATCTTAAAGTGAAAGAATGGAAAAATTACACCAAGAAAATGGTACTAAGAAAAAAGCAGGTGTTGCAGTTCGAATATCTGACAAAATAGGCTTTAAACTGAAACTAATCAGAAGAGACAATGAAGGCCACTTCATTCTGATCAAAGGAACAATGAATCAAGAAGATACTACAATCATGAACATATATTCACCAAACTATGGTGCACCCAACTTCATCAAAACAATACTACAGGACTTTAAGACACAGATTAATACCAACTCATTAACAGTAGGAGACTTCAATACCCCACTGTCTCCATCAGATAGGTAAACAGGGCAGAGAATTAACAGAGAGACATCTGAATTAAACAATACCATATATCAAATGGACTTAACAGACATCTACCAACTATTCCACCCAAGCACTAAAGGAGATACTTTCTATTCAGCACCCCATGGAACCTTCTCCATAATCGACCTTATACTGGGGCACAAAACAAACCTCAACAAATACAAAAAGATTGAAATATTTCCATGCATTCTATCAGACCACAATGCAATAAAGTTTACAATCAACACCAGAAGAAGCACTAATCACCACATGAGCACATGGAGATTAAACAACACACTCCTCAATGAGGAATGGGTCAAAAGAGAAATTAAGAAAGAAAAAGAAGTATTTCTGGAAGTAAATGAAAAGGACAATACAACACAACAAAACCTCTGGGAGAAACTGAAAGCAGTTTCCCTGAGAGGGAAGTTTATAGGTCTAAGTACCTACCTCAAAAACTTGGAAAGAACACAAATAAATGACTTAACATTGCAACTCAAGACACTTGAAAAGCAGCAGCAAATGAAGCCCAAACCCAACAGACAAGAAGAAATAACAAAAATTACGGCAGAAATTAATGAAA
>NW_008338715.1:3681669-3685713 GCF_000622305.1 Nannospalax galili | reverse complement strand
ACATTGAAATCAGTAACCAGACAAGGCTGTCCACTATCTCCACTCCTCTTTAACATAGTGCTTGAAACTCTTGCAAGAGCAATAACACAAGAGTATGAAATTAAAGGAGTAATAACAGGAAAAGAAGAGATCAAATTATCCATTTTTGCCGATGATATATTTAAGAGATGCCAAAAATTCCATCAGAAAATTCCTAGAAATTACTAACATGTTCAGTAAAGTGGCTGGTTACAAAATTAACCTACAAAAGTCTGCAACCTTTCTATATGCCAATAACAAGCAATCTGAGAAAGAGCACATGGAAACACTCCAGTTCACAATAGCTGCAAAAAAAAAAAAAAAATCTCAGAATAACATGACCAAAGACATGAAAGACCTCTACAATGAAAATTTTAAATCTTTAAATAAATAGATTGAGGAACACATCAGAAGATGGAAGGACCTCCCATGCTCATGGATTTGAAGAATTAATATTGTGAAAATGACCATCCTACCAAAAGCCATTTATAGATTTAATGCAATGCTAATAAAAATCCCCATGATATTTTTCACAGAATTGGAAAAACTATCCTAAGATTCATACGGAAGCACAAAACACCTCGGATAGCCAACACAACCCTGAGCAGTAAGAGCAATGCTGGGGAGATTACTATACAAGATTTTAAGATGTATTACAGAACTATAGTCATAAAAACAACATGATACTGGTACAAAAATAGACCAATAGATCAATGGAAAAAAATTGAAGACCCAAATATGAGTAAATGCAATTTCATCCACCTGATAGTTGACAAAGGGGCCAAGAATATTCACTGGATGAAAGACAGCATGTTCAGCAAATGGTGCTGGGAAAACTGGATCTCTAGCTGTAGAACAATGAAACTAAACCCCTATCTTTCACCTTGCACAAACGTCACTTCCAAATAGATCAAATACTTCAACGTAAAGCCTTAACCTCTTAAAATGTTAGAAGAAAACATTGGCAAAAACCTACAAGATATAGCTGCAAAAAAAAAAAAAAAAAAGATTTTCTAAACTGGACATCAATTGCTCAGGAAATAAGGTCAAGAATTAACAAATGGGACCTCATTAAACTAAAGGAGCTTCTACACATCAAAAGAAGCAACCAAGGAAGTGAAGGGAAAACCCACAGATTGGGAGAAAATCTTCACCAGCAACAAATCTGACAGAGATTTAACATCCAGAATATATAATGAACTCAAAAAAGAAAAAAACAGAGAATCAAGAAAGGAAGTAACCCAATTAAAAAATGGGCTAAGGAGTTGAAAACATCACTAATAATTAGGGAAATGCAAATTAAAACCACTATAAAATTTCATCTTACCCCAGTCAGACTGGCTAAGATCAAGAGAACAAATGATACCAAAAGTTGGAGAGGATGTGGGGAAAGGGGAACACTCATCCACTGCTGGTGGGGCTGCAAAGTTGTTCAACCCCTATGGATAGCAGTGTGGAGAACTCTTAAAAACTACAAATGAACATGCCATTTGACCCAGTTATACCACTCCTTGGCATATACCCAAAAAACTCATCCTATTGCAGAGACACTTGTATATCCATGTTCGTTGCAGCTCTTTTCACAGTAGCTAACAGATGGAAGCAACCTAAGTGTCCCTCATTTGATGAGTGGATAATGAAAATGTGGTTCATTTATATGATGGGCTTTTACTCAGCAGTAAAGAAAGATGAAATCATGAAATTTGCAGGTAAATGGATGGAACTAGAAACTATTATACTAAGTGAAGTAACATAGACTCAGAAAAAAAATCGATGCATGTTCTCCCTCATATGTGGATCCTAGAACCAAATCCTGATAAGTGAGTATGTATCCAGACATAACTACAGGAACCAGGATAATGGAAAGGAAACAGGGAGGTAAAAAAGAAAGAACCTGAAAGAGAAGAACAGTAGGAAACAGGTCTTAATAAGGGAGGTATGGATAAAAATTGGGTTAGTTTAATGGAGGCGGGGAGGGAAGGTTATATAAGGAACCTAGGGGATAAAGGGAAAGAAGGAGCTCAAAAGAAGTAGGACCAGAGTAGAATGGTATTATTAAGGGAGAAAGTGGGAAAATGGGGGCACCTTGATTGGGGAAACCATGATGGAGGAGTGAGACAATGTGAGAGATAAATAATGTTTAGCTAGTTTTAAAAACCAGAAGGAACCATATTAGTCCAACAACATACTGACAAATTACACATACCAGATCAAGAAATATATGTGTAGGTAAGGTTTGTCTGAGAACAATTGGTTTTTGCCCAAGATTTATCTACATGACACACAGTAATTAAAAGTACCAGGCTGGTGGAACTAACCTTTGTGGATGTTTAACAGACATACTTTGAGGCCTATAATAATTTGGTCAGAGAGACATAAAGGACAGTTTTTGCTTCTTGCCCTCCTAGGTTGACTAGTTCCAGGGGACTATGAGCATCTCTCAAAATGTCCTGAAATTGTGGTGGGCTGTGGGAGACAGGCTTGAGCCTAGGGTGATATTGCAACTGTCAGGGTCACATGGTTTCCAGGAATCCAGTCTCTGTAATCTGAAACCCAGTATAATAATGAGGCATCCTACCCTCTATTCTGTGATAGGACATTAAGTCTGTTATGCTAATAGAATGCTAAGTCTGTTATGCTAATAAGGTATCCTACTTGCTATACTGTGATAGGATGCTAAACCTGTTATGCTAATGAGGTATCCTACTTGCTGTGCTGTGATTGGACCACTACCCCTATATAAGCTTGTGCCTTCCTGCAATTAGCCAGACCTGTGTCACTGAACCAGGTCTCCTGTGTCTGAGTGTGGCTCTGCTGACACAGTCTCCTCACCAGCCCTGGGGTCTGGGACAGGGCAGAAGTGGTGACGACAGGAGGCAGCACAGGGCAAGCAGAAGGGCTGCCTCAGTACCAGGTGAGCGGAAGAGCAGCCTCAGCCCAGGGCAGGTAGAAGAGGGGCTTCATCCCAGGTCAAGCAGAGGAGCAGCCTCGACGCCCATGAGAATGAAGGAGTGGCACCCACAAGAGCGGAGGAGTGGCTGCCACTGGTAGCGACCGCAGTGGGCCACCTGTCCTCTTGATCAAGGAGGCTAAGCAGACCCCACCTTATGGACTTGAAACAGTGTCCAGTCTACAAAGAGGAGGGTCAGCACAGAGGAATCATTTCCTCCATGGTTCCAAGCCAAGCCAGCTATGGTAGAGCAGGACCTTTGACTTATCTTCACATAGGTGGAACTGGTAAAAGAAAGGAGCCAGGGGCTCCTCCCAAGCCCATGTGACCACTGAGGAACAGGTAGATCTGCAAACAACCTTAAGACTAAAAATAAATTGGTTTATCTGGGTCAACTCTATTGCCTTAAACACCCAAAAGGAAAGTATATCCAAATCTTAAAGGGGCTAATATAATTTTTTAAGAGTCCATATGTATAGCCAAAGGCTACATAACAAGCAACAATGCCAGATAGGAGATACCTTCTTTTGAGTTGTTGGCCAGGGTGGCCAAAGGGACTCCCAGATAGTAACCCAGCATAGAACTGGAAAAATGAACAGCAGAACCCAATCTTATCTAAAGGAATATTGACAACTGATGGCTGCTAGATGAAGAACAGCTGACCTTCCTAAAACAAAGATCTCTAGATAGGCTGACTAGATTCACCAGATGGACAAGTAGTGGGGAATGGCTGGGTTGTGCTGACAGCACAGCAGACAGTAGCAGGGATATCAGAGTATAAGGGCTCTAGTGGGGGGGAGGGAGGCTATGGGAAAGTGCCATCTGGGAAGTAGGTGGATAGTTGAATAAGATGGTATGGGATGTTCTGTGTGATACACACACACACACACACACACACACAAATCAACAAATTTTAAAAAATGTATTATATTTGAGGAGGAATCATGGAAATTTACATCATGTTAATTAGTAGAGGTGATAAACATTACCATCTACCCGACGACTTTATAGCCATACACAGGTGCCAAGGATCTGAGTGCAACCAAGTATGACTAGTAATAATCAGACAAATATAG
>NW_008338715.1:3665086-3681444 GCF_000622305.1 Nannospalax galili | reverse complement strand
AATGGGGAATGCTCTGGAGTGTGCTACTGAATATGTTAAAGCTGTAATGAAATGCTTCTTCTAATCATGTAGTTATTAAAAATTTAAAAAAATGCTTCATGTTAAATAGTAGAGGTGATAAACATCACCAGTGAAATCAACCTGATGACTTTGTATCCATAGACAGGTACTAAGGATCCAAGTGTAACCAACTGTGACTAGTAATAAACAGATACACAGAGATTAAAGACACAAGTGCAAATATGTAAGTGTTAGTAGCATTAAAAATATAGGAAACAGCGTATCTTAAAATGAAATAGAGATCTTCTTTAAAGGGTAAAAACTTATTCAATTTTATGTCTTACAAGGTTTATACTGAATTCAATATTATATGACTGTATTGCTTCAACTGTGAACCTAAAACTTTACAGCCACCTTTGAAAGAGATGTATTCTTGCTCCAGAATGTGTTACTGAGTATGTTAAAGCTCTAATGAAATACTTCTTCTAATCATGTGGTTAAATTTTTTAAAAATTTTTAAAAATAAAAAATATTATTTTTATTTTATGTGTATAAGTGTATTGCCTGTATGTATGTATGTTCACCCATGTTGTGCAGTGCCAGTGGAGGACAGAAGAGGGCAGAGGATTCCCTGGAACTGAAGTTATGGCCGGTTGTCAGCTGCTATGTGGGTGCAGGGACGCAAACCTGACTCTTCTGCAAGCACATCCATGTATAAAAATTTCAGGGTTATAATTGATTCATATTAAACATTCATGAATGAGAGATTTTTGTTGCATCCAGTCCTCATTTAGTCCAGTAGTCCCTTTTTGAGTACCATATGCTAAGATCTAAGAAGAACTGAAGTGATCATCCATTCAGGTTCAGTCCATTTGCATTTTGAAGAGTTTCAGTTCTTAATTGAAAGTACATGGGGGGTTGGGGTGGGTGGGTGTGGAGAGATGGCTCAGCAGTTAAGAACACTGGCTGATCTTACAGAGCACCTGGGTTCAGTTCCAAGCACCCATATGGCAAGTAACAACTTTTGGTAACTCCAGTTTCATGGGACTCAACTGTAATTTCTGTTCCAAGGGATCTGATGCCCTCTTCTGAGCTCTGCGTGGACACTGTTACACTTACCTACATGCAATCACACACATAAAATAAATAAATGAAATAAAATATTTTTATCTAATGTATTTTTTTAAATTTATTATTTTTATTTTGTGTATATGTGTATTGCCTGCATGTAGGTAAGTGCGCCCATGTCTTGCAATGCCAGCAGAGGACAGAAGAGGCTGTCAGATCCCCTGGGACTGGAGTTACCAGCAGTAATTAGTTGCCATGTGGGTGCTGGGATTTGAACCCGGGTCTTCTGCAAGGACAGCCAGTGTTCTTAACCACTGAGCAATCTCTCCAGCCCCATATCTAATGGATTTTAATTGCTTGTTTCCTTATCTTTTTTTTATCAATACAGAAGTTTATCCGTGGACCTCTGAGTTATTGTGTTTTGCTAGTTAAATCAATATAGCCCTGTATTTGAAAAAGAATAGTGTTACAGTGTTGTCAATAATGGATGGTTATTGCAAGAAGAGGATCAGAGAAAACAATTAAAAGGTGAAAATCTCCTAAGAAATTTCTGCAAACTGAGTGTAGATGTAATCTATTTATGCAAATGGTGGCTTATATTATATAGCCCCTTTTATCCAAATACATTACTAAACACTTAACAAAGCTGACTATTGTACTCGAGAATTTATACTGTATTCTTTCCTTTCTCTGAAGTTGTTTTCTTGATGAACTGTCACACCTGCTTAATAATCTTTGCTATGGATTCCTTAGACTGGAAAGAAAAAGGAATGTGTGATCCATTTGAGACAATTAAATTAAACAAGACTAGTTCATTAGAAAGTTAGTTTCTGAAATGTTGGGATAGGCAGAATGCAGCTAGGTTGAAAGCAAAAAAAAAAAAACCAAAAAAACCACCCAGCAAAAATCAAAACAAAACTGCTTCTCTTCACATTCGTCTTCTTTCCTACTATCACTATATCACCTTTTCTATATTTCATGCAAAATTCTTCTCATTGAATCATTCTCAATCATTAGTACTTAAGCTTTCACTCAGTATGGTTCTTATTGTTTCTTCAACTCTTCTAAGATTCCCCCTTGGTCCTCCATGCCTGCTTTTAGTGGCAGGATACTCTTCCTTTGTCTGTTAAAATTTTTTTTATTGAGGTTTGTATATTTTATACAACTATTCTTAATCAAATTAAGATCCCCTTCTTACCCATGCCCTCACCGCCCCCCCCCAACACCAGGCCTCATGTATTCTGCCCTATATGTTAAGCCCCATCTAGTCAAGCATTTGTACCCAGATGTCCTTTGGTGCAAGTTCATCCACTTGAGTCTATTCAGCCTATCCAGAGATCCCAAGGAAAGTTTACTCTCCCTCACCTAGCAGCAATCAGTCTCCAACAGTTCTCAATCTAGGACTGGTGGGTCTTGTGCTCAGTGCCACCATGAGCAAGATTCCAGTGGCTGGAAGCCTCTGTTTCCCTATGTTTATGAACCAACCTTGGCTCTTACAATCTTTCTGCATCCCTCTTCTGCAATGGTACTGCAGAGTTCTGCAACTGGACACACATATAGAATATATGTCTGAGGGTTGCCCACCCCTAGGTACCATATCTACAGTGGAACCTCTACGCCCAAAGCTCAAGGAACATAGTGGAACAGTCGGTGGAGAGAATACTAGTAAATCCCTGAAACAGTGAATCTTCCTTATACAACAGAGTGTGCTGCACAGAAGGCCACAACTGGCTAAATTTTAGAGAATAAGACACTGCAGAGTTTGTGTCTTTGGATAGAACTTTTCTCTTCAACTTCACCATTTTTTTACACATTTACATAAAATTTCATCACGGATTTCTTGTTTACCTATTTCAAGTATCAAAATTTGCATAGTGGATGCCTGTTTAATTCGCGATTCATTTTTAACTAAAAATATTCTCAAAGTGTGTTGCAACTGTATGATTTTCTATTGATTGCAAATGGAATTGTGATAAACCCAAAATTTAGAAAAGATATGTCATAATCAGAAGAGGAGGATTTATTAAGGGTATTACAGGAAAACAGTAAGGAAAAAGTGCTATTTATTTGCAAAGAACGTAAAGGCAATGGAAGCTAATGAAATGTACTTTGGGATACTAGTCAGTTAAGTGTGGCAGCTACTTGGACATGCAGAAAATGATCCCCAGAATATTCTGTTTGGGTTTCAGAATGGTATGAGGGTTGAGCTATGCAGAGGCCTTGTCATGAAAGACTGACTTTCCTTATGTCCTGTGATACAAAAAGGAAGAGGGTGTGTCCTTTTCTCAGATATAGTAGCTGGTACATTCAAGGTGTTCAAGTAAACATTCACTGCCCATGTTAAAGCTGGGAAGGTAGAATTTACTGAAAGGGGAGCTGTGGTGGTGGGAACAGGAGCTACTGCCATGAGGACTTCAATAGGGAAGAGGAATTGAATATTCAATGTACATTCTATTAGGGACATGTGGAAACAGATAATCAAGGAGTAGGATGGGGACAGTGGTTGATGCAAAGTACCAAGAGGAAACATCAACAATATAGTGTTTCTCTATGAAACATTTCTTTGCATTCTGACAAGGCAATAAAGGGTGAAAATGTCAAATAGGGTCATATACTAAGAGTTAGTAGGAATGTTTCTCAAGTAGATTCATAAGATCAGAAAAAGAAGCAAGGTAGGATCTATTTAAAATGAGGCTATAGAGAAAAATTAGCTTTTCTGGGGCTAAAGGACACTGTTTTCGTCAGAGCTCCTATAACTAATTGCAATGACAAAGGAAAAAAAAATCAGCCACACAAATAAAAGCCTAAAACCAGAGTAGATTAGGAAAGGCAAATAAATTGTTATTTTTCCAGCTAATTTACAGTTTGTTACTCTACACATATTTCAATTGTAAGAGAGACATATTTTTAATTCTGAACTTGGAACCTTTTATAAGGCTGAATAATAAATAAAATTCTCTTGGGCAGATACTTGCTAATTTTGTACTTTTCTGACTTTAAAAATTAATTGGCTCTTAAAGCACGTCATTGGATACAGCTCCTTTCAGAGTGACTTAAAAGGATGATTTAAGGGTAACTTGAAGTTACAAAGGCCTTCATAAATTTAGTCAATTCTCCCTTGCAATAGGGTTTATAGGTAGAAAATATTATCCTATAAATGGCAGTTATTAAAATTGAGATGTGGTTGAAATAAATTAGTTGCCATAAGAAAAATGTCAAGATTGTTAATTTTATATCAAGTTTGTGGTCTAATGTTAAAATCTCTTCTTCCCTGTTAATAGTCATTTTCCTTAGAGCTATGTCATTCTAAGGGCAGGTACCTTTTGCACCATCAGCATCATCACCATCAGCAGCATCATCATCATCATCATCAGCAGCAGCAGCAGCAGCAGCAGTAGCAGCAGCATTATTATCACCACCACCATCCTCATCATCATTTGAACAAGCAACAGCATTTTATACTGACATACTCCTCATCATACTCTTCAGACTAGTTTGATAGGCAGGATTCTTCTAAATATGTGCAGTGGAAGCTTTTGCTCTTCTAATCTTTGTGTAAAAACACATTAAAAAGAGATAGGTCAGAGACAAAAAGCTAGTCATTAATTTGAGATCTGTTTTAGATGTTAACCTAAGAAATAGAAAATAAAATATCTATTTGAGGTACTCTACACTCTATTTTCTTCTCTCTTTTGAAATTTTTATAACTTCCCTGGCTGGAATGAAGATATTTGAAGCAGACACTCTTATCCCTTCCTTTGGATATCAAACTATGAAATCAGTGGAGCCAAGAAATTGGGACTTCCCCAGGAATATCATTCTGGAAGAAGGAAAAAGTTCCGAACCTAACACCAAGGGGGCAGGGGAAGGGCTTGTTTTCCCAAAAGAGAGTTCACTTGGTTCTGACAACTTGTTCCTCAACCTTGCAGGAGAAACTGGAGCAAAGACAATGATGGTGGCTGGGACTGGGGCTGCTTCATTATGTGTACCTCCTGCCTTCCTGTGTAAACCTAAACCTTATATTGGAGCCCTGAGAATGGCCTTAGGGATTGCTGGACCACTTTGCTCCTTTCTCTGTTGTGCTCACATCAAATAACCTATTTTTTTTTTCTGTCTTTTTATTACTTGTTTGTTTAAGTGACTTATTAAGGACAGTGACTGGACCTAACTTGTAGAGCTACCAGAGCCCAGGCTATGACCCTAACAACTCTGGTAACATTTTCAGAGTTCTGTTTCTATTAAGGGTTTATTTTCTTTTATTGTTTTAGTTATATCAGGATTTCTCTTGAGTTCCAAGCAGTATATCATGCTTTTGCCTTTGGTTCTTTTAGTTAAAAATCTGGTACAAATTGAAGTATTTATGATCTGATAACAATAACAACAACAACAAAACCAAAACCCAGAAATAAAACAACAAAAAACGCAAAGTTGACTGTGAAGCAAAACCATAAAGGCCATATCTTAAGACACAGTTGCTTGCTGAACATTTGCTTCTGCTTCTGTAAACATACTTCCTGCCTGGGACCCCCTCCTGTTGTATTATATCACCAAGGCTAGAGGCCCCTGTGACCCCTGCCTGATCCACAACCACAAAAACAAGAATGTTTTAATGTACCAATGGCAAAATGCTTATGGAATCATGCTTGTTTGAATATAAATATTGTATAAATATTGTAAGAAACAATGGATAGGTACTCAGGCTTTGAAGATTACTTCTCTGAGTCCTAAAAGATGGGGATAAAGAATTTCTGATTTTCCACTCTGTCCTTCATGCTTGTCTTTGGCAAAGTGAGTTCTTATAACATTTGTATGAAAGCCTTATTGTACAATTTCATTGTTTTAACATTTTCATTTCTCTTAAGATTTTTGAACTGTAAAATCCAACTAATTTTAAAGGAAATGTTTTTTATATTTAACTTTAAGAGTTTTGTATATACTTACAGGGAAAAAATAAGAAGATAACTTACCTGAAAGAGAGGGACAGTAGGGTACAGATGTTACAAGGGGGAGGGATGTGTTTGGGAGGGAGGAGAGGAGGGAGGGATGAGCAAGGGTCAAGGTGTGTATGGGAGGAGGGAAGTCAGGAGACGGGGAATGGTGGGAAGTGGATGTTTTTTGGGGGAGGGTGGGAATAATGGGGGCACTAGGACTGAGGAGGGAGGAGCAAGGCCAGATGATAGGAACAAGAGGAGAGATGAATGAATCTTGGGGGCTTAGGAAACTCAGAGGGAAATGTGATGCCCCAAAATATCATGTTTTGTGTATAGAGTGTCTAAACATTAGTGCATATGTATACCTGGGAGCTGCTTGGCAAAGAACACAGTGCCAGACAGAAGAGACCTCACTTTGAGTGGTTGATGAGAGTGGTCCAGGAGACTCCCAATATAACACAAGCGATTGCCAAACCTTTTGGTTATCTCCCAGAACTAGTAATAAGACCCTACTGCTGAAGACAGGACTTGGGAGCAATGGAAGGGGAACTGACCTGGAGGCATTTTAACAAAAGTTTAGCTATCATAATGTTAATGATATGCAAACTGTCAAGGGAGGAAAACAATCCATGGTCCAATGCAGTCCTAAACTCTGATAACTATTAACAACTAGCACAGCAAACTACCTCTGTTGATGCAGTAGTGGCACTGTTATCTAGGGGGCAATCAACAGCTATCTAATTGAACTTAAAGCCCTCTCAATGGGAGTGAACTCATGAGTGGCATTGTAAACTCGGCGAAATACACGTGGGAGGAGAGAACATAGATCCTAGAGAAAACCCTATTTCTGTCATATCTCTAGACAAATGAAATTTCTTACCATATGCTAAATAAGGAGCCTTATATTACAGATAAGCATATTGTACACCACTCATCAAAGAAGCTCCTTTTTGCAACAGATGGAGGCTACTGCAGAATTATACAACTGCTAAGACACAGAGAATATATGTCTGAGAAATGGCAAGTACTAGGTGACACATCTACCGTTGAACCTCTACACCTAAGGCTCAAGGAACATAACGGAACAAGGGGTGGAGAGAAAACTAATGCATATCTCAACTCTCACAAGTAAAGCTTCCTTACTCAACAGAGTGTGATGCACACAGAAGGCCACAACTGGCCAAGCTTTTTTTAAAAATTTATTATTTTTATTTTATGTGTATGTGTGTATTGCCTGCATGTAGGTAAGTGCACCCATGTCATGAAATGCCTGCAGAGGTCAGAAGAGGCTACTGGATCTCCAGGGATTGCATGTGGGTCCTGGGATTCAAACCTGGGTCTTCTGCAAGAATGATCAGTGTTCGTAACTGCTGAGCTATCTATCCAGCCCCGACTTGCCAAGTTTTAAAGGATAAGAGACTATAGAGTTTGTATTCTTGGATGGGACTCCTATATTGAACCTCACCTACTCAGGGACCATTGCAGAAGAGATGGAGTATTTTTAAGAGCCAGGGTTGGTTCATGAACACAGGGAAGCAAAGGCTTTCAGGCCACTGGAAGCTTGTACGTATGAACTTGTGGCAATGGTGGCTTTGAGCACAGGACCCATGTCAACTCAATTAAACAAAGGCCCAGAGTGGAAGGGAGAAATGTATGGTGGGCCGGCCCTAGATGGAACTATTGGAGACTGATTAATGCTGGATGAGGGAAAGTGTGCCTTACATATGGTCTCTGGATGGGCTGACTAGACTCTGGTGGATGAATTTACACTGAAGGATATCTGGATACAAATGCTTGATTGGATGGGACTTAATGTGTATGGTGAAATACATGAGGTCCAGTTGTGGGGATGGGGATGGAATGGATGGTGGAGGAGGCCTTAATTTGATTAAGAACTGTTGCATAAAATTACAAAAGCTCCATAAATTAAAAAAAAATGTTAAATAAAGCATAGGTGATATAAAAAATCAGTGAGAAATGTATTGGCTAAAAAAAAAAAAAAAAACCTACTGAAAAAATATACATACAATATCTGAACATTAGTGCATGTGTATACCTGAAGGCAAAATGACAAGAAACACAGTGCCAAACAGGAGAAGCCTTCCTTCGAATTGTTGGTCAGGGTAGACCCAGAGACTCCCGAAATAACACATACTATTGCCACAGAACTTGATTGCCTCCAAGAACTTGAATGTAAGATCCTATTGCTGAAGACAGGACATACTTTGGACACAGGACTTGGAGCAGTGGAACTGGAACTGACCTGGAATCCTCTTCCCTGAAGACTAGCTCTCATAGTTTTGTAGGCTACAGTGTAAGCTGCTAAGGGAGAAAAATCAATCAATGGTCCAATTCCAGCTTTAAAACCTAACAACCACAAAATGACTGGCACAGAAAACTATATTAGTGTAGCAGTGGCACTTTTATCTTGGGGGAAATCAACAGGGATCTAATCGGACTTAAAGCCTGCTCAGTGGGAGGGAACTCATGGGTGGCACTGTAAATACAAACAAATATACATGCCTGGAGAAGTCCTAGATCCTAGGGAAAACTGTATTCTGTTACAAATGTAATTTCTTACCATATGCTAAATATGATTCCTTATATTTCCAGACAAGTATGCCAGTCACCACTCATCAAAGAAGCTTCTTTTTGCAATCTGTAGAGACTATTACAGAGTTCTTCAACTGGTCAAACACAGAGAGTAAGTGTCTGTGAGATGCCCAGTCCTGTGACACACCTCCAATGGACCCACTAGACTTAAGGCTCAAGAACATAGTAGAATAGATGGTAGAGAGAATACTAATGCATCTCTCAACTCTTTTTAGCGAAGCTTCCTCACACAACAGAAGGCGATACACACAGAAAGCCACAATTGGCCAAAGTGTACAGAATAAGAGACTGTAGAGTGCATGTCTCTGGATAGAACTCCTATATTAAATTTCACCCACCCATGGCTCAGGGATCATTATGGAAGAGGGGGCAGAAAGACTGTAAAAGCCAGGGTTGGTTCATGATTATCAGGAGACAGAGTTTTCGTGCTTCTGGGAACTTGTTCATATGAACTTACAGCAATGGTGACAACATGCATACGACTCATGCAAACTTAATCAGACAAAAAACAGCATAGAATTGGAGAAATGAGCAGGAGGCTTGAACCTTAGTCAAGGAACTATTGGCAGCTGATTACTTCTGGGTGTGGGAGAGTTGGTCTTCTTTGGGGGAGTGACTCTAAATAGGCTGATTGGACTCCAGTGGATGAACACACACCAAGGGATTAGCAACATACTCTGTTCCAAAGGCCAAAAGATGTCAAAAGTATTTGGGAGCTTGTATCTAATCCTTAAAAGATTTTAGGGTTACCTCTTCAGTGGGGGGAACATGTTAGAGTACCAGAGTCCCATAAGTTTAACTGGCCAAGACTATAAGATCCCTAGTCTATCTGTTGGAGGACCTACTTTTCCAGTCTCACTGGTCAGTCACCTGGTGATAGAACCACTCCTAGGAAGGCAGGTTAACCTTAAGTTACATTAAATAGATGGGCAGAATACCTGGTGCGTTAATGAGGTAGTGAATATTTCCTGCCTGGAACTAGTGCAGAGCTTCTGGGCCAGCCACATTCAAATAGTTATCTGTAAGTCTGTCCACTTTCCTGAGCTCTTCAGGAAGGTATAATTTCCCCTTTTCTTCTTCATGCCTTTCTTACTAAACATGCTTTCTCTAAGGCTTTGGGCTGCCCCTGGCATCTTATCGCTCTTCACGTTTTCTCTAAAGCTTCCTTCTCCCAGCCTGGTGGCTGCCAGTCAAACACGTGTCTGACCTCCATGCAGGCTCTAAACCTGCATGGCTTCCACAATATTCTTTCCCTCTTCCCATTATTCATCTCCTTAAGGCAGCTGCCAAGATTACCAGCTTACCTGTCCTGAGGATTTTTCTTTAAGATTCTAATAAAATTATAAAAGCTTCTGTTTGGGTCCATTCATAAATTCCTTTATGAATGAGACTAAGAACCCTCTAGAGGATCCTTTCCCCCATTTCACTAGGTGTGTTAGCTTTCCGTTTTTGTGACAAAAATAGCTTAGATAACTTAAAAGGAGGAAAGATTTATTTTACTTATGCTTTCAGAAATTCAGTGGATAGTTACTTGGTCCTATTACTTTAGACCTGAGGGATGCAAAATATACCTCATAGCAGAGCACATGGTAGAGCAATACTGCTTACCTCATGACTTAGAAGTAGAGAGAAGGGGCCTGAGTCCCGATAGTCCCTCCAGCACTATAATTGCAGTGACCCAATTCTCCAAGTAGGTCCTGCTTGCTAATTAAAATTTCTATCACCTCCCAACACAGCCAATACTCCTCAACAGTCCCAGCTGCTGAGCTGCCTTCAACATAGGGGCTTCTGGTGAATGCTGAAGATTCAAACCAAAACTCTTGCTTTGTTTATTATGGAAGCAACTCTGCAAAAGACAGTATTAATATTTTAAATTGATCAGAAGTGACATTTATATGTTTAACCTAAGTCCTATGATACTGGATAGCAAAGGTTAAAGACATTCCTCAACCCATATAAAGTCCAGAACGAGTTTACTGCAAAGAATTATTTCTCCCCGTATACCTTATATTAAACTTCATGGATGCCTCTTCTTAGTTTTCACCTATAACAAGGTCAGAAAGACCTTCAAAATTCCCATTTTTTTTCCTCATAAATGATTAGTTGAAGTACTTGTCCCCATAGACTAATAGGAGCAAAATGCTTGTTAGCCACACTTTGGTTAAACTTCTTTCCTTCCCCCAGGCACTTAAACTTAACAGAAACTCAGTCCGAGCCCAGAAGCAATCCCTCCTTAATGGTCTCTCCCAAGTATAGGCTGGCCTTAGGGCAAAACATTTTCTGATTCACTAACTTCCTTTCATTCCTCTTCTCCACCCAGTTTAGCCTTATTTACTCTATTTTAAAAAAGAAAAGTCCTTCTCTGCCTAATTGCTGAGAGGCTTGCAGATCTCCTAGGCAGTTCTGTGCCTGTTGCAATGGTTCTTTGCCCCTCCCATTACCATAGCCCCTTTTCTACTCAGGCAGTCATATTTTCCAATAAACTTTCATTTTCCAGAGATACTTTTGTTTAATACCTGTAGAAATGTATTAATAATGGTGTTAAGTTAGTGCCTTCCTTTTTTAAATTTTAAATTAATTATAAACTAATTAAATTTGTTCTTTTTTAGCTAGTGTGTTAAACATAGTAGATTAAAGATTCTAATACATCTGCACTAAATTATGAAAGGATGTCACAGCCAGAGAATGGAAAGGAGTGTTGATGAAATCTCTTGAACTTGATGTGACCTTCTGGATATGATGTGTTGTTATACTCAAGAACTCATACATAGCAGCTATGGTTACCTGCAATTGATCCTGTACTATACTGGGCCTGTCATGGATGCAGAAGGGGCTCATGAGGCTGCATCCATCCCTGATGAGTTTCTTGGGTGCTAGGAGTGGGTGGGGAAGTATTTTGTTCAGTGGTGTAACAACTGGTAAGCTGCCTATGCTTTGGTCAATAAATCCTACCCGTGCTCCTGCAAGCAATCCTAATTGAACTCAGTGTGTTATTTATACACATACACATCAAAGACATGGAAGTAGAAAGTGAACTAGAAGGGAAGAAGAGGAGACAGGGCTCAGTGGGGAGAGAAAGAGGACAGGAGAAGGTAGTGATAAGTATGAACAAAATACATTATATACTTACACAAAATAGTCATAAATATAAATTACTTAGTAAACAGATTTAATGTGTGTTAGTGGGCCAATTGTCAAATGGTTTTCCAACTTTATCTGATGTACTTGGTTTATCATCATTTGTGACACTGGACCTGGGCTCTGTAAAGCCCCTTCCAAAAGACAGAAAGTTAAATGTCATTGATGGTGCACACAAAAATGAGTGAGCCTGAAAAGTGGTAGCAAAGAAATTCTTTCTATAAAAATGTTTTTTGGGGGCTGGAGAGATGGCCCAGAGGTTAAGAACACTAGTTGTTCTAACAGAAGACCTTGGTTCGAATCCCAGCACTCACATGGCAGCTAACAACTGTCCATAACTCTAGTCCCAGGGGATCCAGCAGCCTCTTCTGTCCTCTGCAGGCATTGCACAACATGGGTGCACTTACCTACATACAAGCAATACATGCATACACATAAAATAAAAATAATAAAAAAATTTAAAAAACACTTTAAAAATGTTTTTGTCAGTGACAGCTTGTGTATCTCATAGTGGCTAAATAATTTTAAATTTTCATTTGAATTTTAATGGAAGAAAAACTTCTATTGCCTGAGGACTTCCTAGCTTTCATAACATTGCACTATAAAATGCTTTCAAGTGTATGGGGCATAAACAAATTTGCACTGTGACTTTAACAAGTATAGAACATGCAATTATATATAGTGCTCAATACTAGACAATAATAGTAGATGTATTGTTAGCTTACGTGTTTACTATGTCTTAATTGCTGTTTTTGGAGGAAATGCTAAAGGAAACACACAAAAAATGTTTGCTATAAACAGTGTGCCTTGTTATATGGCCGCAGCATTATACATTGCATGTTTACTTCATCTGTTAAGTTCCATTTCTCTTGGGTTTAATTTTATGTCGTGTTGTTGTCTTCATCATTGTTCCAAGGTAGCTGACTAACATGTCAACAGTTGGTTGCTTCTCCAAACCTTGTCAGTCCAAGCTTTGTGACAAGTATCTTTACTTGCAGGCTTGGGTAGAAACATCCTTTGGTAGAAACATCCTTGAAATTCTTTCTTTCTTTCTTTTTTTTTTTTTTTTTTTTTTTTTTTTTTTTTTTTTTTTTTTTTTAAAAAAAACTTTCTTCTTCACCCAAGAAGAAAACGTTGCCAATTTGCTATACTACTTTTAGATCCCTTATAATCTACTTCACTACTCTAGGCTTTATATGGGATAATCCTTGGTTATACTGAAATTCTCTTTTCCAGTAACCAGTTCTGTCTTCAAACTTTCGTGATTGAAGAAAAATTCTACAGATGTTCTTTTCCTCAATTTCAAATTTTAGTAGATTAATCTTGACCTTCCTTCAGAAATAACAATAAATCACATGTCCAACTAGAAATATGGGTGCTACCTGTGACACATTTCTGTCTTGTGAAATTCTATTTATAATCAAGTTCTGTAAAGTTCTTTTCCAAATCTGCATGCTTCCATTTTAGTCTGTTCTGTCACTGTAAATAGGCTTTGAAGTGATTCACTTTCTGGGACTATTTATAGCCAGGTTATACTATAGACTGAGTGATTTTTTTTAAAGTACAATGTCACTTGCTTATTAAAATATATCTGCAGTTCGCCATGTTCTGCGTAGTAAAGTTCACTGGTCCAGCTACAACACTGATCTGGCCACTTGGTACCCCTTCCCTCATTTTATGCTTTTGCTATCCTGTCTAACTTCTCTGCCCTTTTTGCACATAAAATAAATTAAAATTTTAAAAGAAATCATATTGTTATTTTTCTGAGGCATGAAAACGTCACTGAAGTTCATCGGTACGTTTCCAGCAATGCACAAAATTCACCCTGACAGTGAGTAGCGCTGGCATATACCTATGCGAACTCTGCTCTCTGGCTTTCAAAGGTGGCATAATGTCACTGATTGTAAGACAATGTACTGCTAAAGTACAGAAATGTGAAAAATTTTATTAAAACTAATGTTATGTATCAGCTGTGGATTTGCGTTCCTGTTATTTAATGTTTGTGTTTTTTATCTAGACTGAAACCTTCCTAGCTTTTGTGGACCATTTGAGCCCTAGCACCTACTGAGCTTTCAGGTATGTAGGATTTGTTTAATAAATATTAGTTTATAAATAAATGAGTTCAGTGTTTCTCAGTACTTAGTGGTAAGAGTCAAGATTGTTTTTTAAAGGAGGAAGAAAGCGGTGGCTGTTTTTAAATGGGATGACTATTCACCACTGTGTAGTGGCTGACCTTGAGTCACAGAAGGTACTACTGAGCCAGGGATTAAAGAACCAAGGAAAAAAGAGTGCTTTAATCTCAAAAGAGTATCTTTTTCTCAAAGTGATCAGTATATAGACTCTATGTACATGGTACTTAGGAGACCTTTCCCCTACCCTGTATTTTCTCAACAAAGCCTACAGGCTGTGACTTTAAACCTCAAAGACAAATTCTGTGTCATATGGTGTGTAAGCATTAGAGGATGAGGATTTAGCTTTGTAATTTTAGTTTTGAAGATTAGTTGTTATATTAAATCAATAGTCAAAACTATTGTATCACTTTATCTTTTTTATTTGCAATATTTAGGACTAAAGAAAAGCCTTGCAGACCATTTGCTACGTTTATATGCCTGGTCCATGGTTTCAAGGACCACTTCTCTTTCTCTTCGTGTGCAAGTTTTCTTATCATGTCTGATTTAGCAATTACATGAACCATGATTGTAGGCATTGAATCCAGGAACTAGTCAGCATATTGAATTAAAGAAAACAGGGACTATTTACTTGTGCAAATATGTAGAAAGCAGGGAGGGATTTATTTTCATAGAAATATTACTTTCTTTTGGCTGGGGTAGATGTTTTGAAAGATATTGCCACACACTCCTGGATCAAAGTTAGTAAAGAATGCTTATACCTGGGGTGCTTTATTGTAGGGATGTAAGAAGGGATGCATTGTAGGGATGTAAGAAGTTGGGACATCAGGGAAATTTCAAGATACTAGATGAATGAACTCAGGAAAGCGTTTTAGCTCTAGAAATAGCAGCTAGCCTACTGGGGAAGTAACAAGAAATACAAGAGATGTATACTTAAAAGCAAGATCACTGAAGCTGAAATAGACCTAAATGACAGACTAAGAATGCAGGTTTATTTATTGTTTATAAAATACTTGTTTAGGTACTTGCACTACCCTACAGAAAAAATAAAAATAAAAAATAAATAAATAATAAAAACCCCAAAATAAAACCCAAGTGAAACAAACACTAATGGAAAATATGACAGAAGGTAGAAATCCTTGCTGTTTACAGAGATCAAATTGAGATAGGTTTTTTTTTTTTTTTTCTGGTGTTTTGTTTTCAGACAGGGTCTTGTTATACAGCCCAAACTGTCCTGAAATTCACTATTCTCCTGCCTTAGCCCCTCAGTGTTGTGATTAGAAGTGTGCTTACCTTTTACTGTTTTATTTTATTATTTTATTTTTTTATTTTGAGACAGTCGCCCCGTAGCCCCAGATGGTTTGTAAAGGGAAATTGCACAAAACCCCCCTGACCAGTCATAAACTATTACTCCTGCTGATGGGCCTTATCAGAGCATTGTTTGAAATCCAAGCCCTGGAAATTACCACTCCCACCCACAAAGCATTTCTGCTCTGAAAACAGGTCCTTCCATCCTTACAGGGCCCAGCCCTTTAAAGAGCAAGCTGCATATCTCTGCCCACCAATACTTAAACTCTCCTGCGCTTTGAATGGTGTGGTTGCTGAGCTGATTCCCGTCCTGCAGCTACCACCCCTCAATGAATAATAAAAGGTCAATTTGGATTTTGGAGGCTGGTTTCTTCCTTTTTCTACCTGCGCCTCTGTCCCTGGCTGATCTCTCTCTCTCTCTCTCTCTCTCTCTCTCTCTCTCTCCCCCCCCTTCTCTCTCGCCCATCGGACTCCGATCACCCTGCTTATTTATTACAGCCTAACAGCAGCCAGAAAGCAACCCATCGACCTCTGTACCCCATTGGGGTTACAGTTTCTTGCAGTCTCATGCTGGATTGATTGGGGAATCCATGAAGGGAAATATCTAAAGCTTCTTGTATCTGCTCTCTGCACCACCAACGTCTAATACAGAGGGCCCTTGCTATTTGCTGCCAGCTGCATTCAACACCCATTCTGACCAGGAAGGCAGTGAATGTAAGGATATGGACAGGTGCCCTGTCCACAGGTACCCTGAATGTTTCCTTCTCGGATCCCTCATTTCTGTTTGATGTTTACATTTGGGAACGCCCAGTCTTTGCACCAAAACCCATCCTGGCACTTTGCCTCTCCGGGCCTCTCTCTGGGACCAGGAGAAACATTGTTGCCATGGACTTGACCCTCTCCCTTCTTTCACTGCCTACTATGGGGTCCCAACTATCAGTCCCAAAACACAGCCATTGGTCTGATTCATTAAAAACAAAACAAAACAAAACAACAACAAAAAACTCTTACAACACCACTTTACAGAATTAAAGCTTAAACTTTTGATAACTTATACACAGCAATCTGGTCTAAATAAACAACTCTATAATGCAAGTATTTGACCTGAATTCAGAATTTTCAATCCACTTTCAGTCTCCCATTTTATGAGATTTAGATCACATACTCAGCA
>NW_008338715.1:3650682-3663902 GCF_000622305.1 Nannospalax galili | reverse complement strand
GTTGGATTGGTCTTCCTAATGTAACTCTGTAAACTTCTATCATTGATCCTCAGTCTTGCTCTACTTTTGTAAAAGTGTGTTGTAAGGGGACAACTATTCCTGGGGGAATGTGAATAAATGTCTATTTACCGCAGATAGGGAACTGATGACAGATACCACTAAAGTCCAACTTGGTGAACTAATGAGTTTATTGGGAATACTTACAGGAGTATGGGTAAGAAGTTGCTTATAGGAGCAGAAACGACTCAAAAACATCACTGAAAACCCACCACAGCATGAGTGACAGCTCACAAAAGCTGGCACTGTGGGGCTCACTGCAGAACTTGCAGGTAGCTTGCTACTATATCAGATAAGATGTCTTGTGGACTACTCAGCTGGTCTGAATCTTCTCATCAGACTCAAAGCTTGTAGAACTCGAGAGATGGCTTACTGGTTAAGAGCACTGACTGTTCTTGGAGAGGACCTGGGTTCGATTCTCAGTCCCCACATGGTAGCTATGAATTATCCTTAACTCCAGTTTCAGGGGAATCTGAAGCCTTTTTCTGACCTCCGTGCCACATTGCACAACATGGGTGCACTCATATACATGCAGGCAATACACTTGTACACATAAAATAAAAATAATAAATTATTAAAAAATATTGAAAAAAAAACCCCAAAACCAGAATAGTTACATCTGTGCACGTGTGGTCCTTCAGCCATGCCTCAGAAGGATGAAATAGTCGTTTTCATTCAAGATTCTATTTAGGAGCCAGGTGTGGTGATGCAGGCCTTTAATCTCAGCACAGGTGGATCTCTGTGAGTTCAAGGCCAGCCTGTTCTACATAGAGAGTTCCAGGCCACCTGGACCTACAGTCAGGGAGAGCCTGTCTCAAAAAGACCATCCCCCAAAACAACAACAACAACAACAACAACAACAACAACAAAACCCAATAATTCTCCTTAGGATAGTTTTCTAGCTGAGGGAAAAAAGTAGGTGAGAATTTTTTTTTTTTTTTAATATACATAAGTTAAAAAGTGCTAAGCAATTTATAGAGCAGGGGAAATAGGTGATTAAAATGCCAGATAAAGAAACAAGGAAGATCACGTAGACCAGGAACTCTGGGCATCCAAATTACAGACCTGGACCTCTGACATGACGATGTGTCATCAGAAATATCATTTTCTGGAAGAGCCAGAAACAAAAGAAAACAAAACAAACAAACAAACAAAAAACCCCACAAAATCGAAAAAACCCGGACTATAAAAACAGGCTGACCCTATTCAATCTTCATGCTCCAATCCTGAGGTATTGTAAACAGGGTTTCATAATTAACCACTTTTTGTATCAATTGACCTTAATCTCTTAGGTGGTGAGCTCCATCAGCCTGAATCTGCAAAGCTAATTGGCACCCTGTTAATGTCTCATCAAGATAATTTTCCTTTATGATTATACTGTCATAGTGATCTAAATTTTTCTGCAGATAACAGAAATTCTTTTAGTAGCAAATATATGCAGAATTGATGATACAAAAATGTTGTATTTTTGAAGACACTTAAGATTCTATTATATTTTTAATATTATGAAGCTAGGGCTGATATTATAACGAAAATGCATGTTCTAAGACTTGTTAAAGGGTTTTTCAATAAATTATATAAATATATAATAATGATAGCAGTAACAACTTCATTGATGGTTTTCAGAATGTGCCAAGTAGTTTTATTTAAAGATTTTCATTTACGGATCTGGAGAGATGGCTCAACGGTTAAGAACACTGGTTGTTCTTGCAGAAGACCCAGGTTCAAATCCCAGCACTCACATGGCAGCAAACACCTATCATAACTCCAGTTCCAGGGAATCCAACGGCCTCTTCTGTCTTCGGAGAGCATTGCATGACATGGGTGCAGTTACCTACGTGCAGGCATAAAACTCATATACAAAAAATAATAAAACATTAAAAAATTTTCATTTGTAACTTGAAATATAAATAGATTTAGGGCTTGATTAATTTGGCTTTAATGTCTTAAAATATCTTGTTCATTCCAGTGAAAACCAGTACAGGGAATGACTACCTGGATTCTAGAGATTGCCTTTGGCTGGGAGTGAGCAAATTAAAATTGAGAATAAATTTTGCTTTTGCTTAAGATTGTAATAATGTTAGAATGAAATTAAGTTGTCAAAATTAAATTGTTTAATTTTTATCCTAAGCTTTCACAAGAGAGACAGAAATTAGGAGTATTTAAATCATGAATGTTTAAATATTTATGTATTTATTATTTTTATTTTATGCGTATGAGTGTTTTGCCTGCATGTAAGTGCACCCATGTCATGCTTAAATACTTTTCTTTAGATGTATTTCTTCTATCATTGAATAGATTGTCAAAGTTTTACTAAGCTATGTCTATCCTAGTGACATGATGTGATATTTAGAATAGGAATAATTCTAGGGATCAGAGAAACTTTATTTTACTTTCCCTGTGGGGTAATACAGACTTGGGATTAATTTCATGCAACAGTTTGACTTTTTTGAGGCAAAAGACAAACTCACATCCAGGGGTCCCAGGATGATACAAGAAAAAACTGTATTTGGTATAGGGCAATTGTATAAAGAAGTGGGCTGGAGAGATGGATCAGTGGTTAAGAGGACTGGATGCTCTTTCATAGGATCCGGGTTTGATTCCCAGCACCCACATTGTGGCTAACAGCCATCTGTAACTCTAGTTCCAGGGGAATACAACACACTCTTCTGACTTCCATGGGCACTGTGCCACATGGGTGCACTTACAGGCACACAATCAATACACTCATACATATAAAACAAAAATAAAAATATTTTTAAAAAGAAGTGAGAAGAGGACTTGCCTGAGAGACTAATGATCTTCTCTACCAGTGGTGTGGCTTAAATTATTAAGTATTAATTGTTACAACTCCTAGGTTAAGGGGATAAGAGCTGTAATGTAATTGAATTAATTTCTTTACATATCTATTTCTCTGAGAAGTCAGTTATTCCAATCCCTAGGAAAGGAAAGTGTGACAAAATTGACTTTGGTTCCATGATTCTAAACTTCAAATTCCTTTTCTTGTTAATTGCCTAAAGTAAGATAGAGAGAATAAATTAAGCATCATAATTGTTAAAGTTGACTCTCACTTACTGCTGTGTTGAACATTAGCAAATTAAATATATCATGTCCTGGTTTTGTAAACTATTATGGCTCTCCACTTAGGTTAGTCTATCTTTTGCGTTCCTTTAGTTTTGTACTAATAAATGATAAATGAATTGCACATGTATACCACTATTTTCAATATTAAAACCTTGGGCCAAATTTGATATCAAACTTTAGATCACTGGTTGGTAAAGGTTTTTCTTTTAAATAGGAGAAATAAATAAAATTAGATAATTTAGCAAAAACAGTTAAAATTTATTTGGCATAGGATTGAAAGTGTCGACGTGAAGTGTTCTGCAATGTTAACATGAGGATGCTTTGCTTATATGCACTTACATCCTATCATTCTGAATTAGTGTGATAGTTGTGATAAGTAAAAAAAAATACTTTAAAATAAGATATACTACAAAAACAAGTGGGTTTGAGAGATTTGGGTGATTTATACACAGAAATGATAACTCATTATAAACCAATTATTACTGTCATGGTGGGTTGACATTTTCTTATTTGGTATTTAGGTATGAAAAATACTTTATTCCATTTAATTCTCTCTTGCCAGACATTTATATGTAAGATGGCTCAGTTGGCAAGCCACCTGCCATGCCAGCCTACTGATCCAAATTTAATACCTGGAACCCACATAAAGGTGGATGGAGAGAACAGAATCCACAAAGTTGTTATCTGACCTCCACACACATGGCATGACATGCACACCTACACAGACATCATGCAAAACCACACAAATAATAAGTAAATAAATGGGCTTACCAATTAAGCTTTTGTTATTTTATATTGAAGATGTTCCAAATTATTTTTAACTTGTTCAGCAGTGCATTGTTTTCTTGCTTAAAAAAATTTTAAGTTGGAATCTAATTAAGAGTTATTTAAAATTTTTTTTGTTTATACATCGATTCTGAGCCTCTGCCTCCCAATGCTGCTATTATAGGAGTGTACCATCATACCTGAAAAGAGCTGTGATGTATTTGTGTGTATGTGTATGTATGGTGTATGTATGTTTGAATGTGTGTGTGTGTCTGTGTGTTTGGGGCAGGCATATGTGAATGTGTTTGTGTGATGTATTTGTGTGTATGTATATGTATGGTGTATGTTTGGATGTGTGTGTGTGTGTGTGTGTGTGTGTGTGTGTGTGTGTGTGTAAGCCAGAGGACTTTGGGTAGATTCTTCATTAGTATTCTACCTTCCTTTTTGAAATAGAATTTCTTACTGAACCTGGAACTCACTGGTTGGCCAGAACGGCTGGCCAATGAGCTCCAGGGATCCATCTGTCTCTCTGTCTCCCTGGCCCTGGCTCTAGGGTTATGGACACTGACTGCCAGGAAGCCTTTTTTTTTTTTTCATGACTTTTGTATGAGCTTTTCATTTTAATTTTTTACAAAAACTTTACTGAGAATTTCATACACACGAAGGTATTTTGATCAAACCCATGCCCACTCCCTCCCCTCCAACATTCCCCCCTCTGAAGCGGTAACCCTAAAATCTTTTAAGAATTAGAACAAGTTCCCAAATACTTTTCACATTTTTGGCCTTTGGAACAGAGTATGTTGCTAACAGGCCCAGGGACATTTTGACTTTTAGCCCAGAAACTGGCTACATTTCTTTGGGGTCTTTTTACCCTAACTGCCTAGCCAATTCCTACCTCCTATTCTTACCATGCCACCCTCTGAAGGGGTTACCCAAATTGCCAATAGGGACATGAGTGCTGGGAACCCGACCTCAGGTCCTCACGCTTTCATGATAAGAACTTTGCCCACAGAGCCATCTCTCCAGGTCCTAAAAAGGCTATTTAATTATTTGTTTTTCTGAAGCATTTAAGGAATTTATCTCAGGACTACCAATAATAAGTATTATATGTGGCTATAATCATAATATTTGTAAGTAAACCAACTGGTCTTTCCCAAAAGTAGTTGTTTCTCTTCTTCAAACTGTCTCCATCACAGTATAGTCCTAAGATAGACTTAGTCTTCAGTATCTAAGCATTATCTTTATCATTTTCCTCTGCCCTGCCTACGTTTTCCCAGTCTTTCTCCTCCTCCCCTTCCCTTCCCCACCACTGGCTTTTTTCTTTCATCCTTTTTCATGCATGCTCCCATTTTCACTTTCCTTTTCTTCTGTCTGCCTTTTTCCCTTTATTTTCTGCTCCTCTCATTTCCTTCCTTTTCTTCTGGGCCTCTCGCTTTTATTTTTCTGTTAAGTTTCCCTAGCTTTTGTCTACCAATTGTGGCATTCCTATAATTTCTCAACCTTTCGAAATTATTCAAAATTCTTTTAAAAACATATTAAGAGAAATGTTATTGATTCAAGAATTTAACACAATTAATTTTGATTATATTCAGACCTCTTCCATCTCTACCCTCAGCCTCTCACCCTGCGCCCCTCCCCCCAACATTGTGTCTTCTATTTGCAAATGAAAAATCCCATTTACCTTGCATAATATATCTAATCTGGGTGCTGGAGAAAACACATCTCATAAGAGTTTCAGTGATCTATAATTTTTCCCCTCAAGTGTGCCAAAGTAAGGGCTCATTCCCTTTCTTTTGTGTGTGGTTTGGGTCAGAATACATTTAGATTTCTAGGAGTGGGATTTTCACTCTTCATTTCTGTTTCTCTTACACACTGCCTAGGAATGTCAGGTAAGAATTTCTCTTTTTCTCAGCGGTACAAAACACTTGGTTTTCTTCACCAAAGTTAGTTGTTGCAGCCTTGCATGCAGGTTACACTTTGGCTCTTTCTGGTCCTCACTCAGCACAATGATCCCACTGTGCACCAAGGCATTCTCCAGCAGACTGATTCCCTTCAGCATTTTGCTGTGGGTAAAGGAGAAGCTGAGTTCTCACAGCAGGCTGCAGTTAGCTCAGAGGCCTCCATTCCAAGAACCTCTGAGGCAAGTGGGAGATTTCACAGCTTTACATGACACCTTTTCACCAGTGTCCTCTAGCCTATTTATGAAATCTGTAGCCTTTTCTGATAAAATGTTGCAGTCAGGTCTTGATTTCCACTGGATGGTGATTATGGTTGCTTTCATATGACTTTTTCAAAAGGTTCCTAGTGTTAGTTATCAGTCCACTTATGCCCTCCACTGCCCTGTCCTCCCATTCCTCGCCCACTTTATACCTTCCCATGTCATCATTCATTCTTCTTTAGCCTTTTGTATCACTGCATTTGATCTCTCTTACCCAATGTCCCCTTACTGTTTGCTGACGATAGATTCTTCCAATTTAAGTACGTATTTCTAATGATTCAAAGCTAGAATCTACTTATGAGAGAGAACATATGACATTTAGCTTTCCGAGTCTGTTACCTCACTCAGGATGCTAATTTCCAGAATCATATATTTATCTAAAAACATCATAATTTCACTTTTCTTTACTTTAAAAAAATATATATTTAATTTTATGCATATGAGTATGTTGCCTGCATGTATGTAAGTGCACTTGTATCATGCAATGCCCAGAGATCAGAGGAGGGTGTTGGATCCCCTGGAACTGGGTTACAGACAGTTTTTAGCTATCATGTTGGTGCTAGGATCCAAACCAGGGTCCTGTGTAAGATCAGTCAATGCTCTTAATTGATGAGCCATCTCTCCAGCCCCATAATTTCACCTTTCTTAACAGCTGAATAATACTCAGTTGTTTAAATGTACTATACATTCAGTATCCTTTTCATCAGTTGAATTTTCTCTTCAGTGGTAGATCTCAATATAGTATGATGATTTCTACACAATCCCCATTTCTCTAATTCCTACATATTTTTGTGTTATTTTTTCTGCTTATTTTTTCTGTTATTTTTCTTTGTGTGATAAAAGTCTTGTGTGTGTAACTGAATTAAGGTTGTGGGATGGGGAGATCATCCAGGTGCCCCCACAAAGTTGCAAGTTTGTAAGACGGCAGGAAGGCTACAGTCAGTGATGTCAAGCTGGATCTTAGATCAGAGAAGTGTGACCAGGAATCAAGGAATGTGGCCAGCTTTTGGAAGATGGATAAGATAAGGAATGTATTCTCTGCTAAAGACTTCAGGAAGAACAGACCATTATTTACTTCCTGAGATCATCAGCCTTCTGAGCATTAAAATTACAGGAAAGTGAACATTTGGTGTGTTTAGCCACTGAGTTTGTGGTAATTTGCTGCAATAGCAAAAAGAAAACAACACAAGATCTCTGTCATTTGACTGTCTCAGGCTGATGGCTGAGGAGTTTTAGAAACGGTGGATTCCCAGTTTCCACCTTCAGGAAGTAAGAATTGACAACTAGACTGTAATTAGAGCAATTTCACTGGATTCTGGAAATCAGGCTTGTGTGATGTGTTAATCAAAGATACAATGTGAATGTGCATTCTGACTACTTAGAGAAAATCTAGGCATTTGCTAATAAAAATGTCAGAAAATAATTACTTGTATCATACATGTGATAAATGTTTCCAGAAGCTATTTGTAACCAATGCTTTAAGAACTTTAAAAGTCTTAGTAATGTGCATTGAAATTAATCAGCTAGCCACATTGTAGTAAATGTTAGCATGACATAAGGAAATACAGAAGCTAATCATTTCCTTTTAAATAAGTTATTTGGTGTGACTCTTCTGTTAAAATATATTTTATTTAGCCTTCCGTTGATTAAAAATCATTTACAATGGTCTCTGAGCCCTGCATGCGTGAGGTTTATTAGAAGAGTCCTATCTAGGGACACAAACTCTGTAGTTCTAGTCTCTACATTTTGGCCAGTTGTGGCTTTCTGTGTCAGTCACCTTCTAGAGACACAGACTTAATAGGCCTTAACATATATGGTAGAATGCATGAAAGCAGGTTATGGGGAGTACTGATGGGGAGGGGTCTCAATATGATTAAGATATATGAAATGCACAAAAATTCAGTAAAAATATATTGAAAAAAAATCATCTGCACTGACAAGGTGTACCCTGGGAGTGGATTACATGTAGAATCGTGTCTGTGACTGTCTTGGGAGTGTTTCATCTGTTCCTGTCAGCTAAATGTAATGCTTCTGTGAACAGTATTGTAGACATTCCACCTCACAAATGCTGTGTAGTCTTCCTGTTGTATTTCATTGGCCTGAGGTCTCCTAGCAGAGGGTATTAGAAATCCTTTTTGTAATATTACCAAATAATTTCATGTTTGGCTCCATTTAATACTTTATTTTGAAATATTTTAAATTCTGAGAATCTGTGTAGATTTCTAGTAACAAAGAAAAAAGTAAATTCTTTCCTGTACCTTGTCTCCTTTATCTGTTACCCTGTGTAATATGAATTAGTGTTATTTTACTTTGTAATATTTTGTAAGTTTGTCAATAAATTTAAAAAGTTGCTACTGTCAAAATATCAAACCAAAACAAAACAAAGCCAAAAACAAAGCAAAAAAGACAACTACCACCAACACCAAGAACCACAAAAAATTCAAACTATCCCAAACAATGATGTACAATTTACTGTAACTAGTATGCAAAAATTAGATATTTGAAGTTTATCAGCTAATATCCTGCCATTTGGTATTAGAATTTCTCCAGTTCTTTAATGTTAAAATTGTTGATGTACATGTATACATGGCTTAAAAATGATTGGAAAACATACATAATTAAGGGAAGTCAAAAGATAAGTGCAGAGCCAAAAAATTTACAGAAACAAGAGAATGCCCTCAAAGAAACAGCCTCATCTCCTAAAAGTGCATTCAGCCTTTAATTCATCTTTGAGGTTAGTGGACTCATTATGTAATACTGTCACCAGCTAGACATCAAGGCTTCAGCACATAAGAGGTGGGGGTAGTGGAATGTGATGACACTTTATATCCAAACCATGAGCTAATACTCCATTAATAGAAAAATAAATTATTTGTAGTATATTTACTTAAGAGAATTCTATGTAGAAAAGGAGGGGTAGATTTGACAGTATTTTATTTTTATTTCTTTATTTTATTTATTATTTTCAAAATTATTTTACATGTCTGAGTGTATTGATCACAAATATGTACATACACCCATGTCATGCAATGCCCATGAGGTCAGAAGAGGGTGTCAGATTGCCTGAAACTGGAGTTATGGATGGTTGATAGCCACCATGTGGGTGCTGGGAACTGAACCTGAGTCCTCTGTAAGAGTAGCCTATGTTCTAACCACTGAACCATCTCACCAACCCCTTTATTTTTATTTCTTATAATTTTTATTTACTCTGTGTGTGTGTGTGTGTGTGTGTGTGTTAGCCACATGTCACTGGCTGTGTGGAGTTGGTTTTCCTCTTCCATCTCTTTGTGGAGTCTAGGGATTCAACTCAAGTTGCCAGGTTTGTATAAGAAAGTGCTTTTACCCACTGAGAAATCTTATTTTTTTTTTAATTTTTTACAAAAACTTTACTGAGAATTTTATACATGTATATAAGGTGTTTTGATCAAATCCATGCCTACTCCCTCCTCTCCAACATTCCCCCCTCTGAAGAGGTAACCCTAAAATCTTTTAAGGATTAGATACAAGCTCCCAAATACTTTTGATATCTTTGCCCTTTGGAAGAGAATATGTTGCTAAGAGGCCCAAGAACATTTTGACTTTTAGCCAAGAAAGTGGCTACATTTCTTTGGGGTCTTTTTACCCTAACTGCCTAGCTAATTCTTACCTCCTATTCTTATCACGCCATCCTCTGAAGGGGTTACCCAAATTGCCAATGGGGAATAGTACCCACTGAGAAATCTTGCTGACCCATACCATATTATAATTTATTACTGCCCGCAAGAAAAAGGAATCCATTGAAAATGGCCCCATTGATTTTAGAATAAGCAAATTCATGACTCCATTGAATTTGGAATGAAGTAAGATGAAAAAAATTTAGAGAACAGGGAATGGAATTCAAGGATTTAATCTTTTGTTTTTTAAGAAATATATATGTGTTAAACACACAAAAGTAGAATGTATATAAAGTGTCTTAAAGAGTAACAAAGCAAATGTTTTTAATGTAAGAAAGAAAAGTGTAGTTGTTCAATCAAATGACCCTTAACTACTATCCAATTTTGGCAAATCATGGTAATGTCAATCAAATAGAACAAATAGAAAAGTTTATCTTTATGTTTTAAGAATGCAAAGTGGTTTCAAGACTTATTTGTTTTGTATTATTAAAGAAAATGTAATAAAGATGCATGGAATGCATATCACCCAGTTTGCACAGGGAACAGGACTTCCGAGGTCTTGCTTGATGTATAGTCTTGTTCCTTGTCTCCCATATGATTAATCTGAAGTTAATCCTTGATTCTATATGAACTCATCTATACATATCTCTATATGATGGTTAAAAATCAGTTGGTTTTCAAAATCATAACCACAGTTGAACATCACATCTAGAGAGCTGACAATAATTTAAAAACTAGACCAAGTATCTCATTAAAATGCACATTTTCTCACTCTTTTGTTCACACTTTGTTAAAAATGGGTAAAGATAAATTCAATGCACAAAGACGAATGGTTGATTTACTTTATGATCAATTATTACTTCTCTAGTTTGATGCTTTCTTTGGAGTGTGTCTGTTGATGAATGCAGGCCATTTGTTGGGTAGAATTATGCAGTGTGAAGTCTGCTGATTTCAGAACATGGATGATACCATGGTGTGCTCTGTTTTATTCAACACATACATCTTCAAAATACTTTTGAATGTTTTACAGTCATTCTGTGATGACTCTACTACAGTGAGTCACTTTGTAAATTCTTATATTCATATTTTTTTGTTATGAGTTTAGGGAGGATTCCTAAACAAGAATTCGAAGAATCAAAAGGTACTATATGTGGAACGGCCAACTTTTTTCCATTAGGTCTTCATTTGGCTTTCTCATCCGGGTCGTTTCACATATGTTCCCCCATAGTTTTTTTTTTAAAGAATAGATTGAAAATCCTTTGGAATTTTGCTTAATATTTGAAACATGCCACCTCAGCACAGCATTTACTTGCGCTTATCTTTTTTATGAGCTCTGCTGAACACAAGATAACCTGACCTGTTTGAACATAAGACTTGACTTTTTATTAAAATAATTTCTGGTTATAAATAATCAGTGGCTAGCCTTAAAAAGTAACCTTTATAGCTGATAGTCTATTGGGATATTACATGCTGAAAATATTTTGATAGGTAAAATGTTATTGACCTATTTTTTTATTCACTACAACTGTTTTCATTTAATCAACCTTAGTATATCTGAACGTAATTTGTAGAATGACTTTCATCTTGAAACTATATTGGAAAAAGGTGCTTTCACAGTCTTCATTAAATATTTTCATATTATGTAAAAACTAGAGTTTATAACTTTTTTTATGTTTTAATATGGTTCAAGTTCTCTTTAGTTTTAAAAATGTGTTGATTATCTAGTAACATTGGATCACTTTCAAAGCAGAAGTGTGAGATGTTAGATATTCCCTCCCTTTTTTCTCCAGTATCGGGATGGCATGAAAGGCTTAAGATACAATGGAATAGTTGATACACACAATGAGCCTGAGAGCCACAAGGGCCAAAGGAGCAACAGGAAGAGGAAAGGCTTAAAGCTCTCTCTCAAGAATGTCTGTGCTATTTCTTACATGCTTGGAAGATTCTCATTTTGTCATATTAACTTTTCTTCTCTTTCCTTTTCCATGTTTGCTCTGCTGGATTTCTCTTCCATTTGGAACGCCCCACAAAGCCCTAGAGGAGCCAGGGGGAAGATAGGTAGAAATAGTCCTTTATTAGTTTCAGAATAGTAGATCTCAGAGCCTCGGACTAGACCTTAGACAATGTGGTTAAGGCTCTGGCTTGACTTGTTTTAATTTAAATGGCGTAGCAGGGCAAAAAGGATCCTTAAGGAGTCCAGGAGGTTTTATGTCCCTCTGGGACAAAGGACTGCTTGTATGACTCCCTTAAGGACCTGAATGTGTCAAAGCTGCTGGTTTGTAGTCTGGGTTGTCAACAGAAACAATTAATTCTTTCCATGTGTTCATCACATGCCAGATCATAACCAACTTCAAAGCAGATAAAAAGACATGACTGCTGGGCTGAAGATTACAAACCTTTCAAAGAAGCAGTAGAATGCAATGGTCAAAAGTGGAATTCTGAACCCAGACTTGGACAAAACATTTAAGCTCACTATAACAGCTATTTCATTTAAAATTGTTAATACTAACTGACAATAACTGTGAGATAAGCCTAAAGCAAGATCCAATGCACAGCAAATACTAAGCATTTGTTAAGACAGTTCCTTACAACAGGCTCCTATGCTGCATTTGCCTATCTGTTCTTCAGTTTTATGAGCTGGCCAGAAGATACTTTTAGCAAGGTCTCATAATCCTCCCTGATCATTCTGCTAACCATCCAGGGCCATCATGGCTTCTGTTTTATTTGGTGCATGAAGAAAGTAGTTAGTATAATGATACTTTCATAACTAATCTTTTCTTTCTTTCTTTTTTTGCTATTAATTGCTTGGGCATCTAGAATAAATGATTTATTATTTTGAAAGTCTTAAGTTTACTCATATAATATGGAGGTCTATCTTTAAAGTCCATTAAACTTGCAAAAAACATTACAAATCAGTGGCATGGCACAAAAATATGCTTATTAAACAGCTTTAAGATAAATTAGAAAGACTTTTTTCCAATATATTTAGGAATACTTTACATTTTGAAAATATTTAGATGTGTTGCAGCTAATTCATGGACTTGGAGAGAATTTTAGATCTATAGTTTATAGTCCATTGAGCTTAAAGTTAATCACAGAGTATTTAAGATTAAGTGCTGTATTTAAGGAACTAGCAATTCACTTTAGAAAACATACCCTACTTGGGTTTACCATATCTACCAATCACTTCTGCTAGAGAGCTAACTTTGTCTAGTATGTGAATGGGAAAATTATTCAAATCTACTGAATTTCATTAATACATTTGTATATGTAATGAAGTGAAATCATTTGGTCATCAATATTAAAAAGAAAAAAAGGAGTGACTGTCTATTAAATATTAGAAAATGCACTATCATCAATACTCCTCCTTATATAGGAGTGTATATTATATATAATATATAATATATTATATTCACTTTCACTTTATATATATTATATATAAT